>NC_080042.1:4553473-4894769 GCF_012489685.1 Lotus japonicus
TAGAACAATTATGAATAAAACAGGTTTTGCAACATATGTGACACAATATATATAGATATATGCATATAGAATCACAAATGAACAAATTAAAGTAAGTAAATAAGCAGAGTTTAAATAAAACAACGTTAATTAAAAAGGAAAAGGAAGAAAAAGAAGAGATCCAAAAAAAAAAACTAAGATTTGTCAGTACGGCGCAGAAGTTCCATCATCATGTGCTTCATCTCAATCAGCATGGATTCATGAGTGTCAAGACGTTGTTCCATGATGTCGAGTCTGGATGAGCTTGTCGGAGTAGAGCTGGAAGGAACGTTCTGAGCAGCTTGAGGTTCTGGAATGGAAGCAGAAGCAGCAGGAGTAAACAGAACTGGTGCAAGTCGCTCTGCCTCAGCCTCAGCTTCAAGACGTTCTGCCTCAAGTCTGGCTTGTTCAGCCTGAGCCTGCTGCTTGACGGGCAGCTTCTTCTTCTTGTTCTTTCTGTCTCTTGGCTTCTTCAATGGCTTCAAGAAGCTGGTTCTCTGTTCGAGTTCATGAAGAGCCACCCTCCTAGCAAACCTTTGCTTTGCAGCCTCAATGCTCTGACTTCCCTCGGCATGCAGGAGCTGCAGCATAACGGGAAACTGAGCCACCAGCCAAGTGCTCAATTGTTCCACTCATCAGCCACATTTTCAGCATTTCTCACTGAGGTCAGTCTGACCGTGCACATTGCGGAGCCTCAAGGAGGCTTCATGATTGAAAATATTGATGCACTCAGAGAGAGATGTGGGTTGAAGGTGAGTATAGGGAATGATGGAGAGGTTGGGTTGCAGGAGAGGCTGGGTGATTGCTGCTATGAGCTTCAGAGGCACCTTGTGGAGAACCAATGTTAATTATGGGAGCATTGGGTTCAGAGGTTCCACGGTGAGGGTCTGAAGTTTCAACCAGAGGGTGAGGTGATCTAACCGAGGATTGGTTAGATACTGATTGTTCAGGTTCAGGGTCTGGTTGAATTGGCTCTTGTTGGTCAGGGACAGGGTGAGCCTGTTGGACTAAGGGGTCTGCCTCTTGGATAGGATTGGCCAAGATAGGTTCATCTGGGTCAACTAGACGTTCAGGTCTAGGGCCAGGATATTGCCTAGGGCTTGGACAGGTAAGGTAATATTCTTCCAAGGCAGATACCTTCTCTTTCCTAACCTCCATGAATTTTCTAAGTGATTCAGAGGTATTGGAGGGAGGAGAGTCAATGACATTGATGGGGAAGGATACAGGTGTGAAGGCTGATGAAGAGTCTGTATCCGTGGTTCTGACAGCAGGACGTGCTGATGCTCTGGGAGCAGAGTGATCAGACGTTCTGGGTTGTGGATCTGTTGGTTTGGGTTCTGGTTGGTTGGGGATGATGGGTTCAGAAGTTAATGGGTCGTATGGAATGGTAAGGAGAGAGGTTGGATCTTCTGACCTAGAGGGTTGGTTCTGAAGCAAATTCCAGAGTGGTGCTTCAGTAGGAGAAGGTTGAAAGAATGAAGATCTTGGGGAATGTGGTGGAGAGGTGGTTTGTGCGGCTGGCTGGGATTCATGAATAGGAGTGAGGGGATTTGAAGAGTGTTGGAGTAAGGCAGAAATTGGGAGTGCATCAAATAAATTCAAATCATCATCAGAGGTAAGTGCAGGCTTACTTGTATGTGCTGATGATCGAGTCACTCTGGCAGGAGGTTCAGTCCTTCTGACCTCTGCAGCAGCTGGTTCCACCCGAGTAGGCTTCACCACAATTCTGACTTTCTTCTGCTTCTTCTTTGGAGGACCATCCTCACTATCATCACCATCATCATCATCAGGCTTGCTCTTCGCCTTCTTGACCAGAGGGACATCAGATTCCTCTGAGGATTCGTCCAGAACCATCTTCCTCTTGGTTTTCTTCTTGGGAGGAGAAGGAAACTCTGGAGCTGGTGGAAGTCTGCTGACGAAATCATCAAGGTCAATCTCGAATCCTTGAGCCCTGAGGTCTTCAACATAGCATCTGATGGCTTCAGGATGGTCTGCTTGAGTCCACAGAGGATAGTCATTCAGAGGCATTCTTCTTCCTCTGATCTCAGAAGATGTGTCCTCATGAGCAGGAGCAATCTTCTTCTGGACCAAACCCATCTTCTTCAGAGAGTTGGCAGTGAAGACATCGCTAACAATTGTGCTCAAGTCCTCTGTGCAACCAGCATTGATCAAATCTTGCACCAAGTTGCTTTCAATAAGAAAGTCTGAGATCAGCCTCCCAAAAGGGATATATTTGATGGCTGACTTGATGGAGGAGGTGGTGCGAGACTTCCGGATGCATTCCTTCAAATAGGAGAACAGGAAGTAGGGAAGGCAGATCTTCTCCTTGTCTTGAATGAAGAACAGCATCGCCTTCTGATTGAAGTTGATGTAGTCTGGAGAACTGCCCTTTGGTCGTTGATTGATGCAGTTGAGCAGGATCTTGTGCCAGACCCTGAGTTTGGGTTGAAGGTCCATCACTTTGTAGCTCGTCTTGCCCGGTTTGAAGGTGGTGTACAGGGCCTTGTTGACGATGTCCTTGGTTCTGGGTTTCAGCTTCGATTCCGTCAGTGAGAACCGATACCCATGAGCAGTTTCTGCACCTAGCAGATTCACGAATGACTTCTCCGTGATGATGATCTTCCTACCCAGTATGTAAGAGACCACCTGAGTGTCATCACAATCAGCGTGCTTCCAGAATTCCTTTACTAGCTTCTCATACACCGGTCCTCGAAGTCGATTGAAGTAGTTTCCCCAACCTTGAGCTTGGACTTCAGGACGGAGATCAAACCCATTTGCAGCCAAGTTGTCGAGGTTGAATCTCCATTCTGCCAGGACTTGGAGTTCCTCAGGAGGAAATACACAGTGAACGGCACAGCCCCGTTCTGCAATAGGAACAACCTGCTCTGGAGCTTGAGCTTGTGCTGGGTTCTCAGAGCCCCGTTGACCCGTTGCCAACCCGACTACCATGTGAGGGAACTGAGGTGCATCTGCAGTAGATCTTCTGGTTTGTCTCACCATTTTGAAGAGGTTGAAGGTTTGAGGTAGAAGATGAAGTTTGAAGGATGAAGAGAGATCGAGAGAGAAATCACGAAGGAGGCGGTTTTGAAAAGCAGGGAGTGCGAGAGTGAAAACCGGAAGTGAGAGAGAACGTGTGTGTATAGTGGGTTTTATCAAATAACCGTTGTTGATTCAAAGAGCACTTTAAGATCAACGGTTGAAAATTAAAGATAGACAGTAACAGTAAAATACACAATCACACACAGGAGATAAGCATATCTACACGCAATCACAACAGACTGTCACACGGGCACAAGGAACTATGCATCAGAAATTCTGACGCACGTGTTGTTGTCTCAGCTTCAGAGTCAGTACCAGTGGGCACACACACTCTGATTGAGTTACCTTCTGGACTAGACATCTTCTGATCAAGAAGTATCATAGTCAGAGGTTCTGATCTATCTTCACTCTGGACAAAAGTCCATGTTTAGATTTTTCAGAATAAAATTAAATCTATCTTCAGCTAAGGGCTTTGTAAAGATATCTGCCCATTGATGGTCAGTATCAACAAACTTCAGAAGAAGTACGCCCTTCTGCACATAATCTCTAATGAAGTGATACTTTACCTCAATGTGCTTTGCCCTTGAATGCAAGATAGGATTCTTGCTCAACGAAATTGCAGCAGTGTTATCACAATAGATTGGGATATTGCTCTCAAGGATCTGATAATCCTCCAGCTGATGTTTCATCCAGAGCATCTGAGTGCTGCATATTGCTGCTGAGATATATTCTGCCTCTGCAGTTGATAGAGCAATGGTTGATTGCCTCTTGCTTGCCCATGAGACTAGATTGCTTCCCAGAAATTGACAATTTCCAGAAGTACTTTTTCTCTCTGTTCTATCTCCAGCATAATCAGCATCACAATAACCTGAAAGCTTATACTCTGATGTTTTCTTATACATCAAGCCAAGGTTAGTGGTGCCTTTCAGATACCTTAGGATCCTCTTAACAGCAGTTAAGTGGGTTTCCCTTGGATCTGATTGGAAACGAGCACATAAATGAACACTAAATAGTATGTCTGGCCTAGATGCAGTTAAGTATAGAAGTGAACCTATCATGCCACGATAGAGCTTCTGACATACTTTACCGCTTATATCTTCTTTTTCCAGAATGCATGTTGGATGCATTGGGGTCTTGGCTACTGTAGATTCCAGCATATTGAACTTCTTCAGAAGTTCCTTAGTGTACTTGCTCTGATGGATATATGTTCCTTCTGGTGTTTGATCAACTTGTATTCCCAGAAAGTACTTTAATTCTCCCATCATACTCATCTCAAATTCAGCCTGCATCATCTCAGAAAATTCTTTGCATAGAGATTGATTAGCAGAACCAAATATAATATCATCAACATAAATTTGCACAATTAAGATATCATCTTTATAAGTCTTGCAAAAGAGAGTTGTATCTACTTTACCCCTTACAAACTCATTCTCCAGAAGGAATGAGCTAAGTCTCTCATACCATGCTCTGGGAGCTTGCTTCAGACCGTAGAGTGATTTCTTCAATTTGAACACATGGTCTGGTTTCTTTTCATCTTCAAAACCTGGGGGTTGATGAACATAGACTTCCTCTGAGATATAACCATTTAGGAAGGCACTCTTTACGTCCATCTGATGTAGAACTATGTTGTGATTTACTGAGAAAGAAATCAATAGTCTGATTGCCTCCAGTCTTGCTACTGGAGCAAATGTTTCAGTGTAGTCTATTCCTTCCTGCTGGCTGTAGCCTTGAGCAACTAGCCTTGCCTTGTTTCTGACTACATCTCCTTTCTCATTTAGCTTGTTTCTGAATACCCATTTCGTTCCAATAACATGGACATTCTCAGGCTTCTTCACTAAGCTCCAAACATCGTTCTTGGAGAATTGATTCAATTCTTCTTCCATGGCCAGAATCCAATCCTTGTCCTGAAGAGCTTCATCTATGGACTTGGGTTCAATTAAGGACACCAATCCTTTCAGACTCAGCAAGGTCTCTTCAGAGGGTCTGAAGGCAGATCTGGTTCTGACTGGTTCATCTTTGTTGCCCAGAATCAATTCCTTAGGATGAGCTGCAGTGATTCTGCTCTTCTTCAGAGTTTGTGAGTTAGAGGGACCAGCTTCTTCCTCTGGTTCATCTTCCTCTGGCTCAACTTCCTCTGGAGCTTTGCCTTTGTCAGAAACATTAATGCTTAAATCTGCAAACTTTTCAACTAGCTTTGACTGGTCAGAGTCAAGCTTATCATCAAATCTAACATGAATAGATTCTTCAATAGTCTTAGCATCAGTATTATAAAATCTAAAACCTTTAGATCTATCAGAATAACCAAGTAATAGACACTTAGAAGATTTAGCATCAAATTTATGCAATCTATCCTTAGTATTGAGAACATAACAAACACAGCCAAAAGGATGAAAATAAGAAATGTTGGGTTTTATGTTCTTCCACAATTCATAAGGAGTCTTTTTCAGAATTGGTCTCACAGAGATTCTGTTCTGAATGTAACATGCTGTATTTACTGCCTCTGCCCAAAAGTGCTTAGCCATGCCAGTTTCTTGGAGCATGGTTCTAGCCATCTCCTGAAGAGTTCTGTTCTTCCTCTCAACAACACCATTTTGTTGAGGAGTTCTGGGACAAGAGAAATCATGTGTAATTCCATAGGAATCAAACAGACTCTCAAACTTGTCATTCTCAAACTCTCCACCATGGTCACTTCTGACACGCACAATTCTACAAGCCTTCTCGTTTTGCACTTGAGCAATGAAGGTAGAGAACACAGCATGAGACTCATCCTTGCGGGTTAGAAACTTTACCCATGTCCAGCGGCTATAGTCATCAACGATAACCATCCCATATCTCTTGCCACCTATAGACTCAGTTTTCACTGGTCCAAACAGGTCGATATGCAGAAGTTCTAACGGCCTTGAGGTTGAGACAACATTCTTTGCCTTGAAAGGGACTTTTGTGAATTTGCCTTTCTGACATGCTTCACAAAGAGCGTCTGAAGCGAACTTCAGATTGGGTAAGCCCCTGACAAGGTTTAGCTTGCTCAGCTGAGAAATCTTTCTCATACTGGCATGCCCTAACCGTCTATGCCATACCCACTGCTCTTCATTAACAGACAGAAGGCACTTCACATTCTGAGCCTCCAACTCAGATAATCTGATCTTATAAATGTTGTTCTTCCTCTTGCTGTTAAACAGAACAGAGCCATCGATCTGACTTACAGCCCGGCAGGACTTTTGATTGAATATAACATCATAACCCTTGTCAGCTAATTGACTTATAGACAATAAGTTATGTGTTAAGCCGTCTACCAATAAAACATTATCAATGCATGGACTACTATCTACACAAATAGTACCAGTACCAATAATTTTACCCTTTTCATTTCCTCCAAAGCCAACTTCGCCTCCAGGCTTAAGTTTCAGCTCTCGGAACATACGCTTTTCTCCCGTCATGTGACGCGAGCATCCACTGTCCAGATACCATGATTGGTGTTTCAGTGGAGCTATCAAGGATATCTGCAACATAGATAATCTTGTCCTTAGGTACCCACTTTCTGGGTCCTCTTTTGTTAGTTACCCCAAAGGTTCTGATCACCTTGGGTGTCTCAACATGATATTTTAAAGGAATATTTGCATGATATTTAGTCATAGAGAAAGATCCCTTTTTAAGAGGGTTTTTAGCAACTTCAGCAGGTACAGGATCAGGCAATATGGTACCAGAGGGAACAAAGCATTCATACAAGGATTTAGCTTTAGACACAGAAGGCTCATTTCTAATTGGTTTAGAATAGCCAATGCCATGCATTCCATTTCTGCTTACACCATAGATCATTGAAGCCATTAAGCTTCTATCTACGCTTTTAGCCAGGAATCTTTGAAAAGATTTTTCATACTTAGATTCATGCTTACTATCAGAGGCATCGCAGGCAATAACTTCTTCTAACTTTGCAATTTGATTCTTAAGCACAGAGTTAGAATTAACTAAAGCATGGTTATCATTTTTCAAATCAGATATGATTTTCTCATGTTCAGAAGGAGTTTTAGAAACAGCAGATAAGTTCTTTTTCAGCTTCTTATGCTTAGACAACAAGGAGTTATACTTATCCATGATATCAGACAAAGCATGTTTCAGTTCAGAGGTAGAGAAGGAAGCAAATACCTCATTTTCATCGTCAGAGTCTGGATCTCCTTCTGATTCTGAGTCAGAGTCAACAGCTTCCTTTGACTCTGTTCCTTTGTCTTTGACAGTAGCCATGAGTCCTTGGACTTCACCATCAGAGTCAACATCCTCTGACTCTGATTCATCGAATGTCACCATCAGACTCTTCTTGGTCTTGAAGTGCTTCTTTGGCTTCTTGTCCTTCTTCAATTTTGGACAGTCACTTTTGTAGTGCCCTGATTCTTTGCACTCAAAGCAAGTGACTTCCTTGATTGATGACTTCTTCTGACCTGAGGATTCAGACTTTCCTCTTGCCTTTCCAGAGCCTTTGAACTTGCTCTGCCTGTGCTTCCAGATGCGGTTGAGTCTCTTGGAGATCAGAGTCAGCTCATCTTCATCAGAATCTTCTGATGCTTCTTCAGATTCTTCTTCTTCAGCTTGAAGAGCCTTTGACTTCTCAATCTTAGCCTTTTCAGATTTGGATTTCAAGGCTATGGACTTTTTCCTCAGAACTTGCATCTCTGAGCGCTTCAGCTCATGGCATTTCAAAATGCTGATGAGTTCTTCTAAACTCATATTCTCAACATCTCTCGTGAGCTCTATTGAAGTCACCAAAGGCATCCAACTTTCAGGAAGACACCTGATGACCCTTATGACGTGATCTTTTGTTGTGTAGCTCTTGTTGAGAGGACGTATGCCAGCTACAAGCAGTTGAAATCTGGAGAACATTTCTTCAATGGACTCATTTGGCTCCATGATGAAGGATTCATACTTTTGGATCAAAGACAATGCCTTTGATTCTTTGACTTTCTTGTTTCCTTCATGAGACATCTTCAGAGAATCAAAAATGCCTTTAGCAAACTCACGATCTGTAATCTTCTGGTACTCCTCATAGGAGATAGCACTTAGAAGAATTGCTCTTGCTTTATGATGTTGTGAGTACAGCTTCTTTTGATCTGCAGACATCTCTGACCTTGGGATCTTTTTGCCATCTGCATCAACTGGACGCTCATAGCCATCCACAATAATATCCCAGAGATCTGCATCGAAACCCAGAAAGAAACTTTCCAGTCTATCTTTCCAATATTCGAACCTTTGACCATCGAACATAGGAGGCTTTGCGTTGTAACCATCTCTTTGAGTTTCACTGGTGGTGGCAGCCATTGTTTTTCACACCGGCCCGGATCACTGAACACTGTTAGGTGTGGTAATCAGAACTTGCGCTCTGATACCAATTGAAGGTATGAAAAACGGTAGAAAGGGGGGTTTGAATAACGTTTTCAGTACAAAACTACCACCTTAAAGATTTTAACAAATCTTTTCGAGAACTAAGTGCAAAAGATAGAGATAGAAAAGCACACAAGTATTTTATCCTGGTTCACTTGATAAATCCCTCAAGCTAATCCAGTCCACCCGTTAAGGTGATTTCTTCCTTCTTAGAATGAAGGCAATCCACTAATCAGATAATTGTTACAACTGCACTTGAAACCTACAAGTGACTAACAATACACTGACTTAGCTATCACTAAGATTCACTCTCTTAGTCTTCTCTAGGATCCGATCAACCTTGATCTCCTAAAGGAAAATCAAACAACTGTTTGAGGTTGGTGTTTACAAGGGTTTGCTTCTGAATAAGCTGAGTGTAAACTAAAATAAATTACAAGATGAAAGAAAGCTTAGAATATATCTTGCGCGTGTGTATTGCTTCTTGTATATTTTTTTTTCTTCTTCTAGCCGCTTCTTTCAATCTTCAGCCTCTATATATACTCCAAGGATTAGGGTTGAGCGTTGCATGGAAATGCTACCGTTGGAGGGCAGTTCTGGAAAATCCAGCTTCTGCTGTGGCTGAGAACGTTAGGTAGGTCGTCAGGAAGGTACACTTGCTTTTGTACTTGGATAGCGACTTGACCTTTTAACCTAGGAGACTTCTGATCAGAGGAATGCTTCGTATTGGAACTTGTGAAGCCGGTTGATCAGAGTCAGAGGGAAAGCACAGATCCTCTGACCATTGTATCTTCTGATTCTGAACTCAGAGGGAAGAACATGGCCTTCAGAGTTTCTTGCTTCTGGACTTCAGAGTTTCCACTATTCAGCTTCTGGATCTTCAGAGTCTTCTACACCATCGGAACATCTGAACCTTCAGTGTTTCTTGGTTGTCAGAACTTCTGGATCATCAGAGCTTCTAGCGACTGAGTCCTCATCAGAGTTTGTATAGCTTCAGATCTTCTGAAGCTTTTCCACTGTTCATACTGAACATGGTGAATGCGAAAGCGTTGCTTGGGTTACCCTTTATACACAGTGCTTCTGATTTGTGTGAAATTGAGTCAGGGTCAGAGCCTGTAAATAGCACACTCAGAAAAACACGTTAGAGTACCACAATTGTTCATATCAAAAGGTTAACTTGTAATCATCAAAACATAGAGTTGTACTACTAGATCAAAACTTGATCTTACAATCAACAGGCACGATACAACTCTACATGGATGATCGTTACCTCCTGTTGTGCCAGGTATAATCAGGACCGATTCAACTCTACACGGCTGATCGTTGCTTCCTGCTATACCGAAGTACTCCACTTGGCACTTCATCGCGTGTATGCATGGGTGCAATATGGTTAGCTAAACAACGATTCGTCCTCACAGGTAAAATTGGTTCATTGACCAAAGGCTTCTACAACGAGAACCCTAGGCTATAGTCAAGTCGGTTGTGACCCTACGGGTTTAACCATTCTGCTTGCTACGCCAGACATCAACAGGCACGATACAACTCTACACGGCTGACCGTCACTACCTGTTGTGCCAAGTGTACTCTACTAGGTACCTTACTAATGCCCAGACCCTTGGCTAAAGCCCGTCTTCAAATTCTTTCCCATAAAATGAGTTCCCTTAAAACAATAGTTCTCTTATTAGGCAAAATGTTCCATCGTGAATTAGTCCATTATGTCGTTAATTCCAAAGTTCAGTTTTTCATTTCCAACACCTTTCAAAATAAAGTTCCCAAAGCTAGGATCACCGACCCATTCCCGTTTTCCAACTCACTTTCATTCCTAAGTCTTTTCCGTTGAATCATCGTCATTAATTAAAAACATTATATTCTTAATAAATATATTATGGATTTATTTACATAAAACAGATTATGATTATTTTCAGTCCAAAACTCTATAAGTTCAAAGTTTCCATCAAACCCAAACAACTCCCCGAGAAAACAATAGATCCTCTAGAACAATGAAGGTTCGAACCTTGGTCCGACCTAACAAACGTTCCCAAAACAAACCCGTCCTTGTCATGACGAAGGTAAGTGTATTCTACACTCCAAAAGTGGCATCAAAATGCACGAATATAGTCAGCACAATTTAATCATAAACGCAAATACATCAAGCTCTATCGAGCGATGAATCAATATGGCAGTGCTGTAAACATAACCTTGTCATATCCACTAGAAAGCGATAAGACAGAAACCAGTAAACGGCCGAAGCCTCTCAGAAAACGGAGACACACGTCTCATATAAGTTCACCCGGCCGAAGCCTCCAGAAAACATTTTCCAATTCAAAGCGATAAACAATATCCAAGCAATATTCAATATCAAGCAATACTCAAGTCGAAGTTATCGACGCCTACAATACAAATAGCTAGTAAGTAAGTTGCCCTAACCTCGAGTTGTTCTAGTCTCGCGGTGCAGGTCTCGCTCACAAGCTTGCTCAGTCAAGCCCAAGGTTTCCACAAACGAACCTTAGAGCAAACAAATCAAAAATCAATCAAATTAAGTCGATACAGTCGAAACAATCCTAACTAACGTTCGACAAAGCTCAAGAAGCTTCAGAGTACAACATTTAGGCACGAATGGAAGGGTTTCCCCCGAATGGATGAGTTTTGACTCGATTCAAGTTTTGTACAAAAACACTTTATTCTCTAAAACGTGCATAACTCGAGCTACAGAACTCGGAATGACACAAAACCGGCGCCAAAATTTCGACAATTGAAAGAGCTACGCAATGGCTCAGGTCATAGAGACTCAAAAATTATTTTTGGACACGGTATCCAAGCATATAGGTTTCGGCCACTATGGAAAATAGGGTTTTCGAACTTTTTCTTCGATCTAAATCAATTCCTAGGTATTCTTAGGCGATATCTAGGCCAGGGAAACTCTCAGAAAAATTATCGGGTCGAAAACTGTCGCAGGGGTATTTTGGTCAATATTTTTAGCTCGGAAACTCAAAATCAGAATTTCAAAAAACAAATTAGATGGGGTCGATCCTAACGACATTTATAACAACTAATCCTACTAAAGCTAAGCTCAGTCGAGAGTTTTTGATCCAAAAAGCGGAACCTCAGCATAAAAATGGGTTTTTGAGCAGAATTGAAACTCGGCGGCAATTCGGCGAGATTCAACAGAAAACAACCGGATATTCATGCTCTAGAGCACGTAGGCAATAAGTTTAGACACTGAAATCAAGTTATTTGGACAGTTTTACAAAAAGCTCCAAACTTTGAGCTCAGAAAAACATAGAAAAAGTCGACAGATCTGACGATCAGAAGTGAGGGATAGTAACTATACCTCGATGTCTTCGATTAGCAACGAACGGAACGACGATCGGTCAAGAATTGGAAAAAAAACACTTTTCCTCCTTTCCTCCAAGAGCTCTCGGCCGTGTGTGTGTGTTTTGGGATTTTTTTTTGTTTTTTTTTTCATTTTTCATACTATATATAGGAAATGGAAAATGCGGAAAAATGAAAATTTCGCAATTCCGATTTTTCCTACTGATTCCAACGTATTTTAGACACGATATTCTTCCCGCTGAATCTTCTAATTCTTCAAAGAAATATCAGTATGATTTTTGGTTTTCGAGGCTTGTTTTTAATGCTTACCGGCATTAAAAATGCACTTTATGCACTTTATGATATTGACCTCGGATGCAGAAACTTCCTTCTGAAGAAAGATTTGGAACGTCGATTAGAGTGGGCATTCGCGGATGAAATCTTTATTTGAAGCTCCGAATAGAAAAAGTCTTCATCGTCCGTCGATTTTAGGGTTTTTGAACTATCAGGGATTCCGTTTCGGCAAACTTCCGAGAATTGGAATTTGACGTTCGTACATTCCAGGGATTCGCATCGAAATACTTGTTTATAGACGAATAAGAGAAATTCTAAAATTTCTCTGAAGATTTTTGGAATTAGTTTTCCATCGTGTCCTAAAGTGTAAATTAGCTATTTACTAGTGTCTTTGACCTAGGCTTAGGCGAATATTAATCGTGCTATAACTCTTATCGGTTTTGATACAATCCTTGAACTTTTCCTGAACCTTCTCCTTCATAAATTTATTTCATCCAATAAACTCTTGTTCAGGTTTCCCTTCACGATACATCGAACTTATTCGTTAATAAGGAATTCACTAATTTATTTTAAGCTTAAAATCTTGGGTCTCACATTACTACCCTCCAAAAAGAAAGTTTCGACCTCGAAACTTACGGTTAAGTAGAAATTCCAGATACTGTTCCTCGATCTGTTCCTTAAGCTCCCTTGTAGCATCGCCTATGTCCTTGTTCCAAATGATTGTCACCAACACAATCTCTATTCCCCTCAATTGTTTTATCCTTGTGTCACCAATGCTAATTGGCGGCGTTTTCGAAAGACAGTTCATCTTTCAGCTCTATGTCGTCCGGCTCGACCACTCGTGTCGGTTCTATGTTGGAAATAATATTGGTTGGCACTCGGTGCAATCGCACAGCCTTATCCACTTGCTCATTTGCTTTCGTTCGTTCGATATTCTGCTTAAAACTCGTACACCTCTGCCATTCCAGAGTGAATGTTCAACTTGTCCTTGTGATCTTCACTCATGTTTCAAAACTTAACTCGATCGCTCTATAACTCATAGACGAACAATTCCCTTGGAATCTACTAGTCCATTAATCATTACCTCTAACTTCGTAACTATCCTTATTCGCACCCTGAAATCAATCTTCTACTTAGTCATCATTCAAATTAAAACTCGACTCGAGTCTTGATACCTTGTGCATCGCTAGACCCAATCCCTTTTAACATCCATTCATCAACAACTTATAAGCTAATCATCATATCAATATCTTACAATCCATCATTGTCATCTCCCCTTTTTCGAGACTTCCCTTACTCGAACCATAAAACCAACCTTCACTTATTCACAACCCACTTTACAATTACCTAAAATCCTTAACACTTCCCCCAAATCCGAACTTATTCCCTAGAAGATCAAATCATAACTGTACCTCGGGAAACTTAACTAGTCATTTTATCATCCGATCCCTCAACATTCTGAGGTTTAACTACAATCGTTAATGCTAACACCACTAAATATCTTATTCGTACATGATTTTCACCTCCCAAGGTCAATCTTAACCCTAAGACCCTCATTCAACTTAGTGAAAATCACTTGCTAACCCCAGCATGCAACATCGGACTTCATAACAAAGTCCCATTCACTCTTAGACTCTAAGAAATTTGTCCACATATAACAACCTCAAGTATTCATCTTAACACTAACTCACTATTTCCGTAACTAGATCGTCCTCCAATCAATCCGATACTTAGTCTCTCGATCAAAACCTGACAAACTTTGAGTCCTAAACACTTAGGGCAAGAATTATAGACTTAAACCTAAACTTTCACCAAGTTTGGACCTCAAATGTCCTTTAATTCTTCAATACTTCTTAAATGAATATCCATTTCTTAAAACTATAACTCCTTCGCAAGCAAACAAATACTTCACGCGAACTTTACCTCCCAACTCAACTAGTCCTCGATCCAATCAAATCAACCTTACCAATCCTTCTATCAAGTCCATTGCCAGTTCTGATTCCGAATATCACCCCCTCAACATTAAGTTGATCAGGCCTAATACCTCGAAGGTGAAGATTTAGAAAAACTCACTGGAACAGTCAATGAGTTCCTAACATCCAGTAACCACAAATATCCTGATATCAAGTCCCTAACGATTCCGCTACGGAACCACACACCCTCAACATAACACGTATACTGCCCCTAAGGAATTTCTCTAAGATTCATTCTTCAGCTTCTAGCTTCCTTATAAACGCATCGGTGCGAGACTACTTTCCAGGCTTAGCGTGTCATCCTAAACCTCGTGTAACTTCTATAGTTTAAACACGAGTAACCGTCAAATAAAGTCTTAATAGGTGTATTAACCATAAGGTCAAAGCTTAAACGGTATAAGTAAGTTAGGTGTGTTGCACATTCTACGAGAGTAATGAAGAGCATGTTGTACTAGAATGAGAAAGAATAGTTAGAAGGTTACCATCGTTCTTGCGCTCTCCTCTGGTTAACTCCTCAGCTCCTTCACCATCCATGATATAAACTCTTCCTCTAGCAGCAGGGCGCTTTCCCCTTATGGTGTTGACAAATGGCTCAACCTTGGGTGTCTTGCAGTTGTTGGCCAGATGTCCTGGTAGATCACACTTGAAACACCTCGGCTTCCCCTTCGGGCATTTCGTGGAGTAGTGTCCAATCTCCCCGCATTTAAAACATGTTATCTCACGGCTCCTAGCTTGGCTTCCTACTCCTCCCGCAGCAGCAATCGTAGGCTTGTACGGTCCTGGGGTAAACCCTTCCCCCGTAGGACGCTGATAAGGCTTCTTCATCTGTAACTTTCCTTTTCCCTTGTTGTCTTGGGAGCTCGACCTCATCGGTCCCCCAATTCCTGCTCTATTCATCCTTCTATTTTTCATCAGCTCCACCTCGGTGGCCTTCTCCACCAAAGTTTGAAACCGCATAATTCCCAACGGTCTCACTGAGTCCTCAATGTCAGCTCTCATTCCCCTCACAAAGCGCTTGCACATATAGGGTTCATCAACCTGATCACGGAAAAATCGGAAGTGTTTGGCCAAAGATTCCAACTTGGCAGCATATTCCGGAATGGTCATGCTCCCTTGACGAAGAGTCAGAAACTGCGACTCACGCTCGTCACGAGCACTATCAGGAAAATACTTCTCCAGAAAAGCAGCACGAAAAGAATTCCAGTTCACCTCAACATGGTTTGCCTCCATCATCCCTCTGGCGCCCCTCCACCAGTACTCAGCATCGCCCAGCAGTAGATGAGTTGCCAGGCCCACCTTGGCCCCTTCACTAGTCTGTAGTACTTCAAAAATCTTCTCAATCTCTTGGATCCAGAGATCCGCCTCGTCCGGGTCGGTCCCACCCGTGAACTTGGGTGGATTCTGTCTTCTGAAATCATTCAATCCCCTGTTCTGGTCCAGGGCTGCTTCTCTCTGAAGCCGGTGTAGCTCACGTGCATCCTCAGCAGCACGCCTATGTGCATTGTCATTCGTTTGTACAGTCATTGCTGGGACCAAAGTGGCCACCATCTCAGCAAGTTGGTTCGCGTTCACCATGTTCTGTATTCGTTTAGCAAACAGTCAGTACCAATCATAAGATAGTATTATGCATAGCTATACAATATGATTAGGTAGCAACTTCAATCAATTAAAGCGAAGATCGCTTGGCAGACAATCAATTTTTTCTCTTTGCAGAGTCACACAACCTAGCACAGAAGACCTATTCCCCAAAGACTCCCGAAAGACTCGACAAGCTCTGATACCACAATGTAACACCCCGATTTCGGTGGCGTCACTTTAGTAACTCAAAATAAAATAAAGCGGAAAAGCAGGTATTTTTTTTTCGTTTTGTTTAAATAAAAAGACTTGTCGAAATAAAGACTCAACCTAATCGCGATTAACAGCGATTAATATACAATACAAGCACAGCCCTCGCTGCAACTAAAAACATCGTCACGAGTGACCTCCAGTGACGGAAAGGTAGTGCCCGTGGGCAATTATGTACAAACTAAAACAAAAGGTCAAGTATTCTGAATACAGTCCTCCAACGAAAGTAAGTCGGCCCAAAACGGCCTCAAAAGACTTCCTACGTCCGACAAACTCCCTGTGATCCTCATGGAAGGGAATCACACGAAAAGCTAATAGTCGGGGACCTGCCCTGCCCCAAAATAAGGAATGACAATCAGAGCTATGACTCTAACAACCAACTCAAAGACTCTAACCACCCATATCCCACACTACTTTCATCGACCCTTCCTCGATCAGGCCTGAAGTCCGGGTCCTCGTCGAAAGCTTCAGTAATAGTCATTACGCTCCTGGTCCTCCTCGAGTGACGAGTCATCACGAATCGGCTGACGGACGCCTGGCAGCAGGCCGACCGCCCAAACACAAACATACAAACAAAGCCAAGGCGCTAGGGTCAACTTACAGAATACAATAGATATACAACCAAAATGTGATAAAGGGGGTATATATATGTTGTATATATACATATAAGTTATGCGTTGCCTACCCTAAGGTATATACATGACATGTTATCAAATCTCTTACACAATTCAATCATCAAAACACATAACGATGTTTATCAACATCAAATCATCAAGTCTCAACAATTATAGTTAGAGTGCATGATATGTCATACAACGGTAATCATAATAAGATGCATGGTGTGCCAATGCAGAATATGCTGACACAAACCCGAATAACGTCACTCTGCTTGGCGACGGGACAAACCAATGGTATTGCCACTTAAAGGCTGGGCACCTCGAGACGGTCGTAACACTGGCCTCGTGTTTAACCATTTCTGCTCGGGCGTCGCTTATCACCTTTGGCTATAGTCAAGACGATCCAACTCTACATGGTTCGACCATTTCTGCTTGCTATGCCGGACATCAGCAGGCACGATACAACTCTACATGGATGATCGTTACCTCCTGTTGTGCCAGGTATAATCAGGACCGATTCAACTCTACACGGCTGATCGTTGCTTCCTGCTATACCGAAGTACTCCACTTGGCACTTCATCGCGTGTATGCATGGGTGCAATATGGTTAGCTAAACAACGATTCGTCCTCACAGGTAAAATTGGTTCATTGACCAAAGGCTTCTACAACGAGAACCCTAGGCTATAGTCAAGTCGGTTGTGACCCTACGGGTTTAACCATTCTGCTTGCTACGCCAGACATCAACAGGCACGATACAACTCTACACGGCTGACCGTCACTACCTGTTGTGCCAAGTGTACTCTACTAGGTACCTTACTAATGCCCAGACCCTTGGCTAAAGCCCGTCTTCAAATTCTTTCCCATAAAATGAGTTCCCTTAAAACAATAGTTCTCTTATTAGGCAAAATGTTCCATCGTGAATTAGTCCATTATGTCGTTAAGTCCAAAGTTCAGTTTTTCATTTCCAACACCTTTCAAAATAAAGTTCCCAAAGCTAGGATCACCGACCCATTCCCGTTTTCCAACTCACTTTCATTCCTAAGTCTTTTCCGTTGAATCATCGTCATTAATTAAAAACATTATATTCTTAATAAATATATTATGGATTTATTTACATAAAACAGATTATGATTATTTTCAGTCCAAAACTCTATAAGTTCAAAGTTTCCATCAAACCCAAACAACTCCCCGAGAAAACACTAGATCCCCTAGAACAATGAAGGTTCGAACCTTGGTCCGACCTAACAAACGTTCCCAAAACAAACCCGTCCTTGTCATGACGAAGGTAAGTGTATTCTACACTCCAAAAGTGGCATCAAAATGCACGAATATAGTCAGCACAATTTAATCATAAACGCAAATACATCAAGCTCTATCGAGCGATGAATCAATATGGCAGTGCTGTAAACATAACCTTGTCATATCCACTAGAAAGCGATAAGACAGAAACCAGTAAACGGCCGAAGCCTCTCAGAAAACGGAGACACACGTCTCATATAAGTTCACCCGGCCGAAGCCTCCAGAAAACATTTTCCAATTCAAAGCGATAAACAATATCCAAGCAATATTCAATATCAAGCAATACTCAAGTCGAAGTTATCGACGCCTACAATAAAAATAGCTAGTAAGTAAGTTGCCCTAACCTCGAGTTGTTCTAGTCTCGCGGTGCAGGTCTCGCTCACAAGCTTGCTCAGTCAAGCCCAAGGTTTCCACAAACGAACCTTAGAGCAAACAAATCAAAAATCAATCAAATTAAGTCGATACAGTCGAAACAATCCTAACTAACGTTCGACAAAGCTCAAGAAGCTTCAGAGTACAACATTTAGGCACGAATGGAAGGGTTTCCCCCGAATGGATGAGTTTTGACTCGATTCAAGTTTTGTACAAAAACACTTTATTCTCTAAAACGTGCATAACTCGTGCTACAGAACTCGGAATGACACAAAACCGGCGCCAAAATTTTGACAATTGAAAGAGCTACGCAATGGCTCAGGTCATAGAGACTCAAAAATTATTTTTGGTCACGGTATCCAAGCATATAGGTTTCGGCCACTATGGAAAATAGGGTTTTCGAACTTTTTCTTCGATCTAAATCAATTCCTAGGTATTCTTAGGCGATATCTAGGCCAGGGAAACTCTCAGAAAAATTATCGGGTCGAAAACTGTCGCAGGGGTATTTTGGTCAATATTTTTAGCTCGGAAACTCAAAATCAGAATTTCGAAAAACAAATTAGATGGGGTCGATCCTAACGACATTTATAACAACTAATCCTACTAAAGCTAAGCTCAGTCGAGAGTTTTTGATCCAAAAAGCGGAACCTCAGCATAAAAATGGGTTTTTGAGCAGAATTGAAACTCGGCGGCAATTCGGCGAGATTCAACAGAAAACAACCGGATATTCATGCTCTAGAGCACGTAGGCAATAAGTTTAGACACTGAAATCAAGTTATTTGGACAGTTTTACAAAAAGCTCCAAACTTTGAGCTCAGAAAAACATAGAAAAAGTCGACAGATCTGACGATCAGAAGTGAGGGATAGTAACTATACCTCGATGTCTTCGATTAGCAACGAACGGAACGACGATCGGTCAAGAATTGGAAAAAAAACACTTTTCCTCCTTTCCTCCAAGAGCTCTCGGCCGTGTGTGTGTGTTTTGGGATTTTTTTTTGTTTTTTTTTTTCATTTTTCATACTATATATAGGAAATGGAAAATGCGGAAAAATGAAAATTTCGCAATTCCGATTTTTCCTACTGATTCCAACGTATTTTAGACACGATATTCTTCCCGCTGAATCTTCTAATTCTTCAAAGAAATATCAGTATGATTTTTGGTTTTCGAGGCTTGTTTTTAATGCTTACCGGCATTATAAATGCACTTTATGCACTTTATGATATTGACCTCGGATGCAGAAACTTCCTTCTGAAGAAAGATTTGGAACGTCGATTAGAGTGGGCAATCTCGGATGAAATCTTTATTTGAAGCTCCGAATAGAAAAAGTCTTCATCGTTCGTCAATTTTAGGGTTTTTGAACTATCAGGGATTCCGTTTCAGCAAACTTCCGAGAATTGGAATTTGACGTTCGTACATTCCAGGGATTCGCATCGAAATACTTGTTTATAGACGAATAAGAGAAATTCTAACATTTCTCTGAAGATTTTTGGAATTAGTTTTCCATCGCGTCCTAAAGTGTAAATTAGCTATTTACTAGTGTCTTTGACCTAGGCTTAGGCGAATATTAATCGTGCTATAACTCTTATCGGTTTTGATACAATCCTTGAACTTTTCCTGAACCTTCTCCTTCATAAATTTATTTCTGTAAGATCAAGTTTTGATCGAGTAGTACAACTCTATGTTTTGATGATTACAAGTTAATCTTTTGATATGAACAATTGTGGTACTCTAACGTGTTTTTCTGAGTGTGCTATTTACAGGCTCTGACCTCAACTCAATCTCACAAAAATCAGAAGCACTGTGTATAAAGGGTAACCCAAGCAACGCTTTCGCATTCACCATGTTCAGTATGAACAGTGGAAAAGCTTCAGAAGTTCTGAAGCTATACAAACTCTGATGTGGACTCAGTCGCTAGAAGCTCTGAAGATCCAGAAGTTCTGATAACCAAGAAACACTGAAGGTTCAGATGTTCTGATGGTGTAGAAGACTCTGAAGATCCAGAAGCTGAATAGTGGAAACTCTGAAGTCCAGAAGCAAGAAACTCTGAAGGCCATGTTCTTCCCTCTGAGTTCAGAATCAGAAGATACAATGGTCAGAGGATCTGTGCTTTCCCTCTGACTCTGATCAACCGGCTTCACAAGTTCCAATACGAAGCATTCCTCTGATCAGAAGTCTCCTAGGTTAAAAGGTCAAGTCGCTATCCAAGTACAAAAGCAAGTGTACCTTCCTGACGACCTACCTAACGTTCTCAGCCACAGCAGAAGCTGGATTTTCCAGAACTGCCCTCCAACGGTAGCATTTCCCATGCAACGCTCAACCCTAATCCTTGGAGTATATATAGAGGCTGAAGATTGAAAGAAGCGGCTAGAAGAAGCAACATATACGCGAAAGACATATTCAAAATATTCTAAGCTTTCTTTCATCTGAAATTCATTGAGTTTACTATTAGCTTTTTAGAAGCAAATCTCTTGTAAACATTTCTTTGATAAACAGTTTGTTTAGTTCCTTTAGGAGATCAAGGTTGATCGGATCCTAGAGAAGACTAAGAGAGTGAATCTTAGTGTGAGCTAAGTCAGTGTAATTGTTAGTCACTTGTAGGTTTCAAGTGCAGTTGTAACTCCTACCTGATTAGTGGATTGCCTTCATTCTAAGAAGGAAGAAATCACCTTAACGGGTGGACTGGAGTAGCTTGAGTGATTTATCAAGTGAACCAGGATAAAATCCTTGTGTGCTTCTCTATCTCTTATCTTTAGCACTTAAGTTTTGGAAAGATTTGTTAAAGTCCTTAAGGTGGAAGTTTTGTACTGAAAACGTTATTCAAACCCCCCCTTTCTACCGTTTTTCATACCTTCAATTGGTATCAGAGCGCAAGTTCTGATTACCACACCTAACAGTGTTCAGTGATCCGGGCCGGTGTGAAAAACAATGGCTGCCACCACCAGTGAAACTCAAAGAGATGGTTACAATGCAAAGCCTCCTATGTTCGACGGTCAAAGGTTCGAATATTGGAAAGATAGACTGGAAAGTTTCTTTCTGGGTTTCGATGCAGATCTCTGGGATATTATTGTGGATGGCTACGAGCGTCCAGTTGATGCAGATGGCAAGAAGATCCCAAGGTCAGAGATGACTGCAGATCAAAAGAAGCTGTACTATCAACATCACAAAGCAAGAGCAATTCTTCTAAGTGCTATTTCCTATGAAGAGTACCAGAAGATTACAGATCGTGAGTTTGCTAAAGGCATTTTTGAATCTCTGAAGATGTCTCATGAAGGAAACAAGAAGGTCAAAGAATCAAAGGCATTGTCTTTGATCCAAAAGTATGAATCCTTCATCATGGAGCCAAATGAATCCATTGAAGAAATGTTCTCCAGATTTCAATTGCTTGTAGCTGGCATACGACCTCTCAACAAGAGCTACACAACAAAAGATCATGTCATAAGAGTCATCAGGTGTCTTCCTGAAAGTTGGATGCCTTTGGTGACTTCAATAGAGCTCACGAGAGACGTTGAGAATATGAGTTTAGAAGAACTCATCAGCATTTTGAAATGCCATGAGCTGAAGCGCTCAGAGATGCAAGATCTGAGGAAAAAGTCCATAGCCTTGAAATCCAAATCTGAAAAGGCTAAGGTTGAGAAGTCAAAGGCTCTTCAAGCTGAAGAAGAAGAATCTGAAGAAGCATCAGAAGATTCTGATGAAGATGAGCTGACTCTGATCTCCAAGAGACTCAACCGCATCTGGAAGCACAGGCAGAGCAAGTTCAAAGGCTCTGGAAAGGCAAAAGGAAAGTATGAGTCCTCAGGCCAGAAGAAGTCTTCAATCAAGGAAGTCACATGTTTTGAGTGCAAAGAATCTGGGCACTACAAAAGTGATTGTCCAAAGTTGAAGAAAGACAAGGCCAAGAAGAGTCTGATGGTGACATTCGATGAATCAGAGTCAGAGGATGTTGACTCTGATGGTGAAGTCCAAGGACTCATGGCCATTGTCAAAGACAAAGGAGCAGAGTCAAAGGAAGCTGTTGACTCTGACTCAGAATCAGAAGGAGATCCTAACTCAGACGATGAAAATGAGGTATTTGCTTCTTTCTCTACCTCTGAACTGAAACATGCTTTGTCTGATATCATGGATAAGTATAACTCTTTATTGTCTAAGCATAAAAAATTGAAAAAGAACTTATCTGTTGTCTCCAAGACTCCTTCTGAACATGAGAAAACTATTTCTGATTTGAAAATGAAAATCATGCTTTGGTAAATTCTAACTCTGTGCTTAAGAACCAGATTGCTAAGTTAGAAGAAATTGTTGCCTGTGATGCCTCTGATTGTAGAAATGAATCTAAGTATGAAAAGTCTTTTCAAAGATTCTTAGCTAAAAGCGTGGATAGAAGCTTAATGGCTTCAATGATCTATGGCGTAAGCAGAAATGGAATGCATGGCATTGGCTATTCTAAACCAATTAGAAATGAGCCTTCTGTGTCTAAAGCTAAATCCTTGTATGAATGCTTTGTTCCCTCTGGTACCATATTGCCTGATCCTGTACCTGCTAAAGTTGCTAAACATCCTCTTAAAAAGGGATCTTTCTCTATGACTAAATATCATGCAAATATTCCTTTAAAATATTATGTTGAGACACCCAAGGTGATCAGAACCTCTGGGGTAACTAACAAAAGAGGACCCAGAAAGTGGGTACCTAAGGACAAGATTATCTATGTTGCAGATATCCTTGATAGCTCCACTGAAACACCAATCATGGTATCTGGACAGCGGATGCTCGCGTCACATGACGGGAGAAAAGCGTATGTTCCGAGAGCTGAAACTTAAGCCTGGAGGCGAAGTTGGCTTCGGAGGAAATGAAAAGGGTAAAATTGTTGGTACTGGTACTATTTGTGTAGATAGTAGCCCATGCATTGATAATGTTTTATTGGTAGACGGCTTAACACATAAATTATTGTCTATAAGTCAATTAGCTGACAAGGGTTATGATGTTATATTCAATCAAAAGTCCTGCCGGGCTGTAAGTCAGATCGATGGCTCTGTTCTATTTAACAGCAAGAGGAAGAACAACATCTATAAGATCAGATTATCTGAGTTGGAGGCTCAGAATGTGAAGTGCCTTCTGTCTGTTAATGAAGAGCAGTGGGTATGGCATAGACGGTTAGGGCATGCCAGTATGAGAAAGATTTCTCAGCTGAGCAAGCTAAACCTTGTCAGGGGCTTACCCAATCTGAAGTTCGCTTCAGACGCTCTTTGTGAAGCATGTCAGAAAGGCAAATTCACAAAAGTCCCTTTCAAGGCAAAGAATGTTGTCTCAACCTCAAGGCCGTTGGAACTTCTGCATATCGACCTTTTTGGACCAGTGAAAACTGAGTCTATAGGTGGCAAGAGATATGGGATGGTTATCGTTGATGACTATAGCCGCTGGACATGGGTAAAGTTTCTAACCCGCAAGGATGAGTCTCATGCTGTGTTCTCTACCTTCATTGCTCAAGTGCAAAACGAGAAGGCTTGTAGGATTGTGCGTGTCAGAAGTGACCATGGTGGAGAGTTTGAGAATGACAAGTTTGAGAGTCTGTTTGATTCCTATGGAATTGCACATGATTTCTCTTGTCCCAGAACTCCTCAACAAAATGGTGTTGTTGAGAGGAAGAACAGAACTCTTCAGGAGATGGCTAGAACCATGCTCCAAGAAACTGGCATGGCTAAGCATTTTTGGGCAGAGGCAGTAAATACAGCGTGTTACATTCAGAACAGAATCTCTGTGAGACCAATTCTGAATAAGACTCCTTATGAATTGTGGAAGAACATAAAACCCAACATTTCTTATTTTCATCCTTTTGGCTGTGTTTGTTATGTTCTCAATACTAAGGATAGATTGCATAAATTTGATGCTAAGTCTTCTAAGTGTCTATTACTTGGTTATTCTGATAGATCTAAAGGTTTTAGATTTTATAATACTGATGCTAAGACTATTGAAGAATCTATTCATGTTAGATTTGATGATAAGCTTGACTCTGACCAGTCAAAGCTAGTTGAAAAGTTTGCAGATTTAAGCATTAATGTTTCTGACAAAGGCAAAGCTCCAGAGGAAGTTGAGCCAGAGGAAGATGAACCAGAGGAAGAAGCTGGTCCCTCTAACTCACAAACTCTGAAGAAGAGCAGAATCACTGCAGCTCACCCTAAGGAATTGATTCTAGGCAACAAAGACGAACCAGTCAGAACCAGATCTGCCTTCAGACCCTCTGAAGAGACCTTGCTGAGTCTGAAAGGATTGGTGTCCTTAATTGAACCCAAGTCCATAGATGAAGCTCTTCAGGACAAGGATTGGATTCTGGCCATGGAAGAAGAATTGAATCAATTTTCCAAGAACGATGTTTGGAGCTTAGTGAAGAAGCCTGAGAGTGTCCATGTTATTGGAACGAAATGGGTATTCAGAAACAAGCTGAATGAGAAAGGAGATGTAGTCAGAAATAAGGCAAGGCTAGTTGCTCAAGGCTACAGCCAGCAGGAAGGAATAGACTACACTGAAACATTTGCTCCAGTAGCAAGACTGGAAGCAATCAGACTGTTGATCTCTTTCTCAGTAAATCACAACATAGTTCTACATCAGATGGACGTAAAGAGTGCCTTCCTAAATGGTTATATCTCAGAGGAAGTCTATGTTCATCAACCCCCAGGTTTTGAAGATGAAAAGAAACCAGACCATGTGTTCAAATTGAAGAAATCACTCTACGGTCTGAAGCAAGCTCCCAGAGCATGGTATGAGAGACTTAGCTCATTCCTTCTGGAGAATGAGTTTGTAAGGGGTAAAGTAGATACAACTCTTTTTTGCAAGACTTATAAAGATGATATCTTAATTGTGCAAATCTATGTTGATGATATTATATTTGGTTCTGCTAATCAATCTCTATGCAAAGAATTTTCTGAGATGATGCAGGCTGAATTTGAGATGAGTATGATGGGAGAATTAAAGTACTTTCTGGGAATACAAGTTGATCAAACACCAGAAGGAACATATATCCATCAGAGCAAGTACACTAAAGAACTTCTGAAGAAGTTCAATATGCTGGAATCTACAGTGGCCAAGACTCCAATGCATCCAACATGCATTCTGGAGAAAGAAGATAAAAGTGGTAAAGTATGTCAGAAGCTCTATCGTGGCATGATAGGTTCACTTCTATACTTAACTGCATCTAGGCCAGACATATTATTTAGTGTTCATTTATGTGCTCGATTCCAATCAGATCCAAGGGAAACCCACTTAACTGCTGTTAAGAGGATCCTAAGGTATCTGAAAGGCACCACTAACCTTGGCTTGATGTATAAGAAAACATCAGAGTATAAGCTTTCAGGTTATTGTGATGCTGATTATGCTGGAGATAGAACAGAGAGAAAAAGTACTTCCGGAAATTGTCAATTTCTGGGAAGCAATCTAGTCTCATGGGCAAGCAAGAGGCAATCAACCATTGCACTATCAACTGCAGAGGCAGAATATATCTCAGCAGCAGTATGCAGCACTCAGATGCTCTGGATGAAACATCAGCTGGAGGATTATCAGATCCTTGAGAGCAATATCCCAATCTATTGTGATAACACTGCTGCAATCTCATTGAGTAAGAATCCTATCCTACATTCAAGGGCAAAGCACATTGAGGTAAAGTATCACTTTATTAGAGATTATGTACAGAAGGGCGTACTTCTTCTGAAGTTTGTTGATACCGACCATCAATGGGCAGATATCTTTACAAAGCCCTTAGCAGAGGATAGATTTAATTTTATTCTGAAAAATCTAAACATGGACTTTTGTCCAGAGTGAAGATGGATCAGAACCTCTGACTATGATACTTCTTGATCAGAAGATGTCTAGTCCAGAAGGTAACTCAATCAGAGTGTGTGTGCCCACTGGTACTGACTCTGAAGCTGAGACAACAACACGTGCGTCAGAATTTCTGATGCATAGTTCCTTGTGCCCGTGTGACAGTCTGTTATGATTGCGTGTAGATATGCTTATCTCCTGTGTGTGATTGGGTATTTTACTGTTACTATCTATCTTTAATTTTCAACCGTTGATCTTAAAGTGCTTTTTGAATCAACAACGGTTATTTGATAAAACCCACTATACACACACGTTCTCTTTCACTTCCGGTTTTCACTCTCGCTCTCTCTGCTTTTCAAAACCGCCTTTTTTCTCGATTTCTCTCTCGATCTCTCTTCATCTTTCAACCTTCATCTTCTACCTCAAACCTTCAACCTCTTCAAAATGGTGAGACAAACCAGAAGATCTACTGCAGATGCACCTCAGTTCCCTCACATGGTAGTTGGTCTAGCAACGGGTCAAAGGGGCTCTGAGAATCCAACTCAAGAACAAGTTCAAGCTCAAGAACAGAGTGTTCCAATTGCAGAACGGGGCTGTGCCGTTCACTGTGTTTATCATCCTGAGGAACTCCAAGTCCTGGCAGAATGGAGATTCAACCTCGACAACTTGGCTGCAAATGGGTTTGATCTTCGTCCTGAAGTCCAAGCTCAAGGTTGGGGAAAATACTTCGACAGACTTCGAGGACCGGTGTATGATAAATTGGTAAAGGAATTCTGGAAGCACGCCGACTGCGATGATACTCAGGTGGTCTCTCACATTCTTGGAAGGAAGATCATCATCACTGAGAAGTCATTCGTGAATCTGCTAGGTGCAGAAACTGCTTATGGGTATCGGTTCCAACTGACGGAATCGAAGCTGAAACCCAGCACCAAGGACACAGTCAACCAGGCTCTGTACACCATCTTCAAACCGGGCAAGACGAGTTACAAGGTGATGGATCTTCATCCCAAACTAAGGATCTGGCACAAGATCCTGCTCAACTGCATAAACCAGAGACCGAAGGGCAGTTCCCCAGACTACATCAACTTCAACCAGAAGGCGATGTTGTTCTTCATCCAAAATCAGGAGAAGATCTGCCTTCCCTACTTCCTGTTCTCCTACTTGAAGGAATGTATCCGGAAGTCTAGGACAACTGCCTCCATCAAGTCAGCAATCAAGTATATCCCTTTTGGGAGACTGTTGTCTGATCTCTTGATTGAGAGTGGCCTCATTCAAGATCTGATCAATGCTGGTTGCACAGAGGATTTGAGCACAATTGTCAGTGATGTCTTCACTGCAAACTCCCTGAAGAAGATGGGTTTGGTCCAGAAGAAGATTGCTCCTGCTCATGAAGACACATCTTCTGAAATCAGAGGAAGAAGAATGCCTCTGAATGACTACCCTCTGTGGACACAAGCGGACAATCCTGACGCCATCAGACGCTATGTTGAAGACCTCAGGGCTCAAGGTTTCGAAATTGACCTTGATGATTTCGTCAGCAGACTGCCGCCTGCTCCAGAGTTTCCTTCTCCTCCCAAGAGGAAAGCTCAGAGGAAGATGGTTCTGGACGAATCTTCTGAGGAATCTGATGTCCCTCTGGTCAAGAAGACAAAGAGAAAGCCTGATGATGGTGATGATAGTGAGGATGGTCCTCCAAAGAAGAAGAAGAAGAAGGTCAGAATCGTGGTGAAGCCTACTCAGGTGGAACCAGCTGCTGAAATGGTCAGAAGGACTGAACCTCCTGCCAGAGTGACTCGATCATCAGCACATTCAAGTAAGCCTGCACTTGCTTCTGATGATGATTTGAATTTATTTGATGCACTCCCTATTTCTGCTATGCTCAAACACTCCTCCAATCCCCTCACTCCTATTCCTGAATCCCAGCCAGCCGCACAAACCACCACTCCACCACATTCCCCAAGATCTTCCTTCTTTCAACCTTCTCCTACTGAAGCACCTCTCTGGAATTTGCTTCAGAACCAACCCTCCAGGTCAGAAGAACCAACCTCTCTCCTCACCATTCCGTACGACCCATTATCCTCTGAACCCATCATCCATGACCAACCCGAGCCAAACCAAACAGAACCACAACCCAGAACGTCTGATCACTCTGCTCCCAGAGCATCAGAACGTCCTGCTGCTAGAACCACGGATACAGACTCTTCAACAGCCTTTACACCTGTATCCTTCCCAATCAATGTTGTTGATTCTTCTCCCTCCAATAACTCTGAATCCATTAGAAAATTCATGGAGGTTAGAAAAGAAAAGGTGTCTGCCTTGGAAGAATATTACCTAACTTGTCCAAGCCCTAGGAGATATCCTGGCCCTAGACGTGAACGTCTAGTAGACCCAGATGAACCTATCTTGGCTAATCCTTTACAAGAGGCAGACCCCTTGGTTCAACAAGCTCACCATGTCCCTGACCAACAAGAGCCTATTCAACCAGAACCTGAACCCGAACATTCAGTGTCTAATCAATCCTCGGTTAGATCACCTCATCCTCTGGTTGAAACTTCAGACCCCCACCTTGGAACCTCTGAACCAAATGCTCCTATGATTAACATTGGTTCTCCACAAGGTGTCTCTGAAGCTCATAGCAGCAATCACCCAGCCTCTCCTGAAACCAACCTCTCCATAATTCCCTATACTCACCTTCAACCCACCTCTCTCTCTGAGTGCATCAATATTTTCTATCATGAAGCCTCCTTGAGGCTCCGCAATGTGCACGGTCAGACTGACCTCAGTGAGAATGCTGAAAGTGTGGCTGATAAGTGGAACAATCTGAGCACTTGGCTAGTGGCTCAAGTTCCAATTATGATGCAGCTCCTGCATGCAGAGGGAAGTCAGAGCATTGAGGCTGCAAGGCAAAGGTTTGCTAGAAGGGTGGCTCTTCATGAACAAGAACAGAGAAATAAGCTTCTTGAAGCTATTGAAGAAGCCAAGAGAAAGAAAGAACAAGCAGAAGAAGCTGCACGTCAGGCAGCAGCTCAAGCTGAACAAGCCAGACTTGAGGCAGAGCGACTTGAAGCTGAGGCTGAAGCTCTTAGATGCCAAGCACTTGCACCAGTTGTGTTTACTCCTGCTGCTTCTGCTTCCATTCCAGATCCTCAAGCTGCTCAGAATGTTCCTTCCAGTTCTACTCAGCCAAGCTCATCCAGACTCGACATCATGGAACAACGTCTTGACACTCATGAATCCATGCTGATTGATATGAAGCACATGATGATGGAACTTCTGCGACGCACTGACAAACCTTAGTTTTAGGATCTCTTCTTTTTCTTCCTTTTTATCTAACGTTGTTTTATTTAAACTCTGTTTCTTTTTTATTTACTTATTCTATTTTATTCGTTTGTGATTATATATGCATATCTATTTACTTGTGTCACATATGTTTGCTAAACTCGTTTTATTCATAATCTTTTTATGTTTACATCATACATTACTTCCCTAAAAAGTCTAGAATGGAGGATCTCTCCTCATTCTTCTGCACTCCTGGCGCTGCTCTGACCTATCTTTCTCCAGATGCTCCAGTACATGCTGGATGTTGTTGAGCCTAACATTTAGCTCATCCCTCTCCAGAATCTCTTATGAAGTCTTGAGCTTCTCTTCCAAACACTCTTTCTCTTCAAGCAGCTTGAGTTCAAGCCGGCTGAGTTCTTGCACCTCCTCCACGAAGGCAAGAAATTCCTTCAGGTCTCTCTCCAACTCTGGACGCAGGTCCTCTTCCAGCAGTGTCCGTGTTAGCTCCGAGATGGTCGTTGCACCCTCTGGATGCCTGATGTTCAGGAACAAGTCCTCTTCAAAGGCCTTCTTCCTCAGCTCTTCTAGTGCTACGTTGTATGATGCCATTCTTTTTTACTGAAAATTGTTCGAGGTGTGAAGCTTACCTTTCTCTCCAACGCTTTATATAGGCTTCACTTTCTCTCTGCAAGTTAATGCTCCTACAGTTTCTCGAGGTTAAGTTCTTGGTAACTGACCCTTCTATTTACTCACTTGACCGGTGGTAAACGTTCATCCCTTGCATTAACTCTTTTATTTATTTCGCCTAACTCTGATTCTTACATCGTTTTCGTTTTCTTTAAACTTAGACCTTCTCTAAGGGGGAGTACCTTGTACTTCAAGCTAAGTTTTTCACACCCCAGGCTTTTTGCTTATGACAAAAAGGGGGAGTAAACCCAGTTTTTGATGTGTAAGATGTGTTAGTGTGATTTATTTTTCTTTTGGAGATTTTAAGAGTTCCACCTTCATGACCATAGATGTGTCACTGGGCAAATACAAGGAATACATTTCACTTCTTCTGAAGTGATTCTAAGTTGACTCTGATACCCAAGACTCTGATACCTTGTCCATGACTCTGATCACTTATGCGCTCTGATTATTCGTTTTTCATCTATGTCATAAATTTTTCACTCTGAACTCTTATATTATTTAGCTCAGAATCTAGACTTTACTAACGTTTTCATCAAGTATTAGATTCAGGGGGAGCTAAGCTCAGAATCAAGCAGTGACTTGAATTCAGAATGAGCAAGATAAACTATTCACATCAGGATAAGTATTATTCTATATCTCTAAACTCTGAGTGAATTCAGTTTAATGTTTAAGAATTGTTCATCAAAAATTTTTGTTTTGTCATCATCAAAAAGGGGGAGATTGTAAGATCAAGTTTTGATCGAATAGTACAACTCTATGTTTTGATGATTACAAGTTAATCTTTTGATATGAACAATTGTGGTACTCTAACGTGTTTTTCTGAGTGTGCTATTTACAGGCTCTGACCTCAACTCAATCTCACACAAATCAGAAGCACTGTGTATAAAGGGTAACCCAAGCAACGCTTTCGCATTCACCATGTTCAGTATGAACAGTGGAAAAGCTTCAGAAGTTCTGAAGCTATACAAACTCTGATGTGGACTCAGTCGCTAGAAGCTCTGAAGATCCAGAAGTTCTGATAACCAAGAAACACTGAAGGTTCAGATGTTCTGATGGTGTAGAAGACTCTGAAGATCCAGAAGCTGAATAGTGGAAACTCTGAAGTCCAGAAGCAAGAAACTCTGAAGGCCATGTTCTTCCCTCTGAGTTCAGAATCAGAAGATACAATGGTCAGAGGATCTGTGCTTTCCCTCTGACTCTGATCAACCGGCTTCACAAGTTCCAATACGAAGCATTCCTCTGATCAGAAGTCTCCTAGGTTAAAAGGTCAAGTCGCTATCAGAGTACAAAAGCAAGTGTACCTTCCTGACGACCTACCTAACGTTCTCAGCCACAGCAGAAGCTGGATTTTCCAGAACTGCCCTCCAACGGTAGCATTTCCCATGCAACGCTCAACCCTAATCCTTGGAGTATATATAGAGGCTGAAGATTGAAAGAAGCGGCTAGAAGAAGCAACATATACGCGAAAGACATATTCAAAATATTCTAAGCTTTCTTTCATCTGAAATTCATTGAGTTTACTATTAGCTTTTTAGAAGCAAATCTCTTGTAAACATTTCTTTGATAAACAGTTTGTTTAGTTCCTTTAGGAGATCAAGGTTGATCGGATCCTAGAGAAGACTAAGAGAGTGAATCTTAGTGTGAGCTAAGTCAGTGTAATTGTTAGTCACTTGTAGGTTTCAAGTGCAGTTGTAACTCCTACCTGATTAGTGGATTGCCTTCATTCTAAGAAGGAAGAAATCACCTTAACGGGTGGACTGGAGTAGCTTGAGTGATTTATCAAGTGAACCAGGATAAAATCCTTGTGTGCTTCTCTATCTCTTATCTTTAGCACTTAAGTTTTGGAAAGATTTGTTAAAGTCCTTAAGGTGGAAGTTTTGTACTGAAAACGTTATTCAAACCCCCCCTTTCTACCGTTTTTCATACCTTCAATTTCATCCAATAAACTCTTGTTCAGGTTTCCCTTCACGATACATCGAACTTATTCGTTAATAAGGAATTCACTAATTTATTTTAAGCTTAAAATCTTGGGTCTCACAGTCAGAAAGCAGAGCTTATGAATTTCAGAAGCAGCTTAGCAGTGAGAAACGTATGAGAGTTCATGATGCGTCTGAAAGAGCTTATGAGCAAAGGAAGAGGGTGATGCACAAGGTTTGTGAACCTTTGAGAAGAGCTATGGCTGAAAGAAACTATGTTGTCTCTGAATGTACCTCAGAAGATGCTGAGATAATTTCAGCAGAGGTTGCAGAAGACAGTTCTGAAGGGTTAGTAATTCTGGAAGATGCAGTTGTTGATGAAGTTGAGATGCAAGTACCGATTCAAGCTGCTGCTATAGGTTCATCAGATGCAGAAATTCCTACTCCATTTCAAGCTCCAGAACCAGCTCCACAACCGGAAGTTGCACTCCTGGTTGCCAGAATTGATAGGATACAAGATGATCAGCAGAAACTGTTTCAGATGGTTGAGCATCAAGGCCTCATTCAGAGTGAACAGAGTCGGCAGATTCAGGAATCTTCAAAAAGAATGGAATCTATGATGAAGTATCTGATTGAGAATCTGCCCCGTTCATCAAAGCCCTGAACCCCTATTATTTATCCTTCATGCATCAGTTAATAGCTTTAATTATCTGTGAACTTAATTCATGCTGACTATGTTTAATTTTTGCTACATTTATTCAATGCACCGTCCACTTCTCTTCGTAACTCTCATGCATTTATGATTCGATGAGTTTTATGCATGTTTTTCTGTTACTTCTCCTCTTATATAATTCGTTGCTTCCCCTCTTACTTTCACAACTCAATTCATTTCTGTCTCTTCTCAAACCATAAATGACTTATGTTGAATTCATTTCTGAACTCAAGGCTTTGGTATTTGACCAAGTCTTCTCATGGAGTGTTAATCTCTCTACTTCTCAGATCTCTCAAGCTCTTGAGAAGATTGGCAATATTTTAGATTGTTGGTTGACACCCCACCAGATTCACTGTCTTCAGAATCTTCAGGAAGTTCTAAACAACCTCCTTCGTCTGGCCTCTCGCCGGAAGGACCTTGAAGCTCAATTCGAGGGCATTTGTATGCTCCTTGAACATGAAGAAGATCAACAAGACGTTGGTCAGGATGCTGCCTTCAACCTTGGTATCTGTGAAAGTGAAGTTCTGAAGGAAGAACTGGCTACTGAGTTAGCCTCCATTGATCAGGACACTCGTCCTTTACACCTCCAGCTTCTCTCTATGAAGAATTCTCGTGCTTTCTTATGTATCTAGAAATTCTTCTTCCAGTTTTACCTTTTATCCTTTGTAAGATCAAGATTTGATCAGTGGTTGCATCTCTATATTTTGATGATTACAATTTAGGTTTGTGATGATGAACATTTGTGGTACTCTAACGTTTGTTTCTTTTAGCTGTGACAAACAGGTTCTGATTCTGACCCAAGCTTATTCATTCAGAAGATGAAGACCCAAGGGTAACCATAAGAGAGTTCTCTAGCTTACCATGTTCGTTCAGAACAGTGGCATATACTTCAGAAGTTCTAAAGTGAGAAGCTCTCAGAAAGTACTGAAGAACCGGAGTCAGAAGTTCTGAAGACCAGTTGTTCCAGAAGGAATGGTTCTGAAGAAGAAAGACTCAAGTTCTGAAGATCGGCAAGAAGTTGGCTCTAAAGACCCAAGCTACTCTAGCTCTGGCGTTCAGAAGTTCTGAGGAACTTGTTTAGAAGCAGAAGTTGCAAGGTCAGAGGATCCAAGCGTCCGTCTGACACTGATCAGAAGCTTCACCAACGTCCATCTGAAGCACACCAGATCAGAAGTCAGCTGGTGAAAGGACAGGTCGCTGTCATAGTATACACTGTACAGTCCTAGCCTGCCCGCCACCTACCTCGTTCAGTCTAGCAGTCTGATTTCACAAGATTGCCACTCCAACGGATAAAACCCTAGCAACGGCTACATCTTTTGTCTTGGAGTATAAAAGGACTGAAGTTGGAAGAAAGAAGCTAAGAAACTTTGCTGATATTTCTGAATTCATCTAACCATTCTCATAGCAATATTTCTTCATTGTTCTTGGACATCTGAGTTTACCATTAGCTTTTCAGAAGCATTTACTGTAAACACAAAACCTTTTACAAACCTTTGTAAAGTTCCTTAAGAGACCAAGGTTGGTCGGATCTTGAGAGGACTGAGTCAAGTTTGATTCAGTGTTAAGCTTCTTGAGAGAATACTAGTGAAAAATTCAGTGTACTGTTAGTCACTTTGCAGGCAGCAAGTTCAGTTGTAACATTCATTGATTTTAGTGAATTGCCTTCATCAAAAGAAGGAGGAAATCACCTTCACGGGTGGACTGGATTAGCTTGAGCTTTTATCTCAAGTGCACCAGGATAAAATACTTGTGTGCTCTTCTTTACATTCTTTAGCACCTAGTTCTTATCTTTAAGTTTGCCAAAACTTGAAAAAGGGAAACGTTTATCAAAAACCCCCATTTCTAGTGTTTTTCGCACCTTCACTCTTCTGCATTTTGTTTCACTTATGAGTTCAATATGTATGAAGAGACAAATTGAATGTGGGAATTGATGGTAAAATTGGCGACACAACTTACGTATATATAACTCAACATGAGAGGTTGGTTTTTGTTAGTTAAATAGTGTTATGTTGGGTTGGACATTTTACAAAAGTGGTTACACATGAAAGGTATCAAGAGAGTGAATATGTTTTTTTTGTTGGTGGGTTACACTTGAAATTTATCTAAAATTTGTTAATTATCGTACATATGTCTTACAATTTTTTTGTTTGTTTGGTTAGAAATTAAATTTAGTACAGTTTCTTAATCTCATTTTTTCTATTTTCGACTTTGATTTCCATTCAATTATAACATTGTTTCATCAGTTCACACACAAGTGCAACCTCCTTTGTTTAGCTTGTTAGTTGCTTCTCGTAAAAGATTTTAGAAGGTGTTTTCCCACGTTTAAGTTTTTCAATAACTTCAAAAAAATAAAATAAGAATAACTAAAATTTAATTTGTTATGAAAAATAATTAAACTTGAATAATAAGAAATGCTCTAAAAGGAGCTTATCAACTTAATTCATATTATTGTCATTATAATATTGTACAGGTGAAAAAATAAAACATAATTGAATTTTTTAACAACCTTATTGATATTCTAGACTTTGAGTTGTAAGATGCTCTGAATCTTTCATCAATGTTGCATGTTTCTTGAAAATATTATGTCGTAGTGGTGATACGCTACCACAGCGGAGGAGGAACTTTGAAATTGGTACACCGACACTCAAGTCACTATGAGAGTGTAGAGATAGAATTTAAAAGTCATTGAAGAATCATGAGTGAGCAAAATGTGTAATGCTTACAGAGATGAGTAAATAAACTCGTATTTATGGAAATAGTGATCATTCTCCTTTTAATTCAGAGTCCTAATGAAGTCTTAGATACCTCTGAAATAGATATTATTCCTAGATAACCTCATAATGTCATAAATAGTTGAGCACTCGTGTGCGCTCGGATATCCTATGAACAGAATGTTTCTTTTCTTGATCATCTCAATGAAATATCATGGTCTCTCTTAGTAGTGAGACATTCAAGCTAGATGAGATGCTATTGGGCCTTGTGGCTATTTAGGCTGGCCGGAACAAGAGCCCCTAGCTTGGAAGTTTATGAAATGCAATGTCGAGTTATGAAAAACTTTTGTCCCTTGTGAATGTAATAATAAAATGCAATCAAACGATCTGGTTAGGTTAGTCTAATCTAAATCCGACACACCTTGGGAAGCGTTGTCTGATTCGAAACTCCTTTTGGAAGATTCATGCTTTATCCTTTTCCAACTCCATACTTAAGCTTGGGAGAAAAACTCTTTGACTTCTATTCTCCCTTTTGGAGGAAAAACTATTTTTATTTCCTTTTAGAAGTTTCTGGAGTGTCTCTCATCGCAAACTCTTACCATTGGAAGCCTAAATTCTTCCATCTATTTTCATGAAAATAATATAGAAATTTCTTGAGAGAAAACTTTACAAATTTCACACCTGAAGAATCCTCCTCTTTTTCCAAGAACTTCTTTTTCAGGTGTCACTTTAGTAACCAAAAATAAACTTTATGCGGAAAACAGGTAATTTTTTTTTTCGTTTGATTCCTTTAAATTAAAGCGATAGAAAATAAAGACATAACCCATCAACTAAACTAACCGATATACAACATATATACAGGTACAGCCTCAGCTGCACTCCCACGTCACGCGCACTCGCAGTGACCTCAAAGTAGTATGCCCGCAGGCAAATATGTACAGAACTAGTAATGTAAGTAAAAGTATCAAAAGTACAGTCATCCAAGAGAAAGTCGGCTCCAAAATGGCCTGAACAAAAGACCCCTATAATCCGACAGACTCTCTATGATTCCTCAACAAAAGAACCACACAAAAAGCCATATATCGAGAACCTACCCTGTCCCAAAAGTAAGACGAATCAGAGCTCTACACAAAATATGACGTTGCCTAACCTACCCTCCCAGACCGCTCATAGCTCCTCCTCCTCTCCCTCGTCGCTCGGCTAGTAGCTGTCCCCACTGCTGTCGGAGTCCGAGTCAGAATCCACCGTGATCATCTCGGTGTCCAAGTCCACGACCTCCCTCCTAACTGTCCTGCGCACCGTCCTAGTCAAGCCCGTCTCAACATCCACCTCTCCAGTAAGAACATCCTCCTCCACCACCCGAACCAAGGGATCCACACGGTAGCCGCGCGGTGGAGTAAAAGGAAAACGACGTGAGGCAGATGGGACAACAAACTCCCTCTTCGGCTGCACGAGCCTCGAGGACGACACCACGTCGGTAGGATCGATAGCAGTAGCAGGAGGTGGCGCAACAGGTGTAACAACATCAACCTCGATCTCACCTGGGTCCTCGTCATCGGAAGAAGATGAAGTCGGAGGTGGTGCAGGTGGTCCTCGACCAGTACCTGGTCCACAGCGAACTGTAGGCGGCAAGTCAAAGCTGAGCTCCATGCGTCGTAGTACTCCTCTCGTCAAACGTCCACGCTCGTCTGTCCGGTCCTCCATGACCCTTCCCCGGTACGTCGCTCGGTGACCCGCAACATCGATCCCCCAAGCTGTGGGGGCATGACGGTCCACCAACTCATACCTGATCCTCCCCGAGGGAGAGACCATCGAGAACCAGTCCGCCATCGACATCTGGCAGCAGGCCGACCGCCCAAACACAAACATGAAACCAAAGCCAAAGCGCTAGGGTCAACTCACGGAATAAAGTAATTATACACTCAACATGTGATATGGGGTATAGATATATATGTTGATATATATATATATATATAAATAATCCTAGCATGTCATTGGCTCTAACAATGCTTCAATAAATCAAATAGCATACAATTCCAGTCAGAGTGAATGTATGCGTGAAATGCAAACAATATGATCCGGATAGTTCAAGTGGGATGGGCACCATCGAGTTAGTCCTAACACCGGCCTAGTGTTTAACCATTTCCGCTCGGGTGTCGCTTACTAACCCATGCATAGTCGGATCAGCCCCAACCATCAACGGTCGTGCCACTCTGCCCGCTATGCCGAAGATACACCCAGGTGTTCTTCGATGAAGGCAATCCCCAACCTTCGTGAAGCATTCCCGTTCTTCACTATTGGTGAAGCATTCCCGTTCTTCACCGAATGATGCATGATGCAATATGGTTAGCCAAACATTGAATCGTCCTCCCAACGCAAGTGTTTAGCTCAAAACCCAATCTCAAAACCCAAGAGTTTAGTGTCGGTCAATACAACACAACTCCAACAACAAGAGTACTACAGTACTCGGTGACTTTCAATCATCACCGTGGCTCACCCCCGTGGTGTCCACCAATTCTCCAGAACCCACATCGAAAGTCGACTTTTCCCCGTCTTTCGCAATTATTTTCCCCATTGAGATTCCCTATGATTTATTCGTTAATAAAAATGTTTCGAATTGAATTAGTCAAGTTATGAGTTTATTTCTCGAAGTCTAAGTTTCCCAAAGTCTCTAGTTTTCAAAATTCTATTCATTCTAAGTTTTCCAAAAACCCACCTAAAGCAATTCCCGGGGAAAGTCTGAGTAAACAAACAAATGGCTAAGTCTCAAACCCCACGTTTGAACTTGCCTAGGGTTGTTTCCCCAACCCGAAACATCAACCATAACCAGTTCAGTGATACCCCACTCCGAAGTCGCGTCAAAACGCACAATTCAATAACATCTCAATATCATAAGTTATGGAAAACATCATAACATTAATTCATCATCATAATCAATATCAAAGTAAAGCATAAGTCGAATTTATCGACTCCTATCATGCAGTCTTAGCTAATATGTAAGTTTCCCTAACCTCGAGTTGCTCCAGCCTCGTGGTCTAAGTTTCCTTCACACACTTGCTCTGAGAAACCCAAAGTTCCTTCAACTGAACCTCGGAGAAAACAAAGCAGGAAATCCAAACAAAATCGATTAGCTCGATCACAATACAACTCATTATCGATAGACAAAGCATTAAAGCTTCAGAATACAACAATCGGGTTCGAAAAGACAAGTTTTCGAAAACGAAAAACTCCCCCCACACAAACATGCTCTCGGCCACTATGCACAATTAGGGGGGTCGATTTTTCTTCGATCAAATCTGATTACAAGGTAGTTTTAGGGTAAAACTAAGGCAAAGAAACTGTCGGAAAAATTTTCGGACGATCGGATCGAAATACGGCTATCCAGGGGCGTTTTGGTCCAAAATAAAAGCTCAAAACCTCAAAGTTAAAACTTCGGAAAACAAATTTGACAGCGATGTTCCTAACGACATCCGTAGCAACTAATCCTAAAGGCACGAAGTCGGATTGAGACTTTTCGACAATAAAGTTTCGAAATGTGCGCAAAAAGGGTTTTGAATCAGTTTTTCAGATCCTTGACAACTCGATCAAAATAGGCGAATATCGGCGAGTGTTCTAGGCTCTTGGGTACGTATAGAAGATACCCCAAGCGAAAAATCAAGAAAAACGGATAGTTTTACGAAAAGCTCGAAACTTTGAGCACAGAAACGACTAAAGAAAAACAGTACAAACGATGATCAGAGGTAAGAATCAAGCTAGTTACCTCGATACCTTGAAGTAGGAACGAACTGCGCGAAGATCGGTCAAGTTTCGGCGAAAATCTTTCTCCCCCTTGCTCTCCTCAAACTCCCCCTTGCGGACGGAAACCTCGTTCAAAGCTCCGAATAGAAAAAGTCTTCATCCAGTGATTGAATTTAGGGTTTTGAAGCAAAGAAATATGCGTCGTCGGACTTCTGAGAAGTGAATACTATCGTGCGTACAGTCCAGGGTTCCGAAATGAAACACTGGTCGAAGGAAAAATAAGGAGAACTTCTTATTTTCCCAAGGATTTGACATTTCACTTAAACGTTGCTTTAAAAGCGAAATTAGCCTATTCTGGACACTCTCGCCATAAGGCAGGTGTGCAGACAACTCGCACTAACTCCGAAAATGACTATGAAACAATCCTCAAGCAATTCCTGAACTTTCTTCTTCATTAATCTTTCTCAAACAGCAAACTCCTGTCACGCGTACACTGATTCTACGCGTGAGTCGGAAAAGTAAACGATTTTGTAAATCCAGGTCTTACAATACTCCCCTCCAAAAAGAAAGTTTCATCCTCGAAACTCAGAGTTCTGTGAAAAGTCCGGGATACAGTTCCTTGATCTTGTCTTCTAATTGCCATGTAGCGTCTCCCGTATCGTTGTTCCATATCACTTTCACTAATGCAATCTGCTTCCCTCTCAGCTGTTTCACTCTTCTATCCCCAATACTAACTGGCGGTGCCTCAAAGGTCAAATCATCCTTCAGTTCAACGTTGTCTGGCTCGATTACATGAGTCGGGTCTGGAATGTACTTCCTCAACTGTGACACATGAAAAACATCGTGTATGTTGGAAAGAAATGGTGGTAACGCAATCTGATACGCAACTGGTCCAACACGTCGAGTGATTTGGTAAGGTCCAATGAATTTTGGCGTGAGCTTCCTTGACTTAATAGCTCGTCCAACTCCCGTAGTCTGAGTAACTCGTAGAAACACATGGTCACCTTCTTCAAACTCTAGGGTTCTGCGTCGCTGATCAGCATAACTCTTCTGTCTGCTCTGTGAAGCTCTCATCTTTTCTCTGATCTGCTTAACCTTCTCAGTCGTTTGTTGCAGCAATTCTGGCCCAATCAACAAACTCTCCCCATCTTGATACCAACACAACGGTGTCCTACACTTTCGACCATACAAAGCCTCATACAGTGCCATCCCGATGCTCGCATGAAAACTATTGTTGTATGTAAATTCGATCAATGGCAGAAGATCATCCCAGCTTCCTCTGTTATCTAACACACAAGCACGTAGTAGATCCTCTAACGACTGAATAGTTCTCTCTGTTTTCCCATCAGTTTGTGGATGATAAGCCGAACTCAATCTCAGCTTGGTTCCTAACGCATCATGAAGAGCTCCCCAAAAGTACGAAGTAAACTTTGGATCCCGATCAGACACAATACTCGTTGGAACTCCGTGTAGTCTCACAATCTCAGACACATAAATCTCAGCCAACTTTTCCACGTTGTAGGTAGTTCTCACTGGTAGAAAATGCGCTGACTTGGTCAAACGATCCACAATTACCCAAATCGAATCGTGTCTCTTCTGTGTTCTTGGCAAAGCCACCACGAAATCCATGGATATGCTACCCCATTTCCATTCTGGCACGTCTAAACTCTGTAACATACCAGCAGGTCTCTGATGCTCTACCTTAGCCTTCTAACAAGTCAAACATGCAGCTACATACTCGGCCACTTGTTTCTTCATTCCCGGCCACCAAAAATTCAGTTTCAAGTCTTGATACATCTTTGTCATTCCAGGATGAATGCTCCATTTGCTCTTGTGTCCTTCATCCATGATCAGCCTTCTCAATTCTGGATTGTTGGGTACAAAAACTCTGTCCTTGCATCGTAGGATATTGTCAGTTCCTATCTTGAACTCCGGGTCTTTCCCTTTAATTACTAAGTTCCTCTTCTCTAACAGAAACGCATCTTGCAGTTGTTGCTCTCTAATCTCTTCCATCAGTCCACTGGCGATTCTGATCATTCCAAACTTCAACTTTCCCTCAGACGGTGTCACACCTAAACTCATATCTCGAAATTGTTCCAGTAACTCCAGCTCTTTAACCATCATTGACGCGACATGCACTTCCTACTCAAAGCAGCAACTACATTTGCCTTCCTAGGGTGATATTGCAGCGTAAACTCGTAGTCCTTGATAAACTCCATCCATCTCCGTTGCCTCATGTTCAGCTCCTTCTGATCGAACAAGTATTTAAGACTCTTGTTATCGCTAAATATCGTGAAAGTACAACCATAGAGATAATGCCTCCAGATTTTAAGCGAAAACACAATGGCAGCTAACTCCAAATCGTGAGTCGGGTAGTTCTTCTCGTGAGTCTTCAACTGTCTCGACGCATAAGCCACCACTTTCCGATGTTGCATCAATACACATCCCAAGCCTTGATGCGAAGCATCATAGTAGACCTCATAAGGTTCCTCCGGTTGTGGCAAAATAAGCACATGTGACGTCGTCAAACGTTCCTTCAGTGTCTGAAAACTTGATTCACACGCCTCAGTCCATGCAAAAGGTTGATCCTTCCTCGTCAGTTGAGTCAAAGGTCCAACAATCTTGGCAAATCCCTCAATGAAGCGTCTATAATATCCAGCTAAACCCACAAAACTTCTGATTTCTGTCACTGTCTTCGGTTGCTCCCAAGCCAAAACAGTCTCTACCTTCGCTGGGTCCACAGCTATGCCTTCCTTTGAGATAACATGGCCTAAGAAATTGACTTCCTCCAGCCATAATTCACACTTGGAAGGGTTCGCATACAACTTTTTCTCTCTCAACACTTGCAAAACTTGGCGCAAATGTTCTTCATGTTCCTTCGCGTCCTTCGAATAGATCAGTATGTCATCAATAAACACCACCACAAACCGATCTAAGAATTCATGAAAGATGCGGTTCATGTATTCCATGAAAACAGCAGGTGCATTTGTCACTCCAAACGGCATCACTAGGTACTCGTAGTGTCCGTAGCGTGTTCTGAAAGCAGTCTTCGGTATATCCTCAGTCTTCACTCTGATCTGATGATAGCCTGACTTCAAGTCTATCTTGGAAAATACGGCCGCCCCTCGTAATTGATCCATCAAATCATCTATCCTCGGCAACGGGTATCTGTTCTTGATCGTCGCCTTGTTAAGTTGCCGATAGTCCACACACAATCTCGACTTCCCGTCTTTCTTCTTGACTAAAAGCACTGGCGCTCCCCACGGTGAAACACTTGGTCGGATGAATCCTTTTGCCGAAAGATCCTCCAACTGAGATTTCAACTCTACTAACTCTGCAGGTGCCATACGGTAAGGTGCAATCGAAATCGGTCCGGTTCCGGGTACAATGTCTATCACAAACTCTACATCGCGTACTGGCGGTAGTCCAGGTACATCTCCAGGAAAAACATCAGCAAAGTCTCGAACCACCGGAATATCATGAACATCCGAATCCTTCTTTCCCTCCAGACTTAGTAAGGAAAAATACTTCTGAGTGCCCTCGCTCAACGATGCACTAATGTGGTTAGTAGAAAGATACTCGAAAAGATCCCAGTCTGGGAACACCACTTTCTTTCGACTACAGTCCAAAAGACAATGATAGTGGGATAACCAATCCATCCCTAGGATTACATCTAGGTTTTTAAGGGGTAAGCATACTAGATTGGCATGAAAAGTTCTATCTCTATATACTACTGAACAGTGCATGCATGCGGCATTAGCAATTAGGGTCCTAGCAGGTGTAGTTACCATAAGATCAAAACTCAAAGCAGTAATAGGCAGATGCAGTCTTGATACGCAATCCTTAAGAGACAAAAGAATGAGTTGCACCAGAATCAAAGAGTATAGTTAGAAGATTACCGTTGATTTCACATTCCCCTCTGATCAAGCCATCCACTCCTTCAGCCTCTTCACCATCCATTGTATACACTCTTCCCCTCGCAGCTGGGCGCTTTCCACTGGCAGCATTCACAGACGGTTCAGCCTTTGGTGCCTTGCAATCCACAGCCAGATGCCCCGTTTTATTGCAGTTGTAGCATCTTGGTGGCATCGCGCAACTGTTTGCATAGTGCCCGACCGTTCCACATCTGAAACAAGTTACATCACGGTTTGGGGTACGGTTTCCCGACCCTCCAGAAGTAGCAGCAGCAGCCATCGGCTTATAAGATCTTGGGGTAAACATTCTCCCCGCAGGACGTTGATACGGCTTCCTCGCCTGAAACCTTCCTCTTCCTTGAAAATTCTGTGGTGTCGACCTCATTGGTCCTCCTACTCCAGCCCTGTTCAATCTTCTATTCTTCATCAACTCCACCTCTGTTGCTTTCTCAACCAATGCTTGAAATCTCATGATCCCCAACGGTCTCACTGAGTCCTCAATGTCAGCTCTCAGTCCCCTCACAAAACGCTTGCACATATAGGGCTTATCAACTTGGTCACGGAAAAATCGGAAGTGTTTTTCCAAAGACTCCAACTTAGCAGCATACTCCAGAATAGTCATGCTCCCTTGTCTAAGAGTCAGAAACTGTGATTCACGCTTGTCACGAGCACTGTCAGGAAAATACTTCTCGAGAAAAGCAGTACGAAAAGAATTCCAGTTCACCTCAACTTGGTTTGCTTCCAAAATCCCTCTGGCGCCTCTCCACCAGTACTCAGCATCACCCAACAGCAGAAAGGTTGCCATCCCCACCTTGGCTCCCTCAGCAGTCTGTAACACACCAAAGATCTTCTCTATTTCCTCAATCCAGAGATCCGCTTTGTCCGGGTCGGTACCTCCCGAAAACTTAGGTGGATCCTGTCTCCTGAAGTCATTCAGCCCCTTGTTCTGATCCAGAGTCACCTCCCTCTGACGCTGATGTTGATCACGCGCTTCCTCCGCAGCACGCCTCTGAGCATTGTCATTTGCTTGATTAGTCATTACCTGGGCCATAGTGGTCATCATCTCCGCTAGTTGATTCGTGTTCACCATCGTCTGTTACCCCATGGAAACTGTTAGTCCTAATCGTATGATAGCACCAAAACTATTCCATATGATTAAGTAACAATGCAATCAATTAGAACGAAAAATCGTTCTGCAGACAATCAATTTTCACTCTTTGCAGAGTCACACAACCTAGCACAGAAGACCTATTCCCCAAAGACTCCCAAAAGACTCAACTAAGCTCTGATACCAGAGTGTAACACCCCGATTTCCAGGTGTCACTTTAGTAACCAAAAATAAACTTTACGCGGAAAACAGGTAATTTTTTTTTCGTTTGAATCCTTTTAATTAAAGCGATAGAAAATAAAGACATAACCCATCAACTAAACTAACCGATATACAACATATATACAGGTACAGCCTCAGCTGCACTCCCACGTCACGCGCACTCGCAGTGACCTCAAAGTAGTATGCCCGCAGGCAAATATGTACAGAACCAGTAATGTAAGTAAAAGTATCAAAAGTACAGTCATCCAAGAGAAAGTCGGCTCCAAAATGGCCTGAACAAAAGACCCCTATAATCCGACAGACTCTCTGTGATTCCTCATCAAAAGAACCACACAAAAAGCCATATATCGGGAACCTACCCTGTCCCAAAAGTAAGACGAATCAGAGCTCTACACAAAATATGACGCTGCCTAACCTACCCTCCCAGACCGCTCATAGCTCCTCCTCCTCTCCCTCGTCGCTCGGCGAGTAGCTGTCCCCACTGCTGTCGGAGTCCGAGTCAGAATCCACCGTGATCATCTCGGTGTCCAAGTCCACGACCTCCCTCCTAACTGTCCTGCGCACCGTCCTAGTCAAGCCTGTCTCAACATCCACCTCTCCAGTAAGAACATCCTCCTCCACCACCCGAACCAAGGGATCCACACGGTAGCCGCGCGGTGGAGTAAAAGGAAAACGACGTGAGGCAGATGGGACAACAGACTCCCTCTTCGGCTGCACGAGCCTCGAGGACGACGCCACGTCGGTACGATCGATAGCAGTAGCAGGAGGTGGCGCAACAGGTGTAACAACATCAACCTCGATCTCAACTGGGTCCTCGTCATCGGAAGAAGATAAAGTCGGAGGTGGTGCAGGTGGTCCTCGACCAGTACCTGGTCCACAGCGAACTGTAGGCGGCAAGTCAAAGCTCAGCTCCATGCGTCGTAGTACTCCTCTCGTCAAACGTCCACGCTCGTCTGTCCGGTCCTCCATGACCCTTCCCCGGTACGTCGCTCGGTGACCCGCAACATCGATCACCCAAGCGGTGGGGGCATGACGGTCCACCAACTCATACCTGATCCCCCCCGAGGGAGAGACCATCGAGAACCAGTCCACCATCGACATCTGGCAGCAGGCCGACCGCCCAAACACAAACATGAAACCAAAGCCAAAGCGCTAGGGTCAACTCACGGAATAAAGTAATTATACACTCAACATGTGATATGGGGTATAGATATATATCAAAGATATATATGTTGATATATATATATAAATAATCCTAGCATGTCATTGGCTCTAACAATGCTTCAATAAATCAAATAGCATACAATTCCAGTAAGAGTGAATGTATGCGTGAAATGCAATCAATATGATCCGGATAGTTCAAGTGGGATGGGCACCATCGAGTCAGTCCTAACACCGGCCTAGTGTTTAACCATTTCCGCTCGGGTGTCGCTTACAAACCCATGCATAGTCGAATCAGCCCCAACCATCAATGGTCGTGCCACTCTGCCCGCTATGCCGAAGATACACCCAGGTGTTCTTGGATGAAGGCAATCCCCAACCTTCGTGAAGCATTCCCGTTCTTCACTAGTGAAGCATTCCCGTTCTTCACTATTGGTGAAGCATTCCCGTTCTTCACCGAATGATGCATGATGCAATATGGTTAGCCAAACATCGAATCGTCCTCTCAACGCAAGTGTTTACCTCAAAACCCAATCTCTAAACCCAAGAGTTTAGTGTCGGTCAGTACAACACAACTCCAACAACAAGAGTACTACAGTACTCGGTGACTTTCAATCATCACCGTGGCTCACCCCCGTGGTGTCCACCAATTCTCCAGAACCCACATCGAATGATCTGTGTTTGTTTCTTTCATCCCTCATTCTATTCGCCACATAAAGCTCCTCATGATCCAACAACTTTGTTTTGTGCGTTGTATTCCTTACCTTCACGTTTTGTACCTTCTCCTTGTTGGGTCTTGCTAACATTGGGGGATTCAACAAAACAAAAGCGTCTTTGCTGTTACTATTGCTTCGAAAATTCAAGTCTCTTCGGAATCTCCCTAGCTTGGAGAACCCTGTGGAATTGCTCTTTTTGCACCGCTCATTTAAACCTTCCAACTTCACCAATGTTGCATTTTGTAGTGGTTCAATATGCGGTTCTTTTGAAATATCACTTCGTTCTAATTTAAAATCGCAATGGTACTGAACGAAGATCTTCTTCAGTGGTATTTGGTCAATGTCATGGAAGGTTGGTCGGATTTGACCATTATCAAAGATATCATCAGCAAAGGATAACATTCCTTATGAATCAGCGCAAGCAAAACTAAACTCTGTTTGTTCTTCATAAATTTCTTCTTTGTCGTCATGGTGGATTTGTGATTGGACATTGGAATCCAGATTATGTTTTGTGGGACTGGTGGCGAATTCATCGAAATCCAGGATGAAGTGAGGCTTATGGAGAATGGATAAACCTTGGATTGTCAACATCTTAATACTTGAGGATCTCTTCTGCATTTTGTTCCACTTATGAGTTCAATATGTATGAAGAGACAAATTGATTGTAGGAATTGATGGTAAAATGGACGACACAACTTATGTATATATAACTCAACATGAGAGGTTGGTTTTGAAGGTATGAAAAACGGAAGAAAGGGGGGGGGGGTTGAATAACGTTTTTAAGATAAAACTTCCACCTTAAAGATTTTGGCAGTTCTTTCGTGACTCAAGAAGTGCTTAAGATAAGAGATAGAAAAGCACACATGGATTTTATCCTGGTTCACTTGATAAATCCCTCAAGCTAATCCAGTCCACCCGTTAAGGTGATTTCTTCCTTCTTATAATGAAGGCAATCCACTAATCAGGTATGTGTTACAACTGCACTTGAAACCTACAAGTGACAAACAATACACTGACTTAGCTCACACTAAGATTCACTCTCTTAGTCTTCTCTAGGATCCGATCAACCTTGATCTCCTAAAGGCAAACTATACAAATGTATATGAAGTTCTTGTTTACAAAGAAAGTGCTTCTAAAAAGCTTATAGTAAACACAATGAAATTCAAGATGAAAGAAAGATTAGAAGGATTTGAATATTTCTTGCGCGTGTGTAAAATGCTTCTAGCCGCTTCTTTCAATCTTCAGCCTCTATTTATACTCCAAGGATTAGGATTGAACGTTGCATGGAAATGCTACCGTTGGAGGGCAGTTCTGGAAATTCCAGCTTCTGCTGTGGCTGAGGATGTTAGGTAGGTCGTCAGGATAGTACATTTTGCTTTTGTACTTTGGATAGTGACTTGACCTTTAAACCTAGTAGACTTCTGATCAGAGGAGCGCTTCGTGTTGGAACTTGTGAAGCTGATTGATCAGAGTCAGAAGGAAGCTTGGATCCTCTGACCGTTGTACCTTCTGATCTTCACTTCAGAGGATCAGTACATGGTCTTCAGAGCCAATTGCTTCTGGACTTCAGAGTCTTCACTCTTCAGAGTCTGGATCGTCAGAGTCTTCTACAACATCAGAGCCTCTGAGCCTTCAGAGTCTATTGGTTGTCAGATCTTCTGGATCATCAGAGCTTCAAGTGAGCTGAGTCCTTATCAGAGCTTGATTTACTTCAGATCTTCTGAAGCTTTTCCACTGTTCAGACTGAACATGGAGAATGCGAAAGCGATGCTTGGGTCACTCTTTAAGCATAGTGCTTCTGATTTGTGTGAGATAAAATAGAGGTCAGAGCTTGTAAATAGCACACTCAGAAAAACACGTTAGAGTACCACAATTGTTCATATCAAAAGGTTAACTTGTAATCATCAAAACATAGAGTTGTACTACTAGATCAAAACTTGATCTTACAATCTCCCCCATTTTGATGATGACAAAACTAAGATTTTTGATGAACAATTCTTAAGCAATAAACTGAATTCACTCAGAGTTTAGAGGTACAGAATAAGACTTATCCTGAGGTGAATAGTTTATCTTGCTCATTCTGAATTCAAGTCACTGCTTGATTCTGAGCTTAGCTCCCCCTGAATCTAATACTTGATTAAAACGTTAGTAAAGTCTAGATTCTGAGCTAAATAATATAAGAGTTCAGAGTGAAAAACTTATGACATTGATGAATTAGAAAAAAAAATCAGAGCGCATAAGTATTCAGAGTCAACGGACAAGGTATCAGAGTCTTGGGTATCAGAGTCAAACTAAAATCACTTCAGAAGAAGTGAAATGTATTCCTTTTATTTGCCCAGTGACACATCTATGGTCATAAAGGTGGAACTCTTAAATTCTCCAAAATAAAAATAAATCACACTAACACAGCTTACACATCAAAAACTGGTTGTACTCCCCCTTTTTGTCATAAGCAAAAAGCCTGGGGTGTGAAAAACTTAGTTTGAAGTACAAGGTACTCCCCCTTAGAGAACGTCTAAGTTTCAAAAAAAAAGGAGAATAAAACGATGCATGAATCAGAGTTAGGCGAATTTAAGAGAAGAGTTAATGCACAAGAAGAACGTTTACCACCGGCCAAGGGAGTTGTTGGTCAATCTGCAAGTGCACAGATATCTCCGGGTTTTAATTTATCGAACCACAGGGAATTGGAATGCGAGTTCAGTTTAAGATTCAAGTTCAAGGTTGAAAAGCAAGTAAAATTCAGTTTTAATAATTGGTTGTTTCTTGAGTTTGCTAAAAGACAAGTAATCAAGTAATAAAGCGATTGAAAAGCAGAGATGAGATTGCCTTGGGTTCTTGTTCGACTAATTCAGTTTTAGCAAACCTCCCTATTCAATTAATCCTGAGTCTCTCCTTGATGTTCTAGCCTAGATAGTTATCTATCGATGCCTCGTAAAGAAAACCCTTTCTAATCAAAAGATAGGTTCAATTCCTTGACAACCTAAACATTTGTTAGAAGCACTAAGCATGCAATTCAGGCCAACAAACCCCAACCCTTCCTCTATTCCTAGCAGCAAGTATAGAAGAGGTAATCTCACAACAAGTCTCAATCATATAACAAACTATCGTTATGATTATAGAAAAGTAAGAAGCTAGCATGCATACAAGCTTGAAAGATAAAGCATAGAAGTGAGATTCAAGGGTTTACTCAGAACATCATGAATAGAAAAGGAATGAAAGCTAAAACATCCAAAGTCTTACAAAGAACCCAAAGCAAAAAGGGTTTTTAGCCAAGCATGGCTAAAGAATCCATACAAGAAGAGAAGGATAAAACCTGGAACATGGACTTGGAGAATGCTTCTCCTCAAGCTCCAGAGCCTAACCCTACTTCTAACTTATTTAGCAATGTATAGAAATGACAAAAGTTACAAAAGAAATGGCAAAAAGCCTATTTAAAGGCTAACAGGTCGAGTCTGGGCGCTCAGGCGCCAATTCAGAGCGTCTGAGCGCCAATTGCACTTAAAAAACATGCTCTCTGGACCAATTGGCGCCTAGGCGCCCATCCCCCAGCGCCTAGGCGCTTGAGCTCGCTTGAAAAGGGCTTTTTGGCTTCTGAAACTCCTCTTTTCAATCCTTTTTAAGTTTTCCATCAATTCCATGCTTATTGGCCTTCTTCCTTCTTCAGTTCCTGATCTGAAACTTAACCAACAAGCCAAGGAGAATTCTAGAAGCTCAAAGAGCTTATTAGCACATGAGATCCTTCAATTAACACAATAAAACCATGCAAGTCCTAAACTTTACTCAAAATGCAAGAAAACTCCCTATAAAACTACTAAATTACCAAAGCCAAATAAAGACTAAAGAAAATATAAAAATGTATGAGAATGCATGAAACACTACATGAGACTCAACAAAAAGACTCAAAACACACAAAGAAATGACCCTAAAAACACTACTAAAATAGGGTAATCACACCACTATACTCAACGACACCTCGTCCTCGAGCGTAAATAACACTCGCTTGCCCTCAAGCGTAAGAAATGCTCCCACACCAGTGCTCTCAACAAGGAATACTTCACAAAAACAGGGGGACAAAATAATCACAGCTAGTTCCAAGAGAAAGACCCAACAACCTACTTCATGCATCTTTTGAAAAGAGAAGAGTGCAGAGTCCATTCATGAGAAACATATAGAACTAAAAATCCTAGGATTAGATGTTAATTTCGTGCACTGAGCACACAAACAAGTTCATAAGACCTGAATATCATTCCCTCAATAGCAACAAAGATCAAACATGCAAATATTCAAAGAGACTTCCATAAGGGTTGAAACAGTGGCTAGGTAAAACATGATGGTGGTTGGTCCCTAAGGGAAAACTAGGCTTTCAAGCACATTGAGTGTGGTCCTCTTCTAATAACCCCGGAGCTTACAACACTTTTTTTTTTGCACAAGTCTCTTGCACCCACCTTTTCAAACCCTTTTTTTTTCCTTTTTTTCCAACTCCAACTTTTGGTTAGGAGTTCTTTTTCTTTCTTTTTTTTTCCACTGATCTTTTTTCTTTTTGGGGCAAGAGACTATTTCTCATTTTTCCAGCTCCATACAACACAACAAGGACCATCACTCCCCAAATATTCCAACCCAACATCCATCCCAACTTTTGGCTACAAAAAGATTCTCCAATTAAGCTCAAATGGGACAACTAAGGGCAATGTTCAACCACAAACTCAGAATCTCAAGAAATCCTATAAGTCTCAAGAATAAAACAGAAATCACTAAGCATGCTATGAGTGAAATTAACGCAGAACCAAGAATTGCAAGTGAGTCAGGATCCTCCAGAGAATTTTTATGGTGAAGGGTCAAAGATAGACCCTTAATGGACTCACCTCGACTCCTTTCTCAAGAAACATTCGGAAGACCGAAGTCTCCTCCTCACCTCTCTTCCCAACATGCAATCACTCATCCCCAAAAACAACAACAAGTATTCACAAAAACATTTTCAAAACCAGCACAAGTACGAGAGCATAACTACAGGCAAAAACATGTGAGTATAGGGAAGTAAAGACCCAAAAACGACTCTAACAAAACAATGCATGAATAAAAGAAAAATAAAAGCTACAAAAGAAAAATATGCAAAAATGCATGAGCTAAACTAAGGGAAAGAGTCGACCTCCTTTACAAGTTACCATGGAGGCCTTAGATACACCTCCTACTCCAGAATTCAGGCTCTCATTCCCTGAAAAATGCAACAAACAAATAGGCAAAATAAAACAAGACTTGGGTTGTCTCCCAAGCAGCCCTAAGTTATAGTCCTAGGTGGACTCTCCTTCCTTTGATGTTAGGAAGAAAATTCCTTACCATCACACTTCTTACCACATGAGCAAGGTAGGAACCTTGCACAAAACTTTTGGAAAAACTCCTCCCAATAGAGGGTATCATCTAAACCATCGTACCAAATCCTTGCTCCCCCCTTCAAGGAGTGAGGGAAGAGCTTAATCAAGAACTCATCACTAGGCACACCTTCCATATTTACAAGGTGACTAGCTTGAGTGAATCGGTCCATGTGGTCTTGGAAATTCTCATCTTTAGACCCCCCATACTTGTTTTCACTAACAAGCTTGATGAGAGCTTGATTAAGCCCAACATCTTTTTCACTTACCTTGGGGGTCTCCCTTGAAGACCTGGACAAGCTTTTGATCATATCACAAACAAAAATATCATTAATGTTAGTTTGCAAATTAGAATTGAAAACCGAAAATCTTACCTTGTCCTCACCAACTCTGAGAATGAGCTGACCCTTATCAACATCGATCTTCGCCCTGCCAGTAGCTAAGAAGGGTCGGCCAAGAATGAGAGGAATCTTAGCATCCTCTTCCATGTCCAGCACCACAAAGTACACAGGGAACACATACTTATCCACCTTCACCATAACATCTTCAATGATCCCATAAGGTGTTTTTAGGGATCGGTCCGCCATTTGTAAGGAGAGCATGGTCGGGGTGACCTCTCCTAAATTCAACCTTCTAAACATGCTAAGCGGCATCAAGTTGATGCTCGCTCCCAAATCACACAAGGCTTCAACAACAGTCAACCCCTCAATCTCCACTAGAATAGTAAAACTCCCGGGATCTCTCCTCTTTTTAGGCATCTTCCTTTGCAAAATGGCACTACACTCTTCGGTCATCAAGATAGTTTCATCGACCTCACTCAACTTCCTTCTCTTACTGAGGATATCTTTCATGAACTTAGCATAGATTGGCATTTGCTCCAAGGCTTCGGAGAAAGGAATATTAATATGGAGTTTCTTAAAAACTTCCAAGAACTTAGAAAATTGTTTATCCAAATTTTTCTTCACCAACGCCTTGGGAAATGGAATCTTGCGGAGTTCAGGAGTATGGGTATTTACAACTCTAGTCCTAGTAGGCTCTCTAGCTCTTTCCTCCATAACACCCTCATCTCTTTCTTCCTCAGCTTTCTCATTTTTCTCTCCCTCAATTTTTTCCTCTGGCTCATGTAACACTCTTCCACTCCTAGTAGAAACCACAGCAGTATTTTCTTGCTCAGTCAAAGTTAAAGTTTCGGAAGAAAACTTACCTTGGTGATTCTCGGACATTTGCTTTTCTAGCTGTCCCAATTGACTCTCCAAGCTCTTGATAGCCATATCATGGCTCTTGTAATTGCTCGATGTATGATCAATGAATCTCTCAATCAGCTCTTCAAGACTCCTCTTGCCAACCGTATTTACAACAATTTGCGGCTGGACAAGAGGCCCTTGCTCTGAGGTTGGAGCTTTTACTCCTTGAGTCAATGTTCTGACCTTGCCAACATCATCATTAACAGTACACTGGTTACTATCATGAGATTCACCACAAAATTTGCACTCCCAACTAGTTACTCTCGCTCCAATTGACTTGGCATCCTGAATATGTTTCCGCATTTCCGCTACCTCCTCGGAGAGTTGCTTGTTGGAGGCTATGAGCTTATCATAAGATTCCACTTCAAAAGAGCTTCTTCGGATCTGGCGTTCATTCTCGGAGTTCATGGCTCTCATCGCCATTTTCTCTATCAAATCATACCCCGCTTGTGGGGGAAGAGCATCGAACTCCCCACTTGAAGCCGCGTCCAAACCAAACCGTGATGAATATAGTAACCCATCATAAAACTTCGCCACACATTCGGCTTGGGTGAGATTGTGTTGAGGACATTTCCTCAAAAGCTTCTTGAAATGCTCCCAAGCCTCATAAAGATTTTCATCTGAGGATTGTGTGAACGTCATGATGTCATTTTTCAATTTCCTCAAGAGGGACCTTGGGAAGAACCTCCTTGTGAATTTTTCTGCAAGGTCTTCCCAAGTAGTGAGACTCCCTTGAGGTTGTGAGTTCAGCCAATCCTCTGCTGCATCCTTCAAAGAGAAGGGAAATAGGCTCAACCGAATTGCTTCTGTAGAAACATTCACCACCCGATAAGAGAAGAGTTAATGCACAAGAAGAACGTTTACCACCGGCCAAGGGAGTTGTTGGTCAATCTGCAAGTGCACAGATATCTCCGGGTTTTAATTTATCGAACCACAGGGAATTGGAATGCGAGTTCAGTTTAAGATTCAAGTTCAAGGTTGAAAAGCAAGTAAAATTCAGTTTTAATAATTGGTTGTTTCTTGAGTTTGCTAAAAGACAAGTAATCAAGTAATAAAGCGATTGAAAAGCAGAGAACTTGTTCCGACCTAGGATAATAAGCTCATGAGCTTAGTCTTACTTCACCGTCGAGAAACGGAAGAAGACTTCCATCTCCAAATTTGACTCAGACGTAGTTCGCTTCTTTTTAGGTGTGAAGCAGTGTCAAACCAAACTACCCAAAAAGCATTAGATCTCCCTGAAAAGGAGGTGATCCAGCCGCACCTTCCAGTACGGCTACCTTGTTACGACTTCACTCCAGTCACCTTGGGTTCTTGTTCGACTAATTCAGTTTTAGCAAACCTCCCTATTCAATTAATCCTGAGTCTCTCCTTGATGTTCTAGCCTAGATAGTTATCTATCGATGCCTCGTAAAGAAAACCCTTTCTAATCAAAAGATAGGTTCAATTCCTTGACAACCTAAACATTTGTTAGAAGCACTAAGCATGCAATTCAGGCCAACAAACCCCAACCCTTCCTCTATTCCTAGCAGCAAGTATAGAAGAGGTAATCTCACAACAAGTCCCAATCCTATAACAAACTATCGTTATGATTATAGAAAAGTAAGAAGCTAGCATGCATACAAGCTTGAAAGATAAAGCATAGAAGTGAGATTCAAGGGTTTACTCAGAACATCATGAATAGAAAAGGAATGAAAGCTAAAACATCCAAAGTCTTACAAAGAACCCAAAGCAAAAAGGGTTTTTAGCCAAGCATGGCTAAAGAATCCATACAAGAAGAGAAGGATAAAACCTGGAACATGGACTTGGAGAATGCTTCTCCTCAAGCTCCAGAGCCTAACCCTACTTCTAACTTATTTAGCAATGTATAGAAATGACAAAAGTTACAAAAGAAATGGCAAAAAGCCTATTTAAAGGCTAACAGGTCGAGTCTGGGCGCTCAGGCGCCAATTCAGAGCGTCTGAGCGCCAATTGCACTTAAAAAACATGCTCTCTGGACCAATTGGCGCCTAGGCGCCCATCCCCCAGCGCCTAGGCGCTTGAGCTCGCTTGAAAAGGGCTTTTTGGCTTCTGAAACTCCTCTTTTAAATCCTTTTTAAGTTTTCCATCAATTCCATGCTTATTGGCCTTCTTCCTTCTTCAGTTCCTGATCTGAAACTTAACCAACAAGCCAAGGAGAATTCTAGAAGCTCAAAGTTTATTAGCACATGAGATCCTTCAATTAACACAATAAAACCATGCAAGTCCTAAACTTTACTCAAAATGCAAGAAAACTCCCTATAAAACTACTAAATTACCAAAGCCAAATAAAGACTAAAGAAAATATAAAAATGCATGAGAATGCATGTAACAATACATGAGACTCAACAAAAAGACTCAAAACACACAAAGAAATGACCCTAAAAACACTACTAAAATAGGATCATCAGGAGTAAAGAGAAGCTTCAGTTACCAAGGACTGAACCTCGAGAAACTGTAGGAGCATTAACTTTCAGAGAGAGAATGAAGCCTATATAAAGCGATGGAGAAGAGGGTAAGCTTCACAACTCGATCAATACCATAATCAGAAATGGCTTCATACATGGTTGCACTGGAAGAGCTCAGAAGGAAAGCCTTCGAGGAAGACATGTTCCTGAACATCCGGCACCCTGATGGTACACGAACAATACATGAGCTTACGACGACACTGCTTGATGAGGACCTTTGTCCAGAGCTGGAAAAGGAACTGAAAGAATTCCTTGCCTTCGTGGAGGAGATTCAGGAACTCAGCCAGCTTGAGCTGAATTTTCTGGAAGAAAAGGAAGCTATGGAAAATATGCTCAAGACGACAGAAGATAGTCTGGAGAAGGAGGAGCTGAACGGCAAACTCAACAACATCCAGTATTCATTGGATCGTCTGGAGAAGGAGAGGGTAGAGCAGCGCCAAGAGTGCAGAAGAATGAGGAAGGATCCTCCATTCTAGATTTAGGAAGTAAGATGTATGATGTAAAAGCATAAATTATATGAATAAAGAAAAACATTTGCAAACACAATGTCATTTATATATATATGCAAAGATAAACCAGAGTAAGTAATGCAAAGGAAATAGAAATGCAAATAAATTAAGTTAAGAAAAATGAAAGAAATCCTAAAACTAAGGTTTGTCAGAGCGACGCAGGAGTTCTTGAAGAAATTGCTTCATGTCCATCAGCAGAGTCTCATGAGTATTGAGACGTTATTCCATGATGTCAAGTCTGGAAGAACTTGGCTGCGCAGAGCTAGAGGGAACAGTCTGAGCAGATTGATGATCTGGAGTGGAGTCAGAAGCAGCAGGAGTGAAGATCACTGGTGCAAGAGCTTGACATCTAAGAGCTTCAGCTTCAGCTTCAAGTCTCTCAGCTTCTAATCTTGCATTTTCAGCTTGTACAGCTGCTTGACGTGCAGCATCTTCTGCTTGCTCTTTCTTTCTTCTGGCCTCTTCAACAGCTTCAAGTAACTTAGTTCTTTGCTGTTGTTCATGCAGAGCCACTCTTCTTGTAAACCGCTGCCTAGCAGCCTCTATCCTTTGATCCCTTTCTGCAGTGAGATGACTCATCATAGCAGGAACCTGAGCAACTAACCAAGTACTCAGACGATTCCATTCTTTAGCAACAGAGTCAGGATCCTCACTCAGATCAGTATGACCTTTGACGTTGCGAATCATTAGTGAAGTTTCATGATTAAAAACACTGATGCACTCAGAGAGAGAGGTTGGCCTGAGGTATGTGTAGGGAACAATGGAGAGATTGGTTTCAGGAGAGGTTGGGTGGTTGCTGCTGTTTGCCTCAGAGGCACCTTGAGGAGAACCAATATCAAAAGTTAGAACAATTGGTTCAGAGGTTCCAAGGTTTGGTTCAGAGGTTTCAACCTGAGGATGTGGTGATCTAACCGAAGAGTGGTTAGACTCTGAGTTTTCTGGTTTTGGTTGAATGAGCTCTTGATGAACTTGGTCAGGTTGGACTTGTTGGGTTAAAGGGTCTGCTTCATGCAATGGGTCAGCCTGGATAGGATCATCTGGGTCAACTAGACGTTCTGGTCTAGGTCCAGGGTATCTCCTAGGGCTTGGTACTGTAATGTAGTACTCTGGGATGGCAAACTCTTTTTCTTTCCTGACTTCCATAAATTTACGAAGTGACTCAGAGTTGTTGGAAGGTGAGGAGTCAGCAACGTTGGCAGGAAAGGATACAGAGGGACAGGGTGTGGAATCTGTATCAGTGGTTCTACGAACAAGACGTTCTGATGCTCTGGGGTCAGAGTGATCAGACGTTCTGGGTTCAGGTTCTGGTTGGTCAAGAATGATGGTTTCAGAGGTTAATGGGTTGTATTGAATGGTAATGGGTGAGGTTGGATCAGAGGGTCCGGTAGGTTGGTTCTGAAGCATATTCCAAAGAGGTGCTTCGTTTGGAGAAGGTTGGAAAATGAAGGCCTTGGTGAATTTGGTGGAGATGTGGGTTGAGCAGCTGGTTGAGATTCTGTGTAACACCCCGATTTCGGTGGTGTCACTTTAGTGACTTTAAATCAATAGTGCGGAAAATGCGTAAATATTTTTTTTCGTTTTCTTTTCAAATAGAAGACTTAACATAATGAAGACTCAACCCAAAGATAATAAACATAAAGTAATTGGGGATAGTGCCCGCAGGCGAATAAGTGCATCCGATGGTCAGAGCCATGAGTTTTATGAATACAGTTTTCAAGGAGATAAGTCAGCCCCAAAACGGGAAATGACAATCAGAGCTGTGAAAACAATCCCCCCATATAATACACTCCTAACATCGACCCTCATCCGATCATGCATGAAGTCCGGGTCCACGTCAAAGGCTCAGTAGTAGTCATTGCGCTCCGGATCCTCCCCGAACGATGATCCATCTTGAATCAGCTGTTGGACGTCTGGCAGCAGGCCAACCGTCCAAACACAACCATACACACAAAGCCAAGGCGCTAGGGTCAACTCACAGAATATAATAGATAATACAAGCAACATGTGATGAATAAAGGGGTATATATATAGGTTGTATATATCCATATAAGTTCTGTATCGTCTACCCTAAGGTATATACATAACATGTTATCAGATTTCTAAATTCAATATTCAATATCTCAACAGTTCAATAAGTTATATCTCGAAAACTCGATAAGCAATATATCAACGAATATAGTTAAATGCATGGTATGTCGTACAACGGTAATCATAATAAGATGCATGGTGTGCCAATGCAGAATATGCTGACACAAACCCGAATAACGTCACTCTGCTTGGCGACGGGACAAACCAATGGTATTGCCACTTAAAGGCTGGGCACCTCGAGACGGTCGTAACACTGGCCTCGTGTTTAACCCTTTCTGCTCGGGCGTCACTTATCACCTTTGGCTATAGTCAAGACGGTACAAACTCTACATGGTTCGACCATTTCTGCTTGCTATGCCGGACATCAATAGGCACGATACAACTCTACATGGATGATCGTTACCTCCTGTTGTGCCAGGTATAATCAGGACCGATTCAACTCTACACGGCTGATCGTTGCTTCCTGCTATACCGAAGTACTCCACTTGGCACTTCATCGCGTGTATGCATGGGTGCAATATGGTTAGCTAAACAACGATTCGTCCTCACAGGTAAAATTGGTTCATTGACCAAAGGCTTCTACAACGAGAACCCTAGGCTATAGTCAAGTCGGTTGTGACCCTACGGGTTTAACCATTCTGCTTGCTACGCCAGACATCAACAGGCACGATACAACTCTACACGGCTGACCGTCACTACCTGTTGTGCCAAGTGTACTCTACTAGGTACCTTACTAATGCCCAGACCCTTGGCTAAAGCCCGTCTTCAAATTCTTTTCCATAAAAATGAGTTCCCTTAAAACAATATTTCTTTTATTAGGTAAAGTGTTCCATCGTGAGTTAATCCATTATGTCGTTAATTCCAAAGTTCAGTTTTCATTTCCAACACCTTTCAAAATAAAGTTCCCAAAGCTAGGATCACCGACCCATTCCCGTTTTCCAAACTCACTTTCATTCCTAAGTCTTTTCCGTTGAATCATCGTCATTAATTAAAAACATTATATTCTTAGTAAGTATATTATGGATTTATTTACATAAAACATATTATGATTATTTTCGGTCCAAAACTCTATAAGTTCAAAGTTCCCATCAAACCCAAACAACTCCCCGAGAAAACACTAGATCCCCTAGAACAATGAAGGTTCGAACCTTGGTCCGACCTAACAAACGTTCCCAAAACAAACCCGTCCTTGTCATGACGAAGGTAAGTGTATTCTACACTCCAAAAGTGGCATCAAAATGCACGAATATAGTCAGCACAATTTAATCATAAACGCAAATACATCAAGCTCTATCGAGCGATGAATCAATATGGCAGTGCTGTAAACATAACCTTGTCATATCCACTAGAAAGCGATAAGACAGAAACCAGTAAACGGCCGAAGCCTCTCAGAAAACGGAGACACACGTCTCATATAAGTTCACTCGGCCGAAGCCTCCAGAAAACATTTTCCAATTCACAGCGATAAACAATATCCAAGCAATATACAATATCACGCAATATTCAAGTCGAAGTTATCGACGCCTACAATGCAAATAGCTAGTAAGTAAGTTGCCCTAACCTCGAACTCGTCCAGTGTGTTCAAGCAAGGCTCCTTCACAATCCTCTTTTCCTGCTCCAAGTGTTCCTCCAAACGAATCTTTGAGCAAACGAAGCGAAGGTCAATCAAAACAAGTCAATTCGGTCAATATAACACTAACTAGCGTTAGACAAAGCTTAAGAAGCTTCAGAGTACAATTTTTAAGCATGAATAGACGACATAACCTCGTTCGCTAAAACGAGCATAACTCGAGCTACAGAACTCGGAATGACACGAAACCAGCGCCAAAATTTCGACAATCGGAAGAGCTACGCAATGGCTCAGGTCATAGAGACCCAAAAATTATTTTTGGACACGGTACTCTAAGCAATAGGTTTCGGCCACTATGTAAAATAGGGTTTCCGAACTTTTTCTTCGATCTAAATCGATTCCTAGGTATTCTTAGGCGATATCTAGGCCAAGGAAACTCTCAGAAAAAATATCGAATCGAAAACTGTCGCAGGGGTATTTTGGTCATTATTTTCAGCTCAAAATTTCAAAATCAGAGTTTCGAAAAACAAATTAGATGGGGTTGATACTAACGACGATTATGACGACTAATCCTACTAGCACTAAGCTAAGGCGATAGTTTTCAGCCCAAAGGTTGAGACTTTGCTTAAAAATGGGTATTTTAAGCAGAAATTGATTCCGGCGGAGTTCCGGCGACATAACGGAAAAACTAATCCGACAGAAGTGCTCTTGGGCACGTAAGGAAGATGTTTAGAATCAAAAATGAAGTATTCAAGATAGTTTTGCAAAAACCTCAAAACTATGAGCACAGAAGGACATAGAGAAAAGTTATGGAAAAAGACGATCAGAGGTAAGGAAAAACGACTATACCTCGAAACCTTGAAGTAGCAACTGTTTAATCGACGATCCAGCAAGAAATGAACAAAATCTCTTCTCCTCCTCCTCCTAGCAAACTCGCGACTTCAAGAGAGAAAATGGGCGAGTTTTTGTGTTTTGTGAGGTTTTTGTTTCAAGCTTCAACATATATATATAGGGAATGAAATGGAAGATATTTTGTAAAGATTGGATAAGGATGGATACATATTTATCAAAGATATTTTGAGAAGATATTTTGTGAAGATATTTTTGAGAAGATATTTTGTAAACCGGTACAGATTTGTTTAGATATCGGAGGATTTAGCTCATAGAGTTAAGATAAAAATATGAGAGTGATTTCCGATTCTTCCTACTGATTCCAAGGTATTCTAGACACGATATTCTCCCCGCTGAATCTTCTAATTCTTCAAAGAAATATCGGTATGATTTTTGGTTTTCGAGGCTTGTTTTTAATGCTATATATTGAGGTTGGCAAAACGCGGGAAAATGAAAGTTTCGCGAATCTGATTTTTCCGGCTTCATCCTCCATGAATTCTAAGATAGGTTTTGGCGACATAAATCCAAAACTAAGAAAAGGTTTCCTTGTATTTTTGGTAACTAATGCAAAGTCGGTGTAAAACTATTTTACCCGATAAGTTGCTTTTTGCATCGGATGTCGGAATAGAAAACTTCCTTCTGACGAAAGATTGAAATCATCGAGAGAAATGGGTGTACGCGTGTAGAATCTTCATTTGAAGCTCTGAATAGAAAAAGTCTTCATCGTCGGGTGATTCTAGGGTTTTGAAATACCAGGGTTTTGGTTTCGGCAAACTTCCGATGATTGGAATCGGACGTTCGTAGATTCTAGAGTTTCGCCTCGAAACGATTGTGATATATGGAAAAAGATAAGTTCTAACATTTCTCTGAAGATTTTTGGACTAAATTCCTACAGTGTTCCAAGGGTGGAACACAGTTTGATTTCCTAAGGTTCTTGTCCTAGGTTTTAAAACGAATATTAGTCGTGCTATAACTTAAATCGACTTCGATACAATCCTCTGACTTTTCCTGAACTTTCTCCTTCATAAATTTATTCCATTCGATAAAATCTTGTTCAGGTTTTCCCTTCACGATACGTCAAACCTAATCGTAAATGGAAATCTCTTCCACTTATTCTAAGCTTAAAACTTGGGTCTTACATTCTGGGATAGGAGTGAGTTGGGTGGCGGTGCGGTTAAGAAGTGTAGAGATGGGGAGTGCATCAATGGAATTTAAATCATCATCGGATTCAATGACAGCAGACTTACTTGATGAACGCACGGCAGACCTAGTCACTCTGGCAGAAGTCTTCATTCTGATGACTGCAGCAGCAGGTTCCACACGGGTAGGCTTCTCCACAATTCTGACTTGTTTCTTCTTCTTCTTTGGAGGAGAAGGACCATCTTCATTATCACCATCATCACCATCATCAGGCTTGGTAGTTTCATCATGCTTCCTCTTATCAGCCTTTTTCTTCTTCTTCAGAGGAACATCAGACTCCTCAGAAGATTCCTCCAAGACCATTTTTCTCTGAACTTTCCTCTTGGGAGGAGAGTCAAACTCTTGAGCTGGTGGCAATCGCCTGAAGAACTCGTCTACATCAATCTCGAAGCCTTGCATCCTTAGATCATCAATGTAGCACTTGATAGCTTCTGGGTTGTCTGCTTGGGTCCACAAAGGATAGTAATTCAGAGGGATTCTTCTTCTTCTGACTTCATCTGAAGTATCTTCATGAGCAGGGTCTATCCTCTTCTTGACCAATCCCATCTTCTTCAAAGATGTGGATGTGAAGACATCACTCACAATCATGGTCAGATCCTCTGTGCAGCCAGCCTTTGTCAGATCTTCCACAAGTTTACTCTCAATGAAAAGATCTGAGAGTAGTCTTCCAAAGGGAATGTACTTGATGGCAGACTTGATGGATGCAATGGTTCTGGACTTCCTGATGCATTCTTTCAGGTAGGAGAACAGGAAAAAGGGAAGGCAAATCTTCTTCTTATCCTGAATGAAGAATAGCATCGCCTTCTGGCAGAAGTTGATGTAATCAGGAGAGCTGCCTTTTGGCCTCTGGTTGATGCAGTTAAGCAGAATCTTGTGCCAGATTCTGAGCTTGGGATGAAGATCCAACACCTTGTAGTCGCTCTTGCCAGGTTTGTAGTTGGTGTAAAGAGCCTTGTTGGTTTCTTCCTTTGTTCTGGGTTTCAACTTGGATTCAATCAGTTGGAATCTATACCCAGTTCCAGTGTGTGCACCCAGCAGATTCATAATGGACTTCTCAGTGATGATTATCCTCCTTCCAGCAATGTACGAAACCACCTGAGTATCATCACACTCAGCGTGTTTCCAGAATTCCTTGACCAATTTGTCATAAATTGGACCTCTAAGCCTGTTGAAATACTCTTCCCATCCCTGAGCTTGAACTTCAAGACGCAGGTCATACCCATTTGCAGCTATATTATCCAGGTCGAATCTCCATTCAGCAAGCACTTGGAGTTCTTCCGGAGCATAAACGCAGTGAACGGCACAACCCCGTTCTGCAATAGGAATCATCTGCCCTTGAGCCGGAGCTTGAGTTGGAGTTTCAGGACCCAATTGACCTGTAGCTTTCCCTACTACCATATGAGGAAACCTGGTTGCACCTGCAGCTTCGTTTCTGTTTTGTCTCACCATCTTGAGCGGTTGAAGGTTTTGGGTAGAAGGGAAGATGAAGATGATGAATAGAGAGAGAGAGAGAGAGAGAGAGAGACAGATCGTGGGTGAGAGGTTTTGAAAAACTGAAGAGAGAGAATGTAAAACCTTAAGTGTAGGAGAACGTGTGTGTATAGTGGGTTTTTAAAAGTAACCGTTGTTGATAAAAAAGCAAGTTAAAATCAACGGTTAAAAATTAAAGACATCATAGTAACAGTAAATACACATATCACACGCAGGAGAGAAGCACATCAACACTCATTATGACAGACTGTAACACGGGCACAAGGAACTATGCATCAGAGATACTGACACACGTTTACTGTCTCAGTTTCAGAGTCAGCACCAATGGGTACATACACTCTGATAGAGTTACCTTCTGGACTAGACATCTTCTGATCAAGAAGTATCATAGTCAGAGGTTCTGATCCATCTTCATGCTGGACAAAAGTCCATATTCAGATTTTTCAGAATGAAATTAAATCTATCCTCTGCTAAGGGCTTTGTAAAGATATCTGCCCATTGATGGTCAGTATCAACAAACTTCAGAAGAAGTACGCCCTTCTGTACATAATCTCTAATAAAGTGATACTTTACCTCAATGTGCTTTGCCCTTGAATGTAAGATAGGATTCTTACTCAATGAAATTGCAGCAGTGTTATCACAATAGATTGAGATATTGCTCTCAAGGATTTGATAATCCTCCAGCTGATGTTTCATCCAGAGCATCTAAGTGCTGCATATTGCTGCTGAGATATATTCTGCCTCTGCAGTAGATAGTGCAATGGTTGATTGCCTCTTGCTTGCCCATGAGACTAAATTGCTTCCCAGAAATTGACAATTTCCAGAAGTGCTTTTTCTCTCTGTTCTATCTCCAGCATAATCAGAATCACAATAACCTAAAAGCTTATACTCTGATGTTTTCTTATACATCAAGCCAGGGTTAGTGGTTCCTTTCAGATACCTTAGGATCCTCTTAACAGCAGTTAAGTGGGTTTCCCTTGGATCTGATTGGAAACGAGCACATAGATGAACACTAAACAATATATCTGGCCTAGATGCAGTTAAGTATAGAAGTGATCCTATCATACCACGATAGAGCTTCTGACAAACTTTACCACTTGCATCTTCTTTCTCCAGAATGCATGTAGGATGCATTGGAGTCTTAGCAACAGTAGATTCCAGCATATTGAACTTCTTCAGAAGTTCTTTAGTGTACTTGCTCTGATGGATATATGTTCCTTATGGTGTTTGATCTACTTGTATACCCAGAAAGTATTTGAGTTCACCCATCATACTCATTTCAAATTCAGCCTGCATCATCTTAGAAAATTATTTGCATAGAGATTGATTAGCAGAGCCAAATATTATATCATCAACATAGATTTGCACAATTAAAATATCATCTTTGTAAGTTTTGCAAAAGAGAGTTGTATCTACTTTACCCCTTACAAACTCATTCTCCAGAAGGAATGAGCCGAGTCTCTCATACCATGCTCTGGGAGCTTGCTTCAGACCATAGAGAGATTTCTTCAGTTTGAACACATGGTCTGGGTTCTTCTCATCATCAAAACCTGGGGGTTGATGAACATAGACTTCCTCTGATATATAACCATTTAGGAAGGCACTCTTCACATCCATCTGATGAAGAACTATGTTGTGATTTACTGAGAAAGAGATCAGCAGTCTGATTGCTTCTAGTCTAGTTACTGGAGCAAACGTTTTAGTGTAGTCAATTCCTTCCTGCTGACTGTAGCCTTGAGCAACTAGCCTTGCCTTATTTCTCACTACATCTCCTTTCTCATTCAGCTTGTTTCTGAAAACCCATTTGGTTCCAATCACATGAACACTTTGAGGTTTCTTCACTACGCTCCAAACATCATTCTTGGAAAATTGATTCAATTCTTCTTCCATGGCCAGAATCCAGTCCTTGTCCTGAAGAGCTTCATCAATTGACTTGGGTTCAATTAAGGATACCAATCCTTTCAGACTAAGAAGAGTCTCTTCAGAGGGTTTGAAGGCTGACCTGGTTCTGACTGGTTCGTCTTTGTTGCCCAGAATCAATTCCTTAGGATGTGATGCAATGATTCTACTTTTCTTCTGAGGTTGTGAATCAGAGGGACACGCTTCTTCTTCTGGATCATCTTCCTCTGGCTCAGCTTCTTCTGGAGCTTTGCCTTTGTCAGAAACATTAATGCTTAAATCTGCAAACTTCTCAACTAGCTTTGACTGATCAGAGTCAAGCTTATCGTCAAATCTAACATGAATAGACTCTTCAATAGTCTTAGCATCAGTATTATAAAATCTAAAACCTTTAGATCTTTCAGAGTAACCAAGTAATAGACACTTAGAAGATTTAGCATCAAATTTATGCAATCTATCCTTAGTATTGAGAACATAACAAACACAACCAAAAGGATGAAAGTAAGAAATGTTGGGTTTGATATTCTTCCACAATTCATAAGGAGTCTTATTCAGAATTGGTCTCACAGAGATTCTGTTCTGAATGTAACACGCTGTGTTTACTGCCTCTGCCCAAAAGTGCTTAGCCATGCCAGTTTCTTGGAGCATGGTTCTAGCCATCTCCTGAAGAGTTCTGCTCTTCCTCTCAACAACACCATTTTGTTGAGGAGTTCTGGGACAAGAGAAATCATGTGCAATTCCATAGGAATCAAACAGACTCTCAAACTTGTCATTCTCAAACTCTCCACCATGGTCACTTCTGACACGCACAATCCTACAAGCCTTCTCGTTTTGCACTTGGGCTATGAAGGTAGAGAACACAGCATGAGACTCATCCTTGCGGGTTAGAAATTTTACCCATGTCCAGCGGCTATAGTCGTCAACGATGACCATCCCATATCTCTTGCCACCTATAGACTCAGTTTTCACTGGTCCAAACAGGTCGATATGCAGAAGTTCCAACGGCCTTGAGGTTGAGACAACATTCTTTTCCTTGAAAGGGACTTTAGTGAATTTGCCTTTCTGACATGCATCACAAAGAGCGTCTGAAGAGAACTTCAGAGTGGGTAAGCCCCTGACAAGGTTTAGCTTACTCAGCTGAGAAATCTTTCTCATACTGGCATGCCCTAACCGTCTATGCCATACCCATTGCTCTTCATTAACAGACAGAAGGCACTTCACATTCTGAGCCTCCAACTCAGATAATCTGATCTTATAAATGTTGTTCTTCCTCTTGCTGTTAAACAGAACAGAGCCATCGATCTGACTTACAGCCCTGCAAGACTTTTGATTGAAAATATCATCATAACCCTTGTCAGCTAATTGACTTATAGAGAATAAGTTATGAGTTAAGCCGTCTACCAATAACACATTATCAATGCATGGACTACTATCTACACAAATAGTACCAGTACCAACAATTTTACCCTTTTCGTTCCCACCAAAGCCAACTTCGCCTCCAGGCTTAAGTTTTAGCTCTTGGAACATACGCCTTTCTCCCGTCATGTGACGCGAGCATCCACTGTCCAGATACCACGATTGGTGTTTCAGTGGAGCTATCAAGGATATCTGCAACATAGATAATCTTGTCCTTAGGTACCCACTTTCTGGGTCCTTTCTTGTTAGTTACCCCAGAGGTTCTGATCACCTTGGGTTTCTCAACATGGTAATGTAAAGGAATTTTTGCATGATATTTAGACATGGAGAAAGATCCCTTTTTAAGAGGGGGTTTAGCAACTTCAGCAGGTAAAGGATCAGGCAATATGGTACCAGAGGGAACAAAGCATTCATACAAGGATTTTTCTTTAGACATAGAAGGCTCATTTCTAATTGGTTTAGAATAGCCAACGCCATGCATTCCATTTCTGCTTACGCCATAGATCATTGAAGCCATTAAGCTTCTATCTACGCTCTAAGCCAGGAATCTTTGAAAAGACTTTTCATACTTAGATTCATTTTTACAATCAGAGGCATCACAAGCAACTATTTCTTCTAACTTAGCAATCTGGTTCTTAAGCACAGAGTTAGAATTTACCAAAGCATGATTATCATTTTTCAAATCAGAAATAATTTTCTCATGTTCAGAAGGAATCTTAGAAGCAGCAGATAAGTCCTTTTTCAACTTTTTATGCTTAGACAATAAGGAGTTATACTTATCCATGATATCAGACAAGGCATGTTTCAGTTCAGAGGTTAAGAAAGAAGCGAATACCTCATTTTCATCGTCAGAGTTAGGATCTCCTTCTGATTCTGAGTCAGAGTCAACAGCATCCTTTGACTCTGCTTCCTTGTCTTTGACAATAGCCATGAGTCCTTGGACTTCACCATCAGAGTCAACATCCTCTGACTCTGATTCATCAAAAGTCACCATCAGACTCTTCATCGTCTTGAAGTGCTTCTTTGGCTTCTTGTCCTTCTTCAACTTTGGACAATCACTTTTGTAGTGCCCTGATTCTTTGCACTCAAAGCATGTGACCTCCTTGATTGATGACTTCTTCTGGCCTGAGGATTCAGACTTTCCTTCCTCTGTACTTGCTTTGCTTGTGCTTCCAGATGCGGTTGAGTCTTTTGGAGATCAGAGTCAGCTCATCTTCATCAGAATCTTCTGATGCTTCTTTAGATTCTTCTGCTTCAGCTTGGAGAGCCTTTAACTTCTCAGACTTAGCCTTCTCAGATTTGGATTTCAAGGCTATAGACTTTTTCCTCAGATCTTGCATCTCAGAGCGCTTCAGCTCATGGCATTTCAGAATGCTAATGAGTTCTTCTAAACTCATACACTCGACATCTCTTGTGAGCTCTATTGATGTCACTAAAGGCATCCAGCTTTCAGGAAGACTCCTGATGACCCTTATGACATGATCTTTTGTTGTGTAGCTCTTGTTGAGAGGTCGTATTCCAACTACAAGCAACTGAAATCTGGAGAACATTTCTTCAATGGGCTCATTTGGCTCCATGATAAAGGATTCATACTTTTGGATCAAAGACAATGCCTTTGATTCTTTGACTTTCTTGTTTCCTTCATGAGACATCTTCAGGGATTCAAAGATGCCTTTTGCAAACTCACGATCTGTAATCTTCTGGTACTCTTCATAATAGATAGCACTTAGAAGAATTGCTCTTGCTTTGTGATGTTGTGAGTACAGCTTCTTTTGATCTGCAGTCATCTCTGACCTTGGGATATTCTTGCCTTCTGCATCAACTGGACGCTCATAGCCATCCACAATAATATCCCAGAGATCTGCATCAAAACCCAGAAAGAAACTTTCGAGTCTATCTTTCCAATATTCGAACCTTTGACCGTCGAACATGGGAGGCTTTGCATTGTATCCATCTTTCTGTGTTTCACTGGTGGTAGCCATTGTTTTTCACACCGGCCCGGATCACTGAACACTGTTAGGTGTGGTAATCAGAACTTGCGGTCTGATACCAATTGAAGGTATGAAAAACGGTAGAAAGGGGGGGAGTTTGAATACCGTTTTCAAGATAAAACTTCCACCTTAAAGATTTTGGCAAATCTTTCGTGACTCAAGAAGTGCTTAAGATAAGAGATAGAAAAGCACACAAAGATTTTATCCTGGTTCACTTGATAAATCCCTCAAGCTAATCCAGTCCACCCGTTAAGGTGATTTCTTCCTTCTTAGAATGAAGGCAATCCATGTAACACCCTGATTTTGGTGGCATCACTTTAGTAACCAAAATAAACTTAATGCGGAAAAACGTGAATATTTTTTTTTTGATAATAACTAAGACAAGACTGAATTAAATAAAACCCAACAATAACAAAAATCAGAACTAATATACAATATATAAACAGCCCCCGCTGTAGTAGTAACCTCGTCACGAGTAAACCTCCAGTGACGGAAAGAAAAGTGTAACGCCCGAAGGCAATATATACAAACCAAAAGAAAAGGGTGAAGTGCCCGCAACACCATCCCTCAAAACTGAGAATCAGCTGACCCAATGGCCTGAAAATAAGACCTCCTAAGTCCAACCATATCTCTGTGATTCCCGTAAGGAAACCACACAAAAAGCTATAGGCGGATCTACCCTGTCCCCTAAGTAACAAATGAAGCAAGACTGTCAGAGCTAAAACTCTACTCCTACACTAATCCTAACTCGAGGAGCTCATACCAACACTCAAAACTATGTGCTAGCATGATCGTCGTCTGAATCAGAATCCAGAACGACCAAGTCTACCAACCCTATCCGTCCTCCCCTCGCAACCGCAGTGCGCTCCGATGCTGGACTCACGGGCTTAGGGCCCGAACCCTGATCATCAATGATCGCAACAGAGGGTGCACTAGACCCTGCCGAAGGCACTCCCACTGGAATCTCCTCTGAGGGATCCTCCTCCTCTGAAGATGACGGTGGCGGCGGTGCTCCTCTGAATCCTGGTCCGCAGTGAACGCCCGGTGGCAAGTTGAAGCTGATAGAGCATCGCCTCAACACTCCTGACCTCAAGAGTCCTCCACTATCCACGTGGTCCTCCATGATGCGCCCCGAATACGTCGCTCGATGGCTCGCAGGGTCAACCACCCACGACCCGGGGTCGTCCTGATCGATCATCTCATACCTAATCCCCCCCGAAGGGTGGACCATGGTGAACCAATCCGCAATATTCATCTGACAAAAGGCGTTGTCCGCCAACACACACACAGAAGACGCGAGGGTCAACTCTAAAGAACTATGTAGATAATAAACCCAATAGGTACAAATAATAAATAGCCACTTAGGCTTATAGCTAGAGATGTCATTCCTAGGGTTGCATGTTCCACAATAACATAAGCGCAATAATAGCAATTAGCATGTTCCAAATAGGTTTAACAATTACCAATCACACTCAACAACTAAATTAGTATGCATGTTGCATGATATGTATGCAGGTTAACCCAGTCAACCAATATGCAATCCGGAACGGATGGACATCAACGGATCAGCCCTTCACCAGCCACGGTGGTGCCATTTCGGCCCGCGTGCCTCTTACTCCAACAACAACGGTAGTCAGATCAGCCGTAACCCGTAGGTCTGCCATTTCGGTCTGCTACAAGAGACGTCTACAGACGCTCTATCACGGAAATCCGGGTCTTATGACCATTTTGGAATCCGACGAGGTCCAGAGTACGTCCTGTGTTAATACCCCATTAATGTTGCATGAATGCAGGATGATTAGTCAACCAACGTCTCCGATCTCACTCGACACGTCGCCACGTGTTCTAGGTAAATTAAAGTTTCTAAAAGCTTACCCTAAGGTAAAGTCGATTCTGCGACAAAAGACACCCTTCACGCCAACACATAACCCACGATGATCTCCAAATCATCCGACTCATCTCAATCCGATGGTCACAACTGCTCAGCGAGCACAAAGTATCATACTCTCGGAAACTAACGGTTTCCCGGACTTATCCCCAGGATAGCCCAACAACATCGCTGCTCCAACAGCACAACAACCAACGCTGCTCCAACAGCACAACAACAAACGCTGCTCCAACAGCACATCAACAACAGACTCAACACTTGGATCCGACGACACTTCTCGTTTTCCAAAACTATGATTTGCATCCAAAGCCTCCTTTCGAGATTTATACCATTACTTAAAGATTTAGAGGTTGTTTAATGTCTTATGAGTTTTCTTTACAAAATAATTATCCCTTTAGTCTTATCGCGAATCCTATAAGTTCTCGGGATCTTCGAATCCCCAAATGACTCCAGAGAATGTCTCGATCCATAAACCCTATACAAGGCCCGAATCTCATTCGTCCTATCAAACTTTCTCAAAACTCTCAAAATAAAATCGGCATGACCTGCCCGCTATTCTCACCATTCAGAATCTCAGATTTCCAGTGTAAAGCATATTTAAATCATCACAATCAACAACATGTCATATATCAAGAAATCTCAACATTAACACTTAGCACTTAGCATATAAAGCATGCACCACACATCCTAGATTACCCACATAGCACATAGCATGTAAGACAATCTCAAAAACATTCAGTAGATGAATCATCTACATTGTCAGCCGAAGCCTCAGAAAACATTTTCCAATCACATACAATTCCAGTGCATAAACAGTAAACAATGTCGAAACCTCGACCCTAAGCATTAACTAGAGATTCAGTGAGAAGCCCTCACCTGAAGGTTCTCCAGTATGATCGTCAAGCGCTTCCTCGCACTCAAAGTGTTGTTCCTCAGAGAAATCCTCAAAAGCACCTTTACAACAAAATCACAGAATACTATAAGAATCTATCGAAAACTAAGCTATCGATACTTACTAAGGTTACTCGAAGTAATCTATACTCTAAGGTACGATAATCTAGCGCGAAAGGACAAGTTTTCGGAAAAGGAAATTTTCCTCCTCCCCCCTATAGGGCTCGGCCACTTTGGTTAATTATGGGGCTCGATTTTTCTTCGATCAAACTTGGTTCCTATGCTTTCATAAGCCGTAACTAAGGGTATTCTGAACTCGGAAAAATTATCGGATCAAAAACTGTCGCAGGGGTATTTTGGTCATGATTTTTAACTTAGGATTTTCAAAACTGAAATCCCAAAAATAAAATTTTGCAGGGACGTCACCAACGACGCTTATGACAACTAATCCTACTAGCACTAAGCTAAGGCGATAGTTTTCAGCCTAAAGGTTGAAGCTTTACACCAAAAACTCCAAAAATGGGTATTTTAGGTTCAAATTAATTCCGGCGGAATTCCGGCGACATAACGGAAAATCTAACCCGGCAGAAGTGATCTTGGGCGCATAAGGAAGAGGTTTAGAATCAGAAATGAAAGATTCAGGATAGTTTTGCAAAAACCCATAAACTATCCACTCAGAAAACTCTACAGAAAAGCTATGGAAAAAGCGATCGGAGGTAAGGATTAGCGACTATACCTCGAAGCCTTGAAGTAGCAACTGATTGATCGACGATCAAGCAAACGATGAAGAAAATCTTCTCCTCCTTCTTCCTCTTTGTGGCCGCGGGTTTGGGTGGGGAAATGGGTAGTTTTTTTGGTTTTTTCTTCCATTCTTTGCTATATATAGAAGGTGGAAATTCGCGGGAAAATGAAAGTTTCGCGAATCTGATTTTTCCGGCGTCATTCTCCGTGAATTAATAGATAGGTTTTGGCGAAAGAATTCCAAAACTAAAATGAGGTCTCTTTGTATTTTTGGCAACTAAAGCATAGTCGGTATAAAACTATTTTACCCGATAAGTTGCTTTTTGCATCGAATGTCGGAATAGAAAACTTCCTTCGGAAGAAAGATTGAAATCATCAAGAGAAATGGGTGTACGCGTGTAGAATATTCATTTGAAGCTCTGAATAGATAAAGTCTTCATTGTCGAGAAATTCTAGGGTTTTGAAATACCAGGGATTCGGTTTCGGCAAACTTCCGATGATTGGAATCGGACGTTCGTAGATCCTAGAGTTTCGCCTCGAAACGATTGTGATATATGGAAAAAGAGAAGTTCTAACATTTCTCTGAAGATTTTTGGAATGAACTTCCGTCGTGCCTATAAATGAAAATTAGCTATATATTAGGGTTTCTGACCTAGGTTAAGCGTATAACGATCGTACTATAACTTTTATCGATCATGATGTAATCCTTTGACTTTTCCTGAACTTTCTCCTTCATAAATTTATTTCATTTGGTGAACTCTAGTTCAGGTTTCCCTTCACAATACATCAACCCTAATCGTAAATGGAAATCTCTTCCACTGATCCTAAGCTTAAAATCTTGGGTCTTACAATCCACTAATCGGGTATGTGTTACAACTGCACTTGAAACCTACAAGTGACTAACAATACACTGACTTAGCTCACTCTAAGATTCACTCTCTTAGTCTTCTCTAGGATCCGATCAACTTTGATCTCCTAAAGGCAAACTATACAATTGTATATGAAGTTCTTGTTTACAAAGAAAGTGCTTCTAAAAAGCTTATAGTAAACACAATGAAATTCAAGATGAAAGAAAGATTAGAAGGATTTGAATATTTCTTGCGCGTGTGTAAAATGCTTCTAGCCGCTTCTTTCAATCTTTAGCCTCTATTTATACTCCAAGGATTAGGGTTGAACGTTGCATGGAAATGCTACCGTTGGAGGGCAGTTCTGGAAATTCCAGCTTCTGTTGTGGCTGAGGATGTTAGGTAGGTCGTTAGGATAGTACATTTTGCTTTTTTACTTTGGATAGTGACTTGACCTTTAAACCTAGTAGACTTCTGATCAGAGGAGCGCTTCGTGTTGGAACTTGTGAAGCTGATTGATCAGAGTCAGAAGGAAGCTTGGATCCTCTGACCGTTGTACCTTCTGATCTTCACTTCAGAGGATCAGTACATGGTCTTCAGAGCCAATTGCTTCTGGACTTCAGAGTCTTCACTCTTCAGAGTCTGGATCGTCAGAGTCTTCTACACCATCAGAGCCTCTGAGCCTTCAGAGTCTCTTGGCTGTCAGATCTTCTGGATCATCAAAGCTTCAAGTGAGCTGAATCCTTATCAGAGCTTGATTTACTTCAGATCTTCTGAAGCTTTTCCACTGTTCAGACTGAACATGGAGAATGCGAAAGCGATGCTTGGGTCACTCTTTAAGCATAGTGCTTCTGATTTGTGTGAGATAAAATAGAGGTCAGAGCCTGTAAATAGAACACTCAGAAAAAACACGTTAGAGTACTACAATTGTTCATATCAAAAGGTTAACTTGTAATCATCAAAACATAGAGTTGTACTACTAGATCAAAACTTGATCTTACAGGTTTTTGTTAGTTAAATAGCGTTATGTTGGGTTGGACGTTTTACAAAAGTGGTTACCCATGAAAGGTATCAAGAGAGTGAATATGTATTTTTTGTTGGTAGGTTACACTTGAAATTTGTTAATTATCGTACATATGTCTTACAATTTTTTGTTTGTTTGGTTAGTAGTTAAATTTAGTACAGTTTCTTAATCTCATTTTTTCTATTTTCGTCTTTGATTTCCATTCAATTATAACATTGTTTCATCAGTTCACACACAAGTGCAACCTCCTTTGTTTAGCTTCTTAGTTGCTTCTCATAAAAGATTTTAGAAGGTGTTTTCCCACGTTTAAGGTTTTCAATAACTTCAAAAAAATAAAAATAAGAATAACTAAAATTTAATTTGTTATGAAAAATAATTAAACTTGAATAATTAGAAATGCTCTAAAAGGAGCTTATCAACTTAATTCATATTATTGTCGTTATAATATTGTACAGGTGAAAAAATAAAATATAATTGAATTTTTTAACAACCTTATTGATCTTCTAGACTTTGAGTTGTAAGATGCTCTGAATCTTTCATCAATGTTGCATGTTTCTTGAAAATATTATATCGTAGTGGTGATACGCTACCACAGCGGAGGAGGAACTTGGAAATTGGCACACCGACACTCAAGTCACTATGAGAGTGTAGAGATAGAATTTAAAAGTCATTGAAGAATCATGAGTGAGCAAAATGTGTAATGCTTACAGAGATGAGTAAATAAACTCGTATTTATGGAAATAGTGATCATTCACCTTTTAATTCAGAGTCTTAATGAAGTCTTAGATACCTCTGAAATGGATATTATTTCTAGATAACCTCATAATGTCATAACTAGTTGAGCACTCGTGTGCGCTCGGATATCCTCTGAACAGAATGTTTCTTTTCTTGATCATCTCAATGAAATATCATGGTCTCTCTTAGTAGTGAGACATTCAAGCTAGATGAGATGCTATTGGGCCTTGTGGCTATTTAGGCTGGCCGGAACAAGAGCCCCTAGCTTGGAAGTTTATGAAATGCAATGTCGAGTTATGAAAAACTTTTGTCCCTTGTGAATGTAATAATAAAATGCAATCAAACGATCTGGTTAGGTTAGTCTAATCTAAATCCGACATGCGCTGGGAAGCGTTGTCCGATTCGAAACTCCTTTCGGAAGATTCATGCTTTATCCTTTTCCAACTCCATACTTAAGCTTGGGAGAAAAACTCTTTGACTTCTATTCTCCCTTTTGGAGGAAAAACTATTTTTATTTCCTTTTAGAAGTTTCTGGAGTATCTCTCATCATAAACTCTAACCACTGGAAGCCTAAATTCTTCCATTTATTTTCATGAAAATATTATAGAAATTTCTTGAGAGAAAACTTTACAAATTTCACACCTGAAGAATCCTCCTCTTTTTCCAAGAACTTCTTTTTCGTCTTCAAATTTATTGGATCATCTTCTCTGTTAGGTCAAGTATTTGTTTCATCTTTCTTCAGTAACAAAAATATAGTATCTTTATTATAGTATATAGTATATTTGTAGATATCTGAACAAAAAAATGATGATAAATGGATTGACTTCTACATAGTATAAAACATATTTAATTAAAATAATTAGCTTGTTTTCGTATTATCCAAAGGGAACTTCCACACCATGGCAATCCGTTGTCGTTTAGAATATTTACAACTTTACCATTTTAATTACGTGAAAAAGTAAGTTTTTCCAGGTACTAATTTTTCTATTTAAAATATATGTGATGCAGTCTCGTAGTAAATAAAATGGTAAATATTTATCCATTTCATCCATAATCCATCATCAATTACATATACAAGTAAGTACATTTCATATTAAAAAAAGTTATTCAATCTAAATTATAATCCTTGGAATTGCGAACTCTTGTTTTTCAGCAAGAGAAAAAAAATCCCCAAATTATAATTTTGGTTAGACCTAAAGCTAGTAAACTACTAATGATCCCCATAAATTGTGCATAAAAATGGTTTGTTCTATCAGCAATAGAACAAACCTTCCAAAATAGCGAAAGGACTTGGGAACTCAATCTCAAAAGGATGAAGGTTCCTGCTGAGGCTATTCGCATTGGTAAAGAGCCCAATCAAATTTTGTTTATAAGGTAAGAATGATTTGTGTTTGTTTCTTTCACCCCTCATTCTATTCGCCACATAAAGCTTCTCATGATCCAACAACTTTGTTTTGTGCTTTGTATTCCTTACCTTCACGTTTTGTACCTTCTCCTTGTTGGGTCTTGCTAACATTGGGGGATTCAACAAAACAAAAGCGTCTTTGCTGTTACTATTGCTTCGAAAATTCAAGTCTCTTCGGAATCTCCATAACTTGGAGAACCCTGTGGAGTTGCTCTTTTTTCACCGCTCATTTAAACCTTCCAACTTCACCAATGTTGTATTTTGTAGTGGTTCAATATGCGGCTCTTTTGAAATATCACTTCGTTCTAATTTAAAATCGCAATGGTGCTGAACGAAGATCTTCTTCAGTGGTATTTGGTCAATGTCATGGAAGGTTGGTCGGATTTGACCATTATCAAAGATATCATCAGCAAAGGATAGCATTCCATGTGAATCAGCGCAAGCAAAACTAAACTCTGTTTGTTCTTCAAAACTTTCTTCTTTGTCGTCATGGTGGATTTGTTATTGGACGTTGGAATCTAGATTAAGTTTTGTTAGACTGATGGCGAATTCATTGAAATCCAGGATGAAGTGAGGCTTATGGAGAATGGATAAACCTTGGATTGTCAACATCTTAATACTTGAGGATCTCTTCTGCATTTTGTTTCACTTATGGGTTCAAAATGGATGAAGAGAAAAATTGAATGTTGGAATTGATGGTTAAATGGGCGACACAACTTACGTATATGTAACCCAACATGAGAGGGTTGTTTTTGTTAGTTAAATAGTGTTATGTTGGGTTGGACGTTTTACGAAAGTGGTTAACACATGAAAGGTATCAAGAGAGTGAATATGTTTTTTTTGTTGGTGGGTTACACTTGAAATTTGTTAATTATCGTACATATGTCTTACAATTTTTTTGTTTGTTAGGTTAGTAGTTAAATTTAGTACAGTTTCTGAAACTCATTTTTTCTATTTTTGTCTTTGATTTCCATGCAATTATAACATTGTTTCATCAGTTCACACCCAAGTGCAACCTCCTTTGTTTCGCTTGTTAATTGCTTCTCGTAAAAGATTTTTGAAGGTGTTTTCCCATGTTTAAGTTTTTCATTAACTTCAAAAAAATAAAATAAGAATAACTAAAATTTAATCTGGTCTGAAAAATAATTAAACTTGAATAATAAGAAATGCTCTAAAAGGAGCTTATCAATTGAATTCATATTATTGTCGTTATAATATTGTACAGGTGAAAAAATAAAATATAATGTGAATTTCTTAACATCTTTATAGATCTTCTAGACTTTGAGCTGTAAGATGCGCTGAATCTTTCATCAATGGTGCATGTTTCTTGAAAATATTATGTCGTAGTGGTGATACGCTACCACAACAGAGAAGGAACTTGGAAATGGGCACACCGACACTCAAGTCACTATGAGAGTGTAGAGTTAGAATTTAAAAGTCATTGAAGAATCATGAGTGAGCAAAATGTGTAATGCTTACAGAGATGAGTAAATACACTCGTATTTATGGAAATAGTGATCATTCTCCTTTTAATTCAGAGTCTTAATGAAGCCTTAGATACCTCTGAAATGGAGATTATTTCTAGATTATCTCATAATGTCATAACTAGTTGAGCACTCATGTGCGCTCAGATATCCGCTGAACATAATGTTTCTTTTCTTGATCATCTCTATGAAATATCATGGTCTTCTCTTAGTAGTGAGACATTCAGGCTAGATGAGATGTTATTGGGCCTTGTGGCTATTTAGGCTGGCCGGAACAAGAGCCCCTAGCTTGGAAGTTTATGAAATGCAATGTCGAGTGACAATTAAATATGAATATAGTGCAATCACTCATGATAACTTCTCGAGTCATCTGACTCATCTAATTCGATGGTCAAAACTGCTCAGCGAGCGAAGAGTAACAATGTACTTGGAAACTTATAGTTCCCTGACTTATCCTTTAGATTGTCAGATAAATAAACTGCTCATCGAGCAAAGAGTATAAAATACTCAAAAACTTATTAGTTTTCCTAAATCTTAGATTTGGCGACACTTCTCATTTTCCAAAGCTAATATCCAAACCCTAAGCTTTCATCTGAGATTGTTATCATTATTTAAAGGGTTCGGAGGTTGTTCAGTGTATTATGAATTTTCCTTGTAAAATGGTTTCCATTTAGTTTTGTCTCTACTCTTATGAGTTTAAAAGATCACATAATCCCAAGTAACTCCCAGAGAAAGTCTCGATCCACTAAAATATTAATAAGGGCCCGAACCTCCGTTCGTCCCGTCAAACTTTTCCAAAATCTCATGATGAGTGTGGCATAACTGCCCGTTATCCTCACTCTGACGTACAACAGATATATGTGTAATTGCATAATCAAAGTAACACAATCCAACAGTCATGACACATATATCAACACATCCTAGATTAACCATTTAGCACATAGCATGTAAATCAATATCAACACATCCTAGATTAACCATTTAGCACATAGCATGTGAATCAATATCAAAAACAAATCCAGCGATAAATAATCATCATTATCAGCCGAAGCCTCAGAAAACATTTCCCAGTCAATCACAATCAAGTGCATAAACAATAAATCAAGTCGAATTTGTCGACACCTAAAGCATTAGCTAGTATTCAGTGAGTAGCCCTCACCTGTAGCTCCTCTAGTGCGATCCTGCAGCGTTCCTTCACAATCTCCTCCTTCCGCTCCTTGGAATTCCTCAAACGAACCATAGAGCGAAATCACATAATTCAATCACAATCAATCAGAAACTCAACAAACAATAATTACTAAGGTTACACGAAGCATTATAAATTCCAAAGTACGATAATCTAACGCGATAAGACGAGTTTTCGAAAAAGAGAAATTTTCCTCCCCCCATTGAGGGTGCTCTTGGCCACACACACTAAATGTGTCCGGCGCTTTTTCTTCGATCAAACTTGGTTCCTAGGTTATCATTAGTCGTAACTAAGGCGAATTAAAGCTCGGAAAAATTATCGGATCGAAAACTGACGCAGGGGTATTTTGGTCAGTGTTTTTAGCTCAGAATTTCAAAACTGGAATTTCGAAAAAAAAATTAGATGGGGACGTCACCAACGACGTTTATGACAACTAATCCTACTAGCGCTAAGCTCAGTCGAGAGTTTTAAGTCTAAAGGGCGAAGCTTAGGTCAGAAAATGGGTTTTTGAGCAGAATTGAAACTCGGCGGCAATTCGGCGAGATTCGGCGAAATGTATTCCGCTAAACATGCTTTTGGGCATGCAGGGAATAAGTTTAGACAGAGAAATCGAGTTATTTTGACAGCTTTACAAAAAGCTCGAAACTTTGAGCACAGAAAGACATAGAGAAAAACGACAGAATTGACGATCAGAAGTAAGCAATAGCATCTATACCTCGAGGTCTTCGAGTAGCAACTGTCGGTGCAGCGATCCGGCAAGAAACGGCGAAAATATTTTCTCCCCTCCTTCTCCTCTTGCTCGCGGGTTTGGTGGTGATGGTGTTGGAGAATTTTTGATTTTTTTTCAAGCTATTTATAATTGATGGAAAATGCGGAAAAATGAAAATTTTGCGATTCCGATTTTTCCTGTGCCTTCCTCTGTGAATTCTAAGATAGGTTCTGGTGACATAATTCCAAAACTAAAAATAGGTTTCTTGGAATTAAGGCAAACGATCCAAAGTCGGTGTAAATTTATTTTACCCGAAAAACTATTTTTTGCAGTTGATGTCCGATGAGAAAACTTCTTTCTGGAGAAAGATTAGAAACCTCGAAAAAAATAGGTGTGCGCGTGTGGAATCTTCGTTTGAAACTATGGATAGAAAAAGTCTTCATCGACCGTTTATTTTAAGTTTCTTAAGCTATCAGGGATTTAGTTTCGGCAAACCTCCGAGAACTAGAATCGGATGTTCGTACATTCCAGGGTTTCGTATCGAAACACTTGTCATGGAAAGGTTTAAGAGAAGTTCTAACATTTCTCTGAAGATTTTTGGAATTAGTTTCTATCGTGTCTTTAAGTGCAAATTAGTCGTTTACTAACGCTCTTGTCCTAGGTATAAGCGAATACTACTTGCGCTATAACTTATATCGATTATAATGTTAACCTTAAACTTTTCCTGAACTATCTCCTTCATAAATTTATTCCATTTGATGAACACTTGTTCAGTTTTCCTTCACGTTAAATCGAAACTAATCGTGAATAGAAATTTTATCGATTTATTCTAAGCTTAAAAACTTGGGTCTCACACCAGATGTCCCAAACATCTCCACCACTGCCAGAAAACGGATGAAAGGTAAGAAAAATCCTCAACATGTTCCTGATGCTCCTGTGGACAATGTGTCCTTTCATTTTCCAGACTCTGCTCAGAGATGGAAATATGTGGTTCAAAGGAGGCTTGTTATTGAAAGGGAACTGCATGAAGATGCCTTAGAACTCAAAAATCATGGAGGTTGTTTCTACTGCTGGTTTGTTGAAGACTGTCAAGGATCTTGGCAGATGTTTTGACAAGCTTGTTAGGGAGTTCATTGTGAACATCCCTGCAGATTGTGATGATGCTTCCAGTACTGAGTACAGGAAGGTGTTTGTGAGGGGGAAGTGCATCAACTTCTCTCCTGAAGTAATCAATGAATTTTTGGGTAGAAGCCCTGTTGTGGTGGCTCAGGGGGAGCCTGATTTGAATAGGGTTGCTACAACCCTTACTGGGAAGTTGGTCAGGAAGTGGCCTAAGAAGGGATTGCTTCCATCTGGGAGGCTTACTGCCAAATATGTTGTTCTCTACAAGATTGGTACCGCAAATTGGATGGCCACCAATCACTTGTCTGGTGTGACTCCACCTCTGGCCAGAATGCTCTATTTGGTTGGAACTGGAGGTGAGTTTGATTTTGGAAAGCTGGTTTTTTAGCAGACTCTTAAGCATGCTGGATCATATGCTGTGAAGCTGCCTATTCTGTTTCCTTGTCTTCTCTCAGAGATCATTGCACATCAACAACCTACTATTGTAAGGGCTGATGAGTCTCACGGTAAGAAGCCCCTGCCTTCAAGTTTGACTACCGGTTGTTTGCTGGGACACATGTTCCAGACATTGTGCTCTCTGCAACAAAGGGAACTGCTAATGCCAGTGGCACTAAGGCAGTTGGTTCTAGCAAGGAAGACATCTTGGCTGAGTTGAAGGCGGTCTCCAAGTCTCTTGGTGACACTATTCAGGCTTGCAAGGTCAGAAAACTCAATGTTGATCAACTCATCAAGGCTATGTCAGATGTTGCAACTGCTGCTGCTGAGAAAGAAAGTGAAGAAGAGGGAGCTGAAGTTGTTGCTGGTGAAGAAGCAGATGCTGAGACTGAGGAGGATGTAGAGGAAGAAGAAGAGGAAGACAATGAAGATGAAGATGAAGAGGATGTCACTGGTTCTGAGAGTTCTGCAACTCAGAGCACATCTCTTTGATTTAGTCTTTTACCTTTGGATGTATTTGAGCCCTGTGTGGCTATGTGTGCTTCTTATTTGCTCCTGGTCTGTATAATTCTTGAATATGGTGTAGCTGACTTCTGTGGATAGCTCTGGTAAGCACTTAGATGCTATTCTGTCATGACTACCTTTGCCAAATTATGCTAATAAGGGGGAGTAATTAGTATTTGGTTATCTCTGGTATTTGGTAGCTGGTTCTGTTATAGCTTTCTGCTATTGTGGTCTGGTAGCTTCTTGCTACTGTGCAGTTGTGTGTTCTATACAAACAACATCTTGTTGTTTGTGATAGTTAATTGTGTGTTGTTGTGCTAAACTCTGATATGGTATTCTGCTGCACTGAGAATGGTTCTGAGATGGAAATGTGCATAGCTAATGCTACTAGCTATGTTGATGTGTAAGCTACCTTGTTTGTTCGATGCTCTTCTATGTTGATTCAAGTGTTTTTCAAGTTCCAAGTTGTTGAAGATTTATTTATGGTAGTGGATTGTATTAGCTAAAATTTTACAAAGGGGGAGATTGTTGTTCCTTTGTTGTGTTGTCTGCATTTTAGCTAAGTTAAGTTTTTTGCCAACATGTTAGACCATATGTCACAACATCTTGCCTGTGACATCTGTCCCTGCGAAACTTGCAATGAGATGGCTAGGTTTTATGTGAAGCTTCGTTCTGATTACTTGGTGATCAAGATAGGGTATTTCTGGAAGCTTCTGTGCGTCGTGCAAGGATTATATTATTATGTAATCAAATCGGTTTCAAAGTTTGATTTGAAGTTTGTGGGAGTTTTATTTCTGGAATAGGAAACTTTATATTGAAGATTCTTCTGCAGATTTGTTTCCTACTAACTCCTTGAGTGTTATGTGGACCTGTGCTCGTCAAAGCTCATCGAAGACAAGGCCTGGATGACTGCTATATATGAAGACTGAAACCTAGTGTTAGGTAGAGAGCTTCTGTTGAGTAAAACTAGGGTTTACTCTTGTCTGTGTTCACACTTGTTGTTCTCTCAGCTTATTCATGTATTGATTCTTTTGCTGAGAGTTGATTTTTTGTTGTTTGATCATGAGATATGTCTTTGCTCTTGTGTTGAGCTTTTGAATCACTGTGGCAGTGATTGAGAGAAAGTGAGAGGGGCTCTCATACTTAGGGAGAGGACTAAGTATTAATCACTTGTAGAGATAGGTAGAAAAGGCTGGGAACTGGGGCAGTTCTGTTAAGACCTTTTGTGTACAATTTCTCTGAATAGTGGATTATCTTTCTCTTGGGTGAAAACCCTCCAGACGTAGGTGATTTTACACCGAACTGGGTTAACAATCTCGTGTGCCTTGTCTCTGTTTATGTTCCTTATATTGCATATTCAATTAACTGTTTTGTATCATGTTGTACAAGATGTTGTAGACATCTGGTAGAACATCTGTCTGCGAGTGCCAGAATTTCAGTTTTGTTCTCAGCCCATTTGCAAAGCCCTTTAACAGAGAAATGTCCAGAATTGTCGAGACACCAAAGCAAGGAATCAGAGCGATTGAGGGCAGGAAAGATGGCATTGATACAATGTAGAAAATCGGCATAAACAACTTGTTCCCAATCAAAAAATTGCCTCCTGAAATTGAAATTCTAGACCCATCTACCCCGCACAAAAATGCCTACATTTGCGAGCTTATCTGTTTTGTCATTAGAGGTGGCAAAGATACGAGGGAAAGCATTGCGGAGAGGCATCGGGCCAGCCCAAGGATCAGCCCATAAATTGATGGAGTTCCCATTCCCCACCTTACACACAATCCCTTCTTTGATCCCTTTAGCTAGCAATGAGTCTTCTTGACTTACCTTAATGATGTCTTGTAAGATTGGGGACCAGCCACCACTATGAGAGATTGTGGAGTGCAGTAGTAGGCATTCATCATTTAAATAATATTTATGGGTTAGTATTTTCCTCCATAAGCTATCCCGCTCAACCCCGAATCTCCATACCCATTTGAGAAGGAGAGCATGATTTTTCCAAGCTATGAAACCAAGCCCAAGGCCGCCAGCTTCCTTTGGTTGGCACACTTGCAGCCAAGGGATCCATGCCACCCTCCTCCCACTCTCACCCTTGTTCCATAGAAAACTTCTTCGCTCTTTTTCAATCTCACCCACGACTCCCAATGCTGCTTTGTAGATTGACATCATGTTGGAGAAGAGTGCAGATTTCATGAGAATAATTCTACCGCTGAGGGAGGTAAATTTGGAATTCCACGATCCTTTTTTCGCCCTAAGTTTCACTAGCATAGGCTCCCAAAAGGATTTTCTCTTCGGGTTACCGCCTAGTGGCACCCCCAAGTAGATTAGAGGAAGACTACCCGGTGTCCAGCCGAAATTATTAGCCACCCTTAACACTTCCGACTCTGGAATGTTACATGCAATAAGTGTTGGTTTTGCCATATTGACTTTTAGACCAGAAGCATACAGGAACAGCAGGAGGGTGTTGCAAAGTCTATCCAATTGCTCCTCACTCTTTTCACAAAAAAGGAGTGTGTCGTCCGCAAATTGTAAATGGTTCAGAGCAAAGGTCCCTCCAAACCTAATACCAGTGAAGAAACCGTCCCCAAGAAGCTGATTCAGCATGACTGAGAATCCATTCACGCACAGGTTAAATAGAAAGGGCGAGAGCGGATCTCCCTGCCGTAGACCCTTATGGATATCAAAAAAATCAGTTGGGAACTATTTACCAAGATAGCCAGAGATGCCGAAGATATGCAGTTTTTTATCCACTCAATCCATTTAGTACCAAAATTCAGTTGATGTAGCATGTCTAGCAGATAGTCCCATTCAATATTATAGTATGCTTTGGCAAAATCTAATTTTAAAAGAAAACCGCCATCCGTGCTTTTGTTCAACGAATCCACTGCCTCGTTAGCTATCAAGATGCAATCAGAAATTTTCCATTCCGGAGTAAAGGAAAACTGGTTAGCCGATAGAAGCTTAGGCATAACCACTTGAAGGCGAGCAGCAAGAACTTTGGATATTAATTTATATACGCTGCCTATCAACCTAATTGGTCTATAATCAGCAACGGAATGAGGACTTGCTTGTTTCGGAATCAAGGAGATGAAGGCAGCATTGAGTCCCTTGACAAGCTTGCCCGAGACATGAAATTCATTGAAAACTCTCAAGACCTCTTCCTTAACTAGAGACCAGAATTTCTTGAAGAAATTAAGGTTAAAACCGTCAGGGCCTGGGGCGCGGTTTCCATCACTAGAACAAATGACATCCCATATCTCAGCTTCTAAAAACGGGGCTTCCAACGCTGACTTATCCGATGTGCTCAGCTTGGGGAGACCTGAGCACCTGAGTGTAGGTCGCTCTTTGACATCACTGGTGAAGAAGTCTCTAAAATGGTTAACAATAGCTAATTTGATTTGTGCAGGATCCTCCAGAATTGTCCCATTAACCGTCAATTTGCAGATATTTTGTTTGGCCCGCCTCACTCTGCTGATTGCGTGTGTAATTCAGGTTCCCTCTGATACGATTGTCCTACACGATGCTGGGACAAGAGGTTCGACAATCGCTTAACAATAAACAAAACTTAACAACAAAACAATAACACTCAGAAGTTGTTAACCCAGTTCAGTGAAAACTTTCACCTACGTCTGGAGGGTGTGCACCCAAAGAAAGGAAATCCACTATCTCAAGATTCAGGAATTACAGACACTCATGAACACCTCAGTTCATAGTTCACTTCCTAATCTACCCAGTGTATTTCTACTTAGAATCTCAACCTAAGTATGAGAGCCCCTCTCACTTTCTCTCAATCACTGCCACAGTGATTGGTAAACACAATGAACAATCAGAGTTTGAATGTAATCAAACAACACAGAACCCTTCTTTGCTTTATAGAATCAGTGAGCAAAGAGGATTCACAAATAACAAAGAACGAAGCACACTAACAAATCCTAAAACACACGATCTCTCTCTATCAGCTTCGGTCATCTTCACGTTTTAGGTCTTCATCCTTTTATAGACTTCAGCAGCGGTAGCATGGGCTTTAGGGTTAGCACGGGCTGAAGAAACAGATTCCAATAACAGCAATTTGAAAACGCAATCTTGATAGATTCGGTTTCTTACTGCACAAGTAAAGATAGAAATCAATCTTTTAACAAAGATTGTTTCAACAAATAACAACCCAACAACTAAAACCCTTCTGAGATAGTTACTTGCTCCTCAAGTAACTCAAAACATATCTTCAACAAATCTTCAGAAGGCCCATAACAGAAACACAAGCTGAGGACTGATGTCCTAGCCTCACGAGGTCAGATGCCACGGCATCTGCTTCGACAATCAGTTGTTTTGACAAAATGCAAGGCAACATGTTCCAACAATCTCCCCCTTTGTCAAATTTTGTCTAAAACAACTCACAATCAGAGAGGATAAAAAACTAGAGAGACAATTCTCCCCCTTAGTCAGAGCTCCCCCTCAAACTGATGCATCTACACAACCAACTACCATACTTCAGAAGACATAGTCGGAACAACCACTTAGCAGCACAAACACAAAACCAAAGGTACAATCAGCCTTAGCACATGATGACACCAAAATAGATTAGCTTGAACATCATCGTATCAGAAATACTACCATCTGAAGCTGGCAGCACATACCCAGAAGTACAGCTAACAGAAATACTGCTCATCAGAAGCACCGTCAGAAATACCGCTCATCAGAAGTAACATTTCAGAAAACAAACATAGCCATCGTCTTGAACTTGTCTTCAGACCAGAGCTAACACTATCAGAACACACATTGCACAGTAGAAACAGAAGCAACTTCACCTAACTTCTGAGAACATGAACATCTGAACCAAAACAAACTTCTGGAGGGTTGTAATCTGCGAACATCTGAACAGAACCAACTTCCACTAACTTCTGAACATAAACAACTTCTGAACCACAAACTTCTGAAAACTCAAACATCTGAAAACACTGTTCACACACTTCTGAAACTTCAAAAACAGCTGAAAATAAACAACTTCTGAACCACAAACTTCTGAAAATAAACAACTTCTGAACCACAAACTTCTGAAAACTCAAACATCTGAAAACACTGTTCACACACTTCTGAAACTTCAAAAACAACTGAAAACATCTGTCACTTAAACATCTGAACAAAACACATGCATACTAGCAACTACTCCCCCTTTTTAGCACAAATTTGCAAAGGGTGCACGAATACAGCAGAAACAAAACAAACTAGTCTTCAGAACTGGAGTCCTTTCCTGCACTACACTCTTCAGATCCTTCCTCCTCTTCATTACTCACATTCGGAGCAGCAGCACGGTGTTCACCATCTTGACGTTCTTCTTCCTGTAGCTTGAGTAGCAACGCATCAACTCTGAGCTTCCTGGCAGTGCTCACCCTGATTGTCTCCTGCAAGGCCTTGGAAACCTCCAGTAATTCAGCAATGATGGCCTTAGCGTCAGATTCAGTCACAGGAGGAGCAGATGTCCTGCTGGTTGGTAAGGCAATGTCTAGAACATGTGACTCCATAAACAAACGGTGATCCAAAGTGATTGGAACTCCACGAGACATAGCCACATCATCTGCCCTCAGAATCTGAGGATGTTGCTTTAAGATTATCTCAGTAAGAAGTGAAGGAAATGAAACAGGCAGCTTCACAGCACAAGTATCAGCATGCTTCAATGTCTGCTCAAACACAAAAGTTCCAAAGTCAAAAGCCATAGACTTGCCAATCCTATAGATCAATTTGGCAAGCGTTGCAGAAACACCAGAAGTATGTTGAGTAGGAACCCAATTCACAGCACCAATCCGGTTAAGAATAGCATACTTCACACTCAGATTTCCAGTAGACAACAACTTTTTGCTGGGCCACTTCTTCACATGACCGGCAGTAAGCTCCTTGGCAACATCATCCATGGACACTTCTTCATCAACAAATTCAATAGCACTCCGTCCAAGTGCTTGATTGATCACAGCAGGGGAAAACAATACACATTCAGCCCGTACATAGACTTTTCTGAACTCTGCACTATAAGGAAGTCCCACATCAACAGAGAGATTCACCAGGAACTCTCTCACAAGCTTCTCATAGCACCTTCCAACATTCTGAATAGTCTTCATCAGACCTGCTTTCTCAATAAGTGCAATAACATCTCTGCATTCAAGAACATCAGAACCAACATCCCTTTCCTTGGCCATTCTTCTCTTGCAAACAAACTTCCACTTCTGAACATTCTCTTCTAAGTGGAAGGACACTCTATCAATAGGGACAGCAGGAACATTCTGAGGAACACGCTTACCAGAAAACTTCTTTTTATCAGAAGATCGAATGTCCTGAACACCGACTTCAACATCTGACTCAGAGTCTTCAACTTCAACTGGAATCTTCCTCTGCTTCTTCTGAGTGGGAGCCTTTGCTTCCTTTTGCTTCCCCTTACTCTTCACACTGGCCTGTCTGGATTTCTTTGATGGAGTAGGTGTGATCTCAGGAGAAGAAATCCTTCTTTTCTTCTTCATTCTCGCAGCAACACTATCAGCAAAAGTCTCAGTCAGAGGAACATCATCAGAAGCATCATCAGAGATGTTCTGAACAGAGGCTAGATCAGCATCCTTCGACGAGGATGAAACAGAGATATTAGGCGTGGTAGCATCGCCTGAATTTTCATGAGAAGTGGAATCCTTTCCTGGAGTTTCTTGAGCAGAACTTCCCTTAGACCCAGTTGTCTCAACATCAGCCACAACATCAGGAGGCGATTTCACTGGAGAATCTTCATCATTGATTTCTTCTTCGTCAGGAACATCCTCAAGGATAGGAACATTCGGAGCTTTGCTATTCTTGACCTGTGATTTGTAGACCTTACACGTTGGGTTTCTTGATCGCATCTTCTTGGAGGCTTTCTTGGACACAGAAGACGGTTGAGAAGGATCACTCTTCAAACCCATACACTTGACTCCTTTAGCAGTTCTTTCAATCTTGGCCTTGACAGATTCCTTCTTTCCTGAACTTTGAGACATGACGAATCGAGAGGAAATACAAGCAAAGTACAGAACAATGAAACAGATTTGCAAATCAGAGATGATGAGTCTTGAAGAAGATAGATGCACAAGCGGTTGAGAGAACACAATTTGCCCGCTGGAGGTAGTTATAGGAAATGTGAACCATGAAGTAACTTTCTCTCTGCTGATGTCACAACGGCTGTTAATGATGACCAAGAATAAACTAGCCGTTGACACAGTAGGGCACGCTAATTGCTATGCATCAGAAAGACAAATCCCTAGACTTCCTCTTAATTTTTCAAAAGTGATAGCATCAAGGGGTTTTGTGAAAATATCAGCCAACTGCTTGTCAGTTGTCACATGATCCAAATTAACAGTTTTCTCCTCCACCAAGTCTCTAATAAAATGATGTCTAATGTCAATATGCTTGGTCCTGCTATGCTGTATAGGATTCTTTGAAATATTAATTGCACTGAGATTGTCACAGTACAATGTCATGACATCCTGTTCAACATCATATTCCTTCAGCATTTGCTTCATCCACATGAGTTGAGTACAACTACTTCCAGCTGCAATATACTCTGCTTCAGCTGTAGACAATGAGACACAATTCTGCTTCTTGCTAAACCATGAAATCAGATTATTCCCTAGGAAGAAACATCCACCAGATGTGCTCTTTCTATCATCTGCACTACCGGCCCAATCTGCATCACTGAAACCAACTAAAGAAGAATTTGTATCATGAGTATAGAGAATACCATAGTCACTCGTGCCATTGATGTACTTGATAATTCTCTTGACTTGTAGCAGATGACTAGCCTTAGGAGCTGCTTGATATCTTGCACATACACCAACTGCAAAGGTGATATCTGGTCTGCTAGCAGTGAGATACAACAAGCTTCCAATCATGCTTCTATAGAGACTTTGATCAACTTCTTCCCCCTGCTCATCCTTGGAAAGTTTGATGTGTGTAACAGCAGGAGTTCTCTTGTGACCAGCCTTTTCAAGGCCAAACTTCTTGACTAACCCTTTAGCATACTTACTCTGTGATATGAACATAGAATCCTCCATTTGTTTGACTTGTAGTCCTAGAAATTAGTTCAATTCACCAACTAGACTCATCTCAAATTCAGATTTCATTTGTCGAACGAAGTGCTCCACCATTGAGTTCGACATTCCTCCAAAGACAATGTCATCAACATAAATCTGTGCTATCATGAGCTTACCTTTGTCATTCTTCACAAACAGAGTTTTATCAATTCCACCCTTACTGTACCCATTGCTTACAAGAAATTCAGTTAACCTTTCATACCAAGCCCTAGGTGCTTGCTTCAAACCATACAAGGCCTTCCTCAACTTGTACACATGATCTGGATGATGCGGATCTGTAAATCCTTTAGGTTGTTCAACGTAGACTTCTTCATTCAAATAACCATTCAGAAAAGCACTCTTCACATCCATCTGATAAAGTCTGAACTTCAAGAGACAAGCAACACCTAACAAGAGTCTTATAGATTCCAGTCTAGCTACTGGAGCAAAGGTCTCATCAAAATCAACTCCTTCTATCAGAGTATATCCTTGAGCAACAAGCCTTGCTTTATTCCTTGTGACTGTTCCAGTTTCATCTGATTTGTTCTTGAAGATCCACTTAGTGCCAATAATATTTACTTCTTCAGGTCTAGGCACTAACTCCCACACTTCATTTCTCCTGAACTGCTCTAGCTCTTCTTGCATAGCATTTATCCAGTATTCATCAGTGAGAGCTTCATTAACATTCTTGGGTTCTATCTTAGAGATGAAACAACTGTGAGCAATTATACTTCTGGATCTGGTAGTCACCCCTTCTTGAAGATTACCAATAATGTTTTCTTGAGGATGATTCTTCTGAACCCTGATTGATGGAGCTTTGTTTGATGTGATATCTTTGTCTTCCTTTTCATCAGCACTTGCTTCTGACTCATTGTCAAGGGCTGTTGCTGGAGCATCGGCTGGTGTAACACCCCGAATTCCAGGTGTCACTTTAGTAACCAAAAATAAACTTTACGCGGAAAACAGGTAATTTTTTTTTTTTGTTTTCTTTCCTTTAAATCAAAGTGATAAGAAAGTAAAGACAAACCCCAACAACTAACTAACCGATATACAACATATATACATGTACAGCCTCAGCTGCACTCCATGTCACGCGCACTCGCAGTGACTCCAAAGCAGTGTGCACGTAGGCAAATATATACAGACCCAGAAGTGTAAGTGAGAAAATTATAATTACAAACCACTAGGAGAAAGTCGGCCTCAATATGGCCTAAGCAAAGACCCCTATGGTCCGACTGACTCACTGTGATCCCTCCGTAAGAGAACCACACAAAAAGCCATGCGTCGGGAACCTACCCTGTCCCAAAAGCAAAACGAATCAGAGCTATTACAGTAACAACCAACTCCAAAAGACTCTAACCACCCATACCCCATACTACTATCATCGACCCTCCCTCGATCAGGCATGAAGTCCGGGTCCTCGTCGAAAGCTTCAGTAATAGTCGTTCCGCTCCGGGTCTTTCCCGCACAACGAATCATCACGAATCGGCTGACAGACGCCTGGCAGCAGGCCGACCGCCCAAACACAAACATACAAACAAAGCCAAGGCGCTAGGGTCAACTTACAGAATACAATAGATATACAATCAACTTGTGATAAAGGGGATATATACATATGTTGTATATATATATACATATAAGTTATGTATTGCCTACTCTAAGGTATATACATAGCATGTTCTCGAATCTCCTACACAGTTCAATCATTAATACCTAACGATGTTCATCAACATCAAATCATCATAATCTCAACATAGGGAGTTAGGTGATAAGGTTAGTCAAACAATGTATCGTCCTCCCAACACACACGTATCCAACTAAACCAATGTTCCCTGTCGTTGCCCTAGGGTAAACGACGATGAAATCTCACGCTTCCATGAAGTCTCACGCTTCAATGGGGTCTTACGCTTTCACGAAGTCTCACGCTTCAGTGAAATCTCACACATTCACGAAGTCTCACGCTTCAGTGAAGTTTCGCGCCTTCACGAAGTCTCACGCTTCAGTGAAGTTGCACGCCTCCGCAAAGTCTCCCGCTTCAGCGAAGGTTCCCGTCTCCACGAGGTCTCCCGCCTCAGTGAAGTTTCTGCTTTCACGAAGTCTCACGCCTCAGTGAAGCTTACTCACTTTCACGAAGTCTCACGCTTCAGTGAAGTTCCATGCTTTCACGAAGTCTCACGCCTCAGTAAAGCTTCCCGTTCTTCACTATGGATGGACCATTCCCGTTATCCATCCTGGATGAACCATTCCCGTTATTCATCCTTGGTGAACCATTCCCGTTATTCACCATGATATGCACAGGTGAACCATTCCCGTTATTCACCCGATTGATGCAATATGGTTAGCCAAACAACGAATCGCCCTTACCACAAAAGTGTTTAGCTCACAACCCAATCCCAACAAAACCATGAGTTAGTGTCGGTCAATACAACACAACTCCCACTACAAAACCCACAAACAAAGCCCAGAGTCTGTGCCGGTCAATACAGCACGACTCGAACAACATCCCCCAAGAGTACTAACGTACTCGGTGACTTTCAATCATCACCATAGCTCACCTTAGTGGCTTTCCCAATTCCGATAACTCTCCAAACCCACAACAAAGGTCGACTTTTCCCCCGCCTTTCGTAAATATTTTTCCCCTTCATTTCTCCTATGATTATTCGTTTAGTAAAACGTTTCGAATTGAATTAGTCAAGTTATGAGTTTACTTCTCAAAGTCTAAGTCTCCCAGGGTCTCTAGTTTTCGAAATTCTAATCATTCTAAGTTTTCCAAAAACCCTCCAAAAGAAGTTTCCCGGGGAAAGTCTAAGTATTCAAACGAATCCCAACAAATGGCTAAGCCTCAAACCCCTCGTTTGGACTTGCCTAGGGTTGTTCATCCAACCCGAAATGTCAAAGATCACCAGATCAATGAATCTCCACTCCGAAGTTGCGTCAAAACGCTCAATTCAACACATCATCAATATCATAAGTTATGGAAAAGTATCATAACATCAACTCAACATCATAAACAACATCAGATAAAGCATAGGTCGAGTTTATCGACGCCTATCATGCAATCATAGCTAAATATAGCAAGTTGCCCTAACCTCGAGCTGTTCCAGCTTCGCAAACAAAGTTCTCCTCAAACATTTGCTCTGAGTCTTCCAAAGTTCCCTCAACTGAACCTCGGAGAAAAACAAAGCAGAAACCAAACAAAATCGATTAGTTCGATCGCAAAACAATACATAAACGACAGACAAAGCATTAAAGCTTCAGAATAGGACAATCAGGTACGAAAAGACAAGTTTTCGAAACCGAAAAACTCCCCCCTAAAGGAAATAGTCCACGGCCTCAAAGGAAAAAGGGCTTCGGCTCTTTTTCTTTGATCAAATCAATTCACAAGGTAGTTTTAGGATAAAACTAAGGCAAAGAAACTGTCGGAACAATTTTCGGACAATCGGGTCGAAATACGACTACGCAGGGGCATTTTGGTCCAAAATAAAGGCTCAAAACTTCAAAGTTATCAGTTCTGAAAACGGATTTGACAGCAACGATCCTCATGACATCCGTGACAACAAATCCTAAAGGAACGAAGTCAGATTATAGCTTTACGACAATAAAGTTTCGAAATGTGAGACAAAAAGAGTTTTGAGTCAATTTTTCAGATCCTGGACAACTGAATCGCAATCAGAGTTTACTGACAGAGGTTTTAGACTCAGGGGAACATAAGGAACATAACCCAAGCGAGAAATCAGAGAAATCGGACAATTTTAGAAAAAGCTCAAAACTTAGAGCACAGAAACGACTTCAGAAACGCAACAGAAACAACAATCAGAGGTAGGAATCGTGTTAGTTACCTTGATACCTAGAAGTAGGGACGAACTGCACGAAGATTGGTCAAGTTTTCGCGAAAATCTCCTCCCCCCTTGCTCTCCACGAATTTGGGCCACTAATGGAGGAAAATGAAAGATATTTTGCTTTTTCGCCTATTTATAGGCGGGCGAAATCCCGGGAAAATGAAAATTTCGCGATTCCGATTTTTGCAGCACGTTCACCAAGGAATTCTAAGAGAGATTCTGGCGTCAGAAATCCAGAACTCAAAACAAATATCTATGATATGGGAAAAACGATATCGAAAATCTCAAAAGCGGTATAAGTTAAATCTGTCCCGAAAAACTACTTTTTGCTGTGATCGCCGGACGACAAAACTTCCTTCTGAAGAAAGATTGGAAACGTCGAAACAAATCTGGCAACGCCGACGGAATCTTCGTTAGAAGTGCCGAATAGAAAATGTCTTCATCCATTGCTCGAAAATAGGGTTTCGAAGCAAAGAAATTAGCGTCGGCGGACATCCGAAAAGTGAAACCTATCGTGCGTACAGTCCAGAGTTCCGAAATGAAACGCTGGTCGATGGAAAAATAAAGAGAATCTTTAAATTTTCCGAGAGTTAGAAATCTCACTCAAAACGTTGCTTTAAGAGCGAAATAGCCTATTCTGGACACGCTCGCCAAAAGGCAGGTGTGCAGACGACTCGCACTAACTCCTACAGCGACTACGCAACATACCTCAAGCAATTCCTGAACTTTCTTCTTCATTAATCTTTCTCAAATGTCAAACTGCTGTCACGCTTACACTGATTCTACGTGTGAGTCGGAAACTTAACTTGTTCTGAAAATCCAGGTCTTACAATACTCCCCTCCAAAAAGAAAGTTTCGTCCTCGAAACTCAGAGTTCTGAGAAAGTCCGGAATACAGTTCCTCGATCTTATCTTCCAATTCTCATGTAGTAGTGCCTGTGTCATTGTTCCTCAAAATCTTTACTTAAGCAATCTGCCTTCCCCTTAACTGTTTCACTCTTCTATCCCCACTGCTAACTATCGGCGTCTCAAAAGACAAAACATCATTCAACCTCATGTCGTCTGACTCGATTACTTGCGTCGGACCTCTGCTTGAAATGATACCGGTTGGCATTCCGTGCAGTCGCACCATCTTAGCCACTTACTTCTTTACTTTCGGTCGTCCGAAATTCTTCTTAAACTCGGTGCCTCTCTGTCATCTTAAAGTAAATACTCAACTCGTCCTCGTGATCTTCATCTACAGTCCAAAACTCCACTTGTCCGTTCGATAACTCCTAGACGAAATATTGCGTTGGAATCTAATAGTCCATTAACGTCACATCCAACTTCGTAACTATCATCACTCGCACAATGAAATCAATCTCCTACTTAGTCACCATTCGAATTAAAAATCGACTTATGTCCTTATTTCTTGTCCTTCACTACTCTTATCCCCTTCAACATCAAGTTATCAACAACTTATAATATAATCCTCTTCTTAATATCTAACAATCCATTATTATCGTCTTCTTCCTCAAAACTTCCCTCACTCAAACCTATTTACACTTACTGAAATCCCTAACACTTCGCACAAATCGAGACTTATCCTCTAGAAGATTAAATCATAACTATACCTCAAGGGACTTAACTAGCCATTTTATCATCCGATCCTTCAACATTCTGAGATTTAACTGTTATCGTAGCCGCTAACACCACTAAATCTCTTATGTGTACATGAATCTCAGCTCACTAGGTCAACCTTAGCCCTAGGATTCTCATTCAACTTTAGTAAAATCCACTTGTTACCCGTAATATGCATCATCAAAATCCATAACAAAGTCCCATTGACTCTTATACTCTACGAAACTCGTCAAAATATAACAACCTCAGGTATTCATCTTAATACTAACACCTTCCTTTTTGTGACTCAATCACCATCTCGTCAATCAACTTCTTAATCTCTCAATCAAATTCTGACAACCTTCGAGTCTTACACACCTTAGACAGACATTCATAGATTTAAAACATAAACCTACACCAAGTTTGGTCCTCTAACGACCTTAATCCTTCAATACTTCTTAAATGAATATCCGTTCCTTAAAACTATAACTCCTTCACTTACCCAAACGACCTGATAAGTGTCGTCATGCTTCCACACTAACCACTTGATCCTGCTATCCATAATCATAACTTATTATGCTAACATCATTCAAATTTTATCACATGGTCATTATGTCCGCAACCTCCTAATCAACATCAATCGATCACCAACTTATGACCAACCTTAACACCCTACACAACCCAGAATTCCTTTACTTCAAGATCACTCTTATATTATACCTCAATGGTCTTAACCCGAAATTCATCTCCAGGTCTTCATTCTTCTAAGATTCAACTCCTATTGTCACAGCTACAACCGTAAGATCTCTTACTCGTATGTGATTCCCAACTCTCAAGGTCAATCTTAACCTCAAAGTTTCAATCTAGCTTAGTGAATCTCACTTAGTAATCTAAGCACAATTGTCTGAAGTCCATATCAACAATCTCAAGTATTCAACTTATGCTAAAACTTTCTTTCTCCAACTTAATCATTAATTCAACACTTTTCAAGCGAAAATTCATCTCTTAAGACTATAATGTCTCCCCATATTAATCAAACGCTTAGCAAAACTTATTCCTCGAACTCGACTATAACAATCTGGTTCAGAGCTAATTCTTCTCAATCTCGCTACCATCAAACAATCATCTATAACCGGATATTAAATCCAACCTATCTAATCTCTAATAATCCCACGTCAGAAATCACATAACCTATGACTTCATAACTTCCGAGAAAATACTTAAAGATTTTCCAACATCAATTCTATTGGCTTAGTCTACCTCTACTTGGAGTAATCACACGAACTAACCAATCAATGTCTATACGACACTCATCGACTTCCACAGATTCAAATCTTAATCTTTCACAATCAAGTGCTTAACACGAACTTTCCTCCCAAATCCGACTACTCCTCAATCAATTCAAATTCATCTTACACATCCTTCTATCAAAGTCCATAACCAGCTGTGATTCCGAATATCACCCCCTCAATATTAGGTTGATCAGGCCTAATACATCGAAGGTGGAAATTTAGAAAAACCCACTGGAACAGTCAATGAGTTCCTATCCTCCAGTAGTCACAAATATCCTGATACTAAATCCTTTAAGGATCCCGCTACGGAACCACACACCCTCAACATAACACGTATACTACCCATACGGAATCTCCCTAAGATTCGTTCTTCAACTACTAGCTTCCTCATAAACGCATCGGTGGAAGACTACTTTCTAGACTTAGTGTGCTATTCCCAACCTCGTGTAACTTCTATAGTTAAATCACGAGCAACCTCGAATAAGGTCCTACATCGTTCCCACGTTCTCCCTCGTTCAACTCCTCAGCTCTTGCCCTCCTTGGCATGAATCCTTTCCTCTGGAGCAAGTTGTTTTCCTTTCCCAACATTCCCTGATGATTCGCCCCTGAGTGCCTTGCAATCTTGGGAGAAATGTCCCGGTTGGTTGCAATTGAAGCATAGACTTTCTTTGGTCTTGCAGTTCACAGCTAGATGCCCCTCTCGGTTACACTTGAAGCATCTCCGTCCAATCACTGAGCATTTGTTAGCAAAATGCCCAAACTTTCTGCAACGAAAACATGTCACTCCTTTGTCACCAACTGGCTTCCCCCCCAGTATCAGCAGTCGTCGGTTTGTACTCTCTTGAGATAAGATTTCTTCCCTCGGAACGCTGATATGGTCCCCACTTATGGTAGCTCTTCCTTCCGTTGTAGCCTTGGGAACCTGACCTCATTGGTCCCCCAGCTCCAGTTCGGTTCATTCCTCTTTGTTGATACATTGCTGTCGCCATCAGTCGTTGATGATGCTCACGTGTAGCCTCCGCCATCCGGTTAAGATCCACCATCCTATATCCCATCGAACGTCCGATTAGTACTAACCATACGGTAGCACTAGACAAACCACTCAATCCGATTGAGTAGTAACGCAAGCAATTAGAGCGAAAATCGCTCTGCAGACAATCAATTTTCACTCTTTGCAGAGTCGCACAACCTAGCACAGAAGACCTATGCCCCAAAGACTCCCAAAAGACTCGACTAAGCTCTGATACCACAATGTAACACCCCGAATTCCAGGTGTCACTTTAGTAACCAAAAATAAACTTTACGCGGAAAACAGGTAATTTTTTTTTTTATTTTCTTTCCTTTAAATCAAAGTGATAAGAAAGTAAAGACAAACCCCAACAACTAACTAACCGATATACAACATATATACATGTACAGCCTCAGCTGCACTCCATGTCACGCGCACTCGCAGTGACTCCAAAGCAGTGTGCCCGTAGGCAAATATATACAGACCCAGAAGTGTAAGTGAGAAAATTATAATTACAAACCACTAGGAGAAAGTCGGCCTCAATATGGCCTAAGCAAAGACCCCTATGGTCCGACTGACTCACTGTGATCCCTCCGTAAGAGAACCACACAAAAAGCCATGCGTCGGGAACCTACCCTGTCCCAAAAGCAAAACGAATCAGAGCTATTACAGTAACAACCAACTCCAAAAGACTCTAACCACCCATACCCCATACTACTATCATCGACCCTCCCTCGATCAGGCATGAAGTCCGGGTCCTCGTCGAAAGCTTCAGTAATAGTCGTTCCGCTCCGGGTCTTTCCCGCACAACGAATCATCACGAATCGGCTGACAGACGCCTGGCAGCAGGCCGACCGCCCAAACACAAACATACAAACAAAGCCAAGGCGCTAGGGTCAACTTACAGAATACAATAGATATACAATCAACTTGTGATAAAGGGGATATATACATATGTTGTATATATATATACATATAAGTTATGTATTGCCTACTCTAAGGTATATACATAGCATGTTCTCGAATCTCCTACACAGTTCAATCATTAATACCTAACGATGTTCATCAACATCAAATCATCATAATCTCAACATAGGGAGTTAGGTGATAAGGTTAGTCAAACAATGTATCGTCCTCCCAACACACACGTATCCAACTAAACCAATGTTCCCTGTCGTTGCCCTAGGGTAAACGACGATGAAATCTCACGCTTCCATGAAGTCTCACGCTTCAATGGGGTCTTACGCTTTCACGCAGTCTCACGCTTCAGTGAAATCTCACACATTCACGAAGTCTCACGCTTCAGTGAAGTTTCGCGCCTTCACGAAGTCTCACGCTTCAGTGAAGTTGCACGCCTCCGCAAAGTCTCCCGCTTCAGCGAAGGTTCCCGTCTCCACGAGGTCTCCCGCCTCAGTGAAGTTTCTGCTTTCACGAAGTCTCACGCCTCAGTGAAGCTTACTCACTTTCACGAAGTCTCACGCTTCAGTGAAGTTCCATGCTTTCACGAAGTCTCACGCCTCAGTGAAGCTTCCCGTTCTTCACTATGGATGGACCATTCCCGTTATCCATCCTGGATGAACCATTCCCGTTATTCATCCTTGGTGAACCATTCCCGTTATTCACCATGATATGCACAGGTGAACCATTCCCGTTATTCACCCGATTGATGCAATATGGTTAGCCAAACAACGAATCGCCCTTACCACAAAAGTGTTTAGCTCACAACCCAATCCCAACAAAACCATGAGTTAGTGTCGGTCAATACAACACAACTCCCACTACAAAACCCACAAACAAAGCCCAGAGTCTGTGCCGGTCAATACAGCACGACTCGAACAACATCCCCCAAGAGTACTAACGTACTCGGTGACTTTCAATCATCACCATAGCTCACCTTAGTGGCTTTCCCAATTCCGATAACTCTCCAAACCCACAACAAAGGTCGACTTTTCCCCCGCCTTTCGTAAATATTTTTCCCCTTCATTTCTCCTATGATTATTCGTTTAGTAAAACGTTTCGAATTGAATTAGTCAAGTTATGAGTTTACTTCTCAAAGTCTAAGTCTCCCAGGGTCTCTAGTTTTCGAAATTCTAATCATTCTAAGTTTCCCAAAAACCCTCCAAAAGAAGTTTCCCGGGGAAAGTCTAAGTATTCAAACGAATCCCAACAAATGGCTAAGCCTCAAACCCCTCGTTTGGACTTGCCTAGGGTTGTTCATCCAACCCGAAATGTCAAAGATCACCAGATCAATGAATCTCCACTCCGAAGTTGCGTCAAAACGCTCAATTCAACACATCATCAATATCATAAGTTATGGAAAAGTATCATAACATCAACTCAACATCATAAACAACATCAGATAAAGCATAGGTCGAGTTTATCGACGCCTATCATGCAATCATAGCTAAATATAGCAAGTTGCCCTAACCTCGAGCTGTTCCAGCTTCGCAAACAAAGTTCTCCTCAAACATTTGCTCTGAGTCTTCCAAAGTTCCCTCAACTGAACCTCGGAGAAAAACAAAGCAGAAACCAAACAAAATCGATTAGTTCGATCGCAAAACAATACATAAACGACAGACAAAGCATTAAAGCTTCAGAATAGGACAATCAGGTACGAAAAGACAAGTTTTCGAAACCGAAAAACTCCCCCCTAAAGGAAATAGTCCACGGCCTCAAAGGAAAAAGGGCTTCGGCTCTTTTTCTTTGATCAAATCAATTCACAAGGTAGTTTTAGGATAAAACTAAGGCAAAGAAACTGTCGGAACAATTTTCGGACAATCGGGTCGAAATACGACTACGCAGGGGCATTTTGGTCCAAAATAAAGGCTCAAAACTTCAAAGTTATCAGTTCTGAAAACGGATTTGACAGCAACGATCCTCATGACATCCGTGACAACAAATCCTAAAGGAACGAAGTCAGATTATAGCTTTACGACAATAAAGTTTCGAAATGTGAGACAAAAAGAGTTTTGAGTCAATTTTTCAGATCCTGGACAACTGAATCGCAATCAGAGTTTACTGACAGAGGTTTTAGACTCAGGGGAACATAAGGAACATAACCCAAGCGAGAAATCAGAGAAATCGGACAATTTTAGAAAAAGCTCAAAACTTAGAGCACAGAAACGACTTCAGAAACACAACAGAAACAACAATCAGAGGTAGGAATCGTGTTAGTTACCTTGATACCTAGAAGTAGGGACGAACTGCACGAAGATTGGTCAAGTTTTCGCGAAAATCTCCTCCCCCTTGCTCTCCACGAATTTGGGCCACTAATGGAGGAAAATGAAAGATTTTTTGCTTTTTCGCCTATTTATAGGCGGGCGAAATCCCGGGAAAATGAAAATTTCGCGATTCCGATTTTTGCAGCACGTTCACCAAGGAATTCTAAGAGAGATTCTGGCGTCAGAAATCCAGAACTCAAAACAAATATCTATGATATGGGAAAAACGATATCGAAAATCTCAAAAGCGGTATAAGTTAAATCTGTCCCGAAAAACTACTTTTTGCTGTGATCGCCGGACGACAAAACTTCCTTCTGAAGAAAGATTGGAAACGTCGAAAAAAATCTGGCTACACGGACGGAATCTTCGTTAGAAGTCCCGAATAGAAAATGTCTTCATCCATTGCTCGAAAATAGGGTTTCGAAGCAAAGAAATTAGCGTCGGCGGACATCCGAAAAGTGAAACCTATCGTGCGTACAGTCCAGAGTTCCGAAATGAAACACTGGTCGATGGAAAAATAAAGAGAATCTTTAAATTTTCCGAGAGTTCGAAATCTCACTCAAAACGTTGCTTTAAGAGCGAAATAGCCTATTCTGGACACGCTCGCCAAAAGGCAGGTGTGCAGACGACTCGCACTAACTCCTACAGCGACTACGCAACATACCTCAAGCAATTCCTGAACTTTCTTCTTCATTAATCTTTCTCAAATGTCAAACTCCTGTCACGCTTACACTGATTCTACGTGTGAGTCGGAAACTTAACTTGTTCTGAAAATCCAGGTCTTACAGCTGGAACATCAGCACCATCATCATCTTCATTCAGAACTGCTTCTTCCTTCTTGCTTGGTTCATCATCCACAGTCACATTCACAGATTCCATCATGGTCCTTGTGCGAGAGTTAAAAACTCTATAAGCTTTGCTGTTCATAGAATACCCCATGAAAATTCCTTCATCACTTCTAGGATCAAGCTTCCTCTTAGGATCACGATCTGCAAGGATATAACATTTACTTCCAAATATGTGAAAGTATTTTACAGATGGCTTTCTACCTTTCCATAGCTCATATTGTGTAGAGGATGTCCCTGCCCTGATGGTGACTCTATTATGTATGTAACAAGCAGTACTCATGGCTTCAGCCCAGAATTGGTGTGGAATCTTCTTAGCATGTAACATTACTCTAGCTGATTCCTGGAGAGTTCTATTTTTCCTTTCAACAATTCCATTCTGCTGTGGAGTGATGGGGGCAGAAAATTCATGGCTAATACCATCAGTTCCACAGAACTCCAAGAATTTTGAATTCTCAAACTCTCTTCCTTGCTTGCTAGTTTCCTTCAGAATTTCATCAAGCATATCAGAACCACTGTTCAACATTCTAACAGATTTGTGAGTAGCTTCAAGCTTTCTTGTCAGAGTTGCCACTTCCTCTTGAAGTCCTGCATTAATCAACACTAGATTAGCCTTTTCCATAACATCAGCATTATTAAACTTACTTTGCCATTCCTCCAGATCTTCCTTCAGCTTTGTGCTGAGCTCTTTCAGCCTTTCATTCTGAGAGACAAGTTGTTCTATCTCACTTTGCTTTTCTCTCACAAGTTTACATGCTTCTTCCCACTTGATGTGTAGCAGCTTGTAAGTCTCAGCCAGTTCCTCATCTGTAATGTCCTCATCACTTGTATCAGACTCATAGACAGTTCCAGAGAAAGCATTGACTTTGTTTGCAGATATCTCCTCCTCATCTTCAGTGTCTTCATCTGACCAAGTTACCATCATACCTTTCTTCTGCTTCTTTAGATAAGTGGCGCATTCAGATCTGATGTGACCATATCCTTCACATTCATGACACTGCACTCCTTTATTCTGACCAGATTTTTCGTCTTCTTTGGTCTTCCTCTGTGAATTAGTAAATTTGGGTTTGTTATCAAACTTCATGTCCTGGACATTAGGCCTGGTTCTTTTATCAATCTTTCTCAATGCTCTGTTGAATTTTCTTGCTAGCATGGCCAGAGCCTCAGTCAGATTTTCACCCTCACAATCTTCATCATCACCTTCATCAGTGTTTGACACAAAAGCAATACTCTTATTCTTCTTCTCAGATTTTCCACTCAGTTTCAACTCAAATGTCTGCAAAGAGCCAATAAGTTCATCAACCTTCATGTTCTCAATGTCTTGAGCCTCCTCAATTGCAGTGACTTTCATAGCAAACTTCTGAGGAAGAGATCTCAGGATCTTCCTTACAAGCTTCTCATCTGACATAGGTTCTCCCAAAGCAAATGAAGCATTAGACAAGTCACGGACACGCATGTGGAATTCTGAAATAGTCTCTTCTTCAGTCATCATCAGATTTTCAAATTGAGTAGTAAGCATCTGAAGCCTTGACATCCTCACTCGAGTAGTTCCTTCATGTGCAGTTTTCAGAATTTCCCAAGCATCCTTTGCCACAGTACACGTATTGATCAGCCTAAACATATTCTTGTCAACTCCATTAAAAATAGCATTTAGAGCCTTTGAATTTCCAAGTGCAGCTTCATCTTCAACACTGGTCCATTCTTCTTCAGGTTTTTCAACAACAGTAGTAGAGGTGCCTTCAACCTCAGCCTTAGTGGGGTGCTTCCAACCCTTGACAATAGCTTTCCAAGTCTTGTTGTCAATCGATTTGAGAAAGGCTGTCATGCGAACCTTCCAGTAGTCATAGTTAGTACCATCCAGAATGGGTGGCCTATTGACTGATCCTCCCTCCTTGTTATCCATGAGAACTTGAATAAACTCCCTGGAGCTCACCCAACCAGAACAGGGTGCCTGCTCTGATGCCAATTGTAATTCAGGTTCCCTCTGATACGATTGTCCTACACGATGCTGGGACAAGAGGTTCGACAATCGCTTAACAATAAACAAAACTTAACAACAAAACAATAACACTCAGAAGTTGTTAACCCAGTTCAGTGAAAACTTTCACCTACGTCTGGAGGGTTTGCACCCAAAGAAAGAAAATCCACTATCTCAAGATTCAGGAATTACAGACACTCATGAACACCTCAGTTCATAGTTCACTTCCTAATCTACTCAGTGTATTTCTACTTAGAATCTCAACCTAAGTATGAGAGCCCCTCTCACTTTCTCTCAATCACTGCCACAGTGATTGGTAAACACAATGAACAATCAGAGTTTGAATGTAATCAAACAACACAGAACCCTTCTTTGCTTTATAGAATCAGTGAGCAAAGAGGATTCACAAATAACAAAGAACGAAGCACACTAACAAATCCTAAAACACACGATCTCTCTCTATCAGCTTCGGTCATCTTCACGTTTTAGGTCTTCATCCTTTTATAGACTTCAGCAGCGGTAGCATGGGCTTTAGGGTTAGCACGGGCTGAAGAAACAGATTCCAATAACAGCAATTTGAAAACGCAATCTTGATAGATTCGGTTTCTTACTGCACAAGTAAAGATAGAAATCAATCTTTTAACAAAGATTGTTTCAACAAATAACAACCCAACAACTAAAACCCTTCTGAGATAGTTACTTGCTCCTCAAGTAACTCAAAACATATCTTCAACAAATCTTCAGAAGGCCCATAACAGAAACACAAGCTGAGGACTGATGTCCTAGCCTCACGAGGTCAGATGCCACGGCATCTGCTTCGACAATCAGTTGTTTTGACAAAATGCAAGGCAACATGTTCCAACAGCGTGAAAGAAGGAGGAATTTTTGTCCCCCTCCTTGAACCATCTCACTCTTGATTTTTGGCGCCAATTGGATTCCTCTACTCTGTACTCTTTCCAAAGACCACCCAAAATTTCCAGCCTTTTGGTTCTAATATCAACAGTAGAGTTTCCCATCTCCAAATCCTCCATTTAATCTTCGCACTAGAGCCTGCTACAAAATACCCTGGCCAGTTCTTGATGGAGGACCTCAAGGTTTTCAGTTTCTGCTATAAGACAAAACCAGCCCAACCATTCACCAGGGTAGAGTTCCACCAATCTGATATGAGTTCCTGAAATTCCTTATCAAGCAGCCAGCTATTATAGAACCAGAATGGTTTGGGGCCAAAGTCAAAAGTACCCATAGAAAGGATAACAGGCCAATGATCGGAAAACCCCTAATTTTCTGCAACCTGTGAGACCCCTTCGAACAAGACCAAGGAATCTTCTGAAATCAACCACCGATCGAGTCTACACCAGATGCCCCCATTCCGTGAACTATACCAGGTGAAATCGGTGTTTGATAGAGGGAGATCAACAAGATTGGACACTGTCATAAAATTCTGAAAAGCTGGATCGATGTCATCTACCATACCTCTCCTTTCGCCTAGGTTGAGAGTGGCATCGAAATCCTCTCCCAAGACAAAGGAACAGTTCAGGGATGCTAAGAGCTCAGACACCCTCTATTACTTGAAAAACGGTTGCTCTCCATAGGGTAATCAATCCCCCAGCTGAGCCGGTGCTGACCCAATTTCGATTCCTGAAGAAGGACAATTTCTGGATTTTCCCTCTTGATAGCTCCTATGATAGAGTTCCTTTTCTCAGCCCCGCCAAGCCCCCTAACATTCCAAGTGACCCAAACCCGTTTGAGAGCCATTAAGAGAGCGGAAGGCAGTGCAGACGTAATTCCTCTTCTATACCTTCCATCGCTTGACTATCAGACCCAGGAAAATTCACTCCCAGTAACTTGCCCAAAAGCAAGGCTCTTTTGGCCCTAGTTAAGTAAGGACCCGATTCTGAACGAGTACCTTGAATCGCTGCACCAGAAACACCGGCAGATTCAGGCGAGTAGGCCACAAGGGGGCAATCGATGAAGAGGTAGGAGAAGGGGAGGGAAGGGAAAGTTGATTATGGTTTTTTCTCGGTCTTCCTCTGCCCCGCTTCTTTAACAGTGGAGAAGTATAGCCAATCGAACTAGATCCTGAGGAGTTTGCACCCTCTAAAGCAAGTGGTGTTTCTAACGAGCAAACAAAAGTTGGATCGGTTACAGGGCTATTGGGCCGGTCCACGCTAAAGTCCAGGGTCACAACAATTGGCCCACAACCAAATTGAAAATTAGGTTTTCCCGGAGAAGAGTGTAAGCGCAAGGGAAAAGATGTCGCTCCAAGCGTTGACCTCCCAAGACTGCAGAAAAGATTGGTTACCTCTATGCATATCCTAGTCAGGATACAACTACCTAACCCTACAATTACTGAGCCTCTGCCCCAAAAGATATCCCCTATTCCAGGACATACGTTGTTGAATTTGAATTGTCTTACATTATAGGAAATATCCAGTGTACTATCCCTGACACCCCGGCGTTGAAACCTACTGTCGACGACATTGGTCAGTGTGCCTTGTACCACAGTCTGACAAGCCATGATCGCGAGTCCCTCCACCACCGGCGTGGAAAGGACCTCCACTGAGGAGCTGAAATCGACATGATCAACGCTGGGAGTACCCTCTTCCGACAAGATTGATTCAGGTACCACCGAGTCGGAGAATGATGGTCCAGAAGAGCTGGCTTCTGAGGTGGTGTATCCTTCCTCAGAAGAAAGGGAAATAGGAATGGTGAAGTCAAAATTGTTATCCTCCTGAATAGAAATTAGCACCTTTGAACCATCGAAAAGCACCTCTGTGATTCGGTGTGGTAAAGTTGGACAGGAAGCTATGATAAGCATTTTCGCCACATCCAAACGAGCTCTGTTTTTCGTTGCCTCGTCCAGACAAATAAATTCGCTAAAGGAAGCAGCAATAGACATGAAAAAGTCATCACTCCAGGCCCCTAGAGAGATATTTCTCATAGCTACCCACACGAAATGACGGGACGGGACATAGTTCAGGGTTGCTGGTCTTAAAACATCAAATCTATGTTTCAGGGAAGGGAGTGGATTGGCTAAGAAATCAAACATTGCGTTCCTGTTTTCAAATTCAATAGCAACTTCATGTGGCCCCAATGATCTAACTTTAATCGTGCTAAGGCCTTTCAAAACCAAGAACTCCTCTACAGATTTGATGTTACTGAAGAAAGATGAAACAAATACTTGACCTAAGAGAGAAGATGATCCAATAAATATGAAGACCAAAAAGAAGTTCTTGGAAAAAGTGGAGGAATCTTCAAGTGTGAAATTTGTAAACTTTTCATTCAAGGAATTTCTATAATACGTTGATTAAAATAGATGGAAGAATTTAGGCTTCCAATGGTTAGAGTTTATGATGAGAGATACTCTAGAAACTTCTAAAAGGAAATAAAAACAGTTTACCCTCCAATAGGGAGAAGAGAATTCAAAAAAGTTTTCTCCCAAGCTTAAGTATAGAGTTCGTCCCGCGACAAGGAAAGAAAAGAAACGAGAAACAAAGCTTCCCCAAAGAAAAACCGCTTGAAACTGATCAACAATAAGCAAAAAGGAGCACAATGGGTTAAGTAAACAGTAAGCATTTTGTTGATGTTGTGGTAGTCAATTCGAAAAGTGATTAATTTCCCGCTTTTGAGATCGATGGTTGGATCAGCGGTTTGGATGGGATTGAAGGTGTTGTCTAATACGACGACGACTTGGTTGCGGTCGGTGTTGAAATTGACGGCGAGGAAGCGGGTGGAGTTGAGGAAGAAGGAGAAGCGGTTGTGGGCGGTTGAGGAGGGAGTGGCCGGGTTGGTGATGGAGAAGGAGAAGGTGGTTATGAAAGAGGAGGTGGCTGTGGGTGAGATGGGGTTCTTGTAGAGGAGGGCGTCGGAGCTAGAGGCGGGGACGGGGGTGGAGCGGGTGAGGCCGACTCACTTTTCTTCTTCCTTCATTTTACTGGTTGTTGATGAAGAATATGAAGGAAGAAGAAGCTATATAATATAAATAAAATTGTATTTAATATATAGCAATTATGTATGTAGCTCAACTGGTTAAGAGTTAGTTTTGCTACTCACATGACTTGAGTTCGAATCCCCTTCACCCTTTTTCCCAAGTTGTGATTTGAATTAGTGATATGTCACGCCACGTACACGCTGACGTGGCAGTGCTAATGCCAACTAAGCCCCTTCCGTTAATTTTTTAATGTCATAGTGACGGAGGGGCAGACAGAAATAGAGTAGGGCAGAATTTGCACAAACTTGAAACATCAGGGGCCAAAAATGTTTTTTAGCCTTCTTTATATAAACAATAATGTTATCTTCACACCTCTCTTTGAGGTGGAGAGAGGTGGAATGAAGAGAGAGATAGAAAGAAAAGAAAAAGTAAGAGAGAGAAAGTATTAGATGTGATAGATGATAAGAGGAGAGAGATAGAAATAAAAAGAGGTGGAAATGAAGTGTTTCAAAGATGAGGTGTGTATATATCATTACTCTTATATAAATAGTAACATCATAGTAGCCTTGAAAAAAAGGTCCTTCAAAAAGTACAGAAGAGAAGGAATAAGTCCAAGTGCATCAAAGGCCTCCAATAATAAGTCAATAATTGTAGCGCCAGAGCGGTAAGAATTTTGGAAAGAACAACTACAAAGAGTCATCTAAAACAGCATCATCGAGGCCCACAGCCACACACGAAACCAAGTCCCAGCATCAAGGCATACATCAACATAGGTCCCAATTGAAATCACTAAGACACCTTCAGCAACACTCCCACTTAAAAGCAAAAAGCAGCAGGGATTCAAAAACCGCAGCAGCAGGTAGCCCATAACAGCAGCAACAAGGAGCAAAAATAGAAACACGGAAAAGCTTCAAAGAGTAGAAAGATTTACAAGATAGACCCACAACTTTTCGACCCTATTGCAACCTTCTTTAGCAAATTGATCCGCCTTCTCCTAGGCAAGGTTGATCATCCCTTGAAAATATCATCACAGTTCCAATCATTCTGCTCTGAAAACCTCCTCCACCTTAAACAGGGATGCTTTCCACAGTATAATGAAGCCCCCTGCAGTCCCTGCAGCCGACACATAATCACGAGTCAATGAAATGGCAAAAAGCACAATTCCTTCTCTCTAGCAACGCCTAAATTAGACTCTTGTAGAAGCACAAGAATAGGATTTTACTTTTCCTTGATTGATCTCCGCTTCTCTGCGCCTCCTAACCCCCTAACGCTCCACGAAACCATCTTACCACCCTGCATCATGAATCAAGAAGAAGCAGAGGGGTAGATTTGATTGAGTTCTTCCACTGAATCGAACTCAGCTTGGCTGTCAGGACCCTCGAATTGAAGCCCCAAGAGTTTCCCCAGCGCCCATGCTTTCCTGGCTCTAGTTGGGTAACCTTCAGGTCGGAAACTAGGGACACCACTCGCAGCGTTACCAGAAGATGTGGGATCAATAGTCAAAGTTTGCACTGCTGGGTTTCTTAGGACAGAGTTGGAAGAATATGGTGTTTTTCGGGGCCTCCCTCTGCCTCTCTTTTGAGAACAAGGATAAGTGGGAGTGGGAAGATCCAACTCAATTTCTGGCACAGAAGTAATAGACACGGGTGTTCTTGGCTCATCAGAGTTGTGAGATGAAAGCTCCCCTGAATTAATAAGGGCTTGGCCCAATCGACTATGTGACTCAACTTGGCCCATCATAGGGAATAAAGCCTCCAAGGCATGGTAGAATCCAGAACTCCAACGGCTTTTTGGTGGGACCACACCAGATAGATTAGTAGCCAAGGTCATTGACTTTCAGGTGTTGATGTTTATCTTATACTCACGTGACTGCCACAAACCTCTGGGCACATACACCTTACTAACGTCAAGACAAACCTGCATCATAGTCTCTCTGTCCAGACAAACACAAACATAATATTTGTCCCTCAAGATATCTGCCTTGAGCTTGACCACAATGTCTGAAATCAATTTGAAAAGGTTGCTGGAATTGGATAAACTGGACCTTTGACTTAGAAAGGTTGTTGGTTTTTCATGCTCAAAAGCCACCATCGCCAGAGTGTACGCAGCGATAGCAGAGCCACCATGGATTCCCTCTGGACAATCGACTTCCGTGTGAAAATCTCCGTCGCACCCATCACCCATCCGCTCTATAGAGAAACTTTCCTATGATTCCCACGACATGGCTACCATTGTCGTTCCGGTGGGCAACACAGCATCAGAATCTTCATTCGCAGAAACTGTGGGGATGTGAATCTCGATTGTGAATATTGTTCGCCTGGGATCGAGAAATCTCTACAAGGATTGGCTTCCACTTCAATAACCACCGGTTCACCATCAACCGTAATAGTCACAGGTCGCCCTTGGACATCAGGTGACGAAGAACCTAACAAAATCCTTGCAGTGTCATACCGATTCCTCTCCTTTGTATCCTGATCCATACACACAAATTCTCCAAACAACCCTGTTAATGACTTAAAAAAGGTTTCATCCCAAACACCAATGGGTGTATTTCTTAGGGTTAGCTAGAAAAAATGTTTACATGGTGGGGAAGTGGAATTTGCTGGTCGAAAGTAGGAAAACTTATGACCAAGCGAAGCCTTTCCATTGGTGAGAAAGTCTATCAGTTCTTCACTGCTAGTGAACTCCAACGCCACTTCGTGATGCCCGAAAGCAATCACTTTAACCCTGTTAAGACCTTTGGCAGACAAGAAATCAATAAAGTCCCTTATGTTGTAATTACCAATGAGAGACGCAATAATCGTTCTTACTACTCGATCATTGGCTTCATCAGAAACAAGCGAACACAACTCAGGGCACCTTACATCTTCCACCTTTTTCTCTGGTAACCACACTGACTTGCTAGTTTTATTCGCTTGATTAGCCACCCTACTTATCTTAGCGCTGGCTTTTCTGGACATAAGGGAAATCTAGCCACCTAAAGCTTGATTCTAGCACCATTCAACACTTTTTAATCGAGATCCTGGATTGCATTGGTTGCATATCTAATACATTTGTAATGAACGAAACCAAACTTAGGAGTCCTATTGATTTTCTTCGTCTTCTGAACATAGACTCCCTCAATATCACTTGTCTTTGCAAATAAATTTTTGACGCGATGGTAATGGGTCCTGTCGCTTATACCGTCAACAAAAATGGTGCACCTCCTTGATGATTATTTGTTAGCAGTGTTGCCTCCAGCTCCACTTGTTCCTTCCCTGTACCCAAATTTTTTACGTTGACTCCTTAATCTTTCAGCACTAGATAGCCTCCGCTGGTTTCTCTGTAGAGATTAGATTCCCTTTGGTAAGTGTAGAGGTCTTGATGGTCCAGCTGTCATGTCCCTTCTCCATGATTCATCACTCCAAGTGCCACTGCTGGTCACGGTGTTCCAGCGAGACCGTTATTCTAGAGAGAAGTTGGAGATCTTTTCTCTAGAATTCCCCAACATATCAAACTTGGACACTTAAACAACTCTTAAAAAAAAATTCGCAAAACCCTAACCCGATTGAATCATCATTGCCGAAATATCAAAGGTAAAAAGGTGAGGTTTTACTCATCCAAAACCTAGTCACAAGGCATAAATATCACTCCTTTAACATCTAGTAGCACTCTAAAAAGTTCACAAAAATCAAGTTCAAACTAAAAATCCCTTATAGCTCTCGGCCACACCCTTTTAAATAGTAAGGTTAAAAACTATAATTGTCCCTAAACTTTGAACAAGTTTTGAAAACTGTCCCTCGCCGGAAAATTATCTGAAAACCATCCTCAGACTTTTAAAAACAAATTTGACCCGTCCCTCTGGCAGCCTCAGGTCCGGCAAGCGCTGACTTGGCCGTCCACGTCAATTAATGAGGACCCGACGTGGATTTTTTTTTTAAAATAATTAATATTTCCTAATTATTTTTCCTAATTAACCATAAATCTCTAACCTCTTTTCTAAACCTAAATCCTTTTCTTTCCATTATTTTTTTTATATGTCCAAATCTGATTTCTTATTATTAAAAAATCAAATTATTAATCAAAATAACAAATCTTTATCATCAGAACATCGTAAATCACAAAACATAAAGAAATAACCTTTATCGTTCTTCATCATCTTATCATCATCAGATTAATCATTCTTCATTTTTTCATCATCCTCCTTCTTCTTCATCATAATCTCAGCTCTCTTCACCATGTAAGAACCTAACCAATACCCCCACCGTAAGATCGAAGCCCAAGGTCCCAGATTTGCAACATACACCACCCAAAACCCCATAGAGAAGGAACGAGGTCACAGATCGGAGTCATGCAGAAGAAATGATAGTTCTAACTCGTAGATCTGCAACCTCCCCTTGTGGCTTGAGATGGGCATATGATTCTGTTTTTAATCTGCTCTGATAAATATGGTCTTTCTTTTAATCTCTGACCAAATCTGAATCTGGGTATTGAAATTCTTCACCTTGATTCGAATCTTTCTTCCTTTGACACATACCCATCTCATTTTGGGTTGCTGTGGGTGGGGGTTATGGGTTGCGAAAGAAACAACCAGTATTGTGGGAGAAGAAGAACCAATGGAACCCTAAGCCATCAGAAATTTGGGGAAAAGGGGCTCAGATTGGGTGTTCTGATTTTGTGTTGATATAGGGATTTAGGATTAGATTTAATTTTGGGTTAGATTAAGGGTTTAAAATTAGGAATTTTTCAATTTAATTAAAAAATAAATAGAATTACTCGTAGGATTCAAATTATTTAGGGTTAGTTAAGATAAATAATTAGGAAATTTTTATTATTTAAAAAAATCCACGTCAGGCTCTGATTAATTGACATGGCCAGACACGTAAGCGCTGGCCGGACCTGGGGCTGTCGGAGGGACGGGTCCAAATTGATTTCAATAGTCTGAGGACGATTTTTAGATAATTTTCCGACAAAGGACTGTTTTCAAATATCGCTCAAAGTTCAGGGACGATTATAGATTTTAACCATAAATAGTAAGATGAGATTTTTCTTTCAAAGAAAGTTGTACACAAGCAATAAAATAACTCAATTAATTATTGTCATCCTTACTTTACTTGATGAAGAGTTCACTCACTCTAGAAGAGTTATACACTTATACTCATATCACCAACTTTACTTGGTGGCGACTGTACCGCTGAGGTTAAATACGAAGGATATATGGAGATGGAAGCATGAAGCAGAAGGCAAATACACAGTTAAGTCAGCGTATCAAGTCATCCTCGATCCCATTGTTGGAGTTGAGTCAATGATATATAATCGCATCTGGTCTAATCTGGTTCCTTCGAATGTATGCGCTTTTGCTTGGAAATTGATGCTAGACAGAATTCCAACAAGGGCTAATTTGAGGAGAAGGAATATAATTCAGGCACGGGACGAGGCTCAGTGTCCACTTTGTTCTAATGAAGAAGAATCGTCGGATCATTTACTCTTTTTGTGCCCAGTTGCTCTCGCAGTTTGGAATTGCTGTTATAAGTGGATTAGCATTGGAACAACACTACCTGCTAACAGAATGGCTCATCTATTGCAACATGATCTTCTTTTCTTGAACCTGAAACAAAATAACAGTTGGAGGGTGGTATGGTTTGCTACAGTATGGACTCTCTGGAATGCAAGGAATAACAAGATTTTTAGGGGGGAAGCAATTGAAGTATCTAGAGTTTTTGAATTGATTCAGGTGAGGTCGTGGTCATGGTTATCTGCGAATTGGAAGGATTTTCAATGCTCGTTTTTTGAGTGGTGCAGCAATCCAAAGGAGTGCCTAAAGACTTGATGAATAGTGTACTGGAATATTGTAGGCAAGAATGGAATATGGTTTTGTATCTAGCTGGAAGCTTATACCAGTTGATGGAGATTACTATGGCTGAAGATTTGAAATTTATTTTGTTGGGTCCTTTTGGAGGCTTTGTTTTAGACTTTAGACAAATTGTACTCTTTTTCCTCACTAGGTTTTTACCCAAGGGGGTTTTTCCTAGTAAGGTTTTAATGAGACATTTTGTCTATAGTCTTGCTTTCAAGAGGGAATTTATGGGGTTTGGTTGAGATGTAAATTTATATTGTATTAGTGTCTCTTGTAATTTGTTTTTTTTTTTTTGCAAGCAGCTGCTTCTGCATTTAACAGAACCCTACGTCTCACCAAATTATCCATGCTTGGAATCCGATTATGGAGACACCTCCAAACAAAAGCTTGAACATTAGAAGGAGTAAAAGATTTCCACAGAAGCCCAAAAGCCAAATCTGAGCCACCCAGCAAAGGAGCCTGCACAAAAGCATAAGCAGAGCTAACTGAATAATTCCCATCTGGACTTGGTCGCCAAATCCAACCATCCAAAGTGCCTTCTGAAAGAGGGACAGAATCAAGAACTTGTAAGAAAGACAAAAGTCAAGATTGCTCCCGCTCACCTAACGGACGCCGCCATGACAGACACCAGTGCCATACACCCTGCTACCACCTCCCACAGTCACGCACCATAGCTCGTTTTTGCTTAGACAAATTATAAAGCCTATAAAAAACATCCCTAAGTTGCCCTGATCCAGTCCAATCTTCAAGCCATAGTTGAGTACTATCACCCCCTCGCACTGATTTACTAACCCCTTCCTCAAACCAATTCAATAAGTCCGGGCAACAGGCATCCTTAACATCACGCCACCAAGCAGATTCTTTTACATACAACTCATCCTTGTACTTAGCTTTTAAAACACGACACCAGAGAGAATTTTGCTCTGTCCTCCATCTCCACAACCACTTACCAAGTAAAGCTCTGTTAAACAAAGTCAGGTCCTTCACACCCAAGCCACCCTCCTCCTTGGGGAGAAAAATTTTCTCCCACTTTACCCAAGCAATGCGCTTATCTCCAGAACCCCCTCCCCACAGGAAATTGCGCATAATACTAACACACACCTTCACCACACCCTTTGGAATTTTGAAAAAAGATAAAAAAAACAGTGGTAAGGCAGAAAGCACACTTTTAATTAAACAAATGCGACCCCAAAAGAAATCATCTTCTGCTTCCACTTTGACAATCTGCCCCTCAATTTCTTAATTACTGGGTCCCAAGTCTTGACACAGTTAGCCATTCCCCCAACTGGGATGCCCAAATACACAAAAGGAATAGCCATAACTTTGCAGTTCAAAAAAGAAGCAAATTGTTGAACAACACCAGGGGAAGTAGCAATAGAAGCCAATTTACTTTTATGAAAATTCACCTTGAGGCCAGAAACCAATTCAAAGCACCGGAGGACACTTTTCAAAACCACCAAATTCTGAATAGAAGCCTCTCCCACAAAAACAGTATCATCAGCAAACTGTAGCAAAGAAACCACCAAATCACCCTCCTTGCCCACTGCAATCCCCTTAAATTTCCCCAAACTCACAGCATTACTGAACAACCCTGTCAAACCTTCCGCCACAATCAAAAACAGAAAAGGAGCCAAAGGATCACCCTGCCTAAGACCCTTCTCCATTTGGAACTCCCCAGTTGGGCTCCCATTGACCAAAACTGAAATAGATGCAGAACCAAGACACCCCATAATCCAGGCAATCCATTTAGCACAGAACCCCATTCGATTCATCATATATTCCAAGAACCCCCGATCAACTGAATCATAAGCCTTTTCAAAGTCAACCTTGAAGATGATACTCGGTCGCCTCTTAACCTTAGCCTCATGCACAACTTCATTGATCACAACAACACTATCCAACATATTCCGGCCTCCAATGAATGCAAACTGACGATCATCAATCACTTTCCCAATGACAGCTTTCAATCTAATTGCTAATAATTTGGAGATCACCTTATAAATACAACCAATTAAAGAGATAGGTCTAAAGTCATTAAGCACCTGAGGGGATGACACCTTGGGGATCAAAACAATAAAAGAAGCATTGCAACCTCTAGGCCAGGCACCCCTACGCCAAAACTCCTTCACCGCTCTAACCAAATCACCTTTCATAACATCCCAAAACTTCTGAATGAATTTAAAATTGAACCCATCAGGCCCCGGACTCTTGTATTGGGTTGAAGTACCCCCTGTACTTCTATTCAATAAATTTCATGGCTTATCAAAAAAAAAAAAACCAACTTTCCCTAATGTTCTTTGACAGTTTGACCATCATCACGATGCATGCATATAGTTCAACAGCACAAACCCCTTTTTACCCCGTAGGGATTCTAAACTCCTTATGGGGTCTGTCGTTTTGACCAAAACGACATCACACCTCACCGCGCCACTCGATCATGACCTCACCGACAACACCAAATGCCGCTCTCACGCCCCCGCACGCTCCCATCCCACGGCGACGATTCCCGCCGACATCGTTCCGCCACGCCGCTGGTAACTCCGTCGCATCCATGACGCCGGAATCCTCGACCCTCCATCTCAGGCTAACCGTCGCCGCCGCGCTGCTTTTCTCCGCCGTTTCTCTCTCCTGCGTATTCCTCTTCAAAAACGCCGATTACTCTCACTATTCGACGGTTTTCCCGTTGGCGTCCACCGATTCCGCTGAGGTGAGTTCCGTTTCCGTAACACTTTCTATTTCTAGCCTGGTCTCTTCTCTCTCTCTCTCTCTAGTTGTGTTAGCCAGTGATTTTCCCAATTTTGTTGACCATTGGAATCTAGTGGAAATCTTGATTTAGAAAGTGTATATTTGTGATGGTATTGAGCTGAATTTTGGTGTTGTTATGCTTGGCTAGATGATTGATTTGAATGTTGAGTCATGAGTGTGAGTTGTTTGAGTGAGTAGAAACACGCATTCATCAATTGAAACTATTGTTAAACCAATTTGATTTTGATATTGTGCATAGCTTCACCAGTGATGCATATATAGTCGGTTTGATAAATTTTTCTATAAGCAGTTATGAAATAAGTTGAAATGATGTTACAATGATATTCTGTAACTGTATGATAGCAGCAGAGTTCAAATGACTCTGTAAAACCCACCACTCCTTTCTCACTATTTCTATTTATCTGTTCAGTCATTTCCTTTCCGCACAAATTCCTTCAGTAACTGATTTGGTGCTCTCCTGTGAGTAGACCTTCTGCATCGAGCTCCACCAGCGCCGCTAACTTTGTATTCCTCGCCTTGCTCACATGGCCATGCTCCATGGGTCCCATCACTTCCCTTCTATTTCCTTCTTTAACTCCTTTCGACACACTACTTTTCTACCTCCATTAAAAGCAACCTTGTTCTCAAGGTTGAAGTTGGGATATAGTTGTTGAATAGTAGCAAGACTTCTCACATGGCTTCAGCCAGTCCCATTCATTCCTTCCCACTAATTAGTACCTGAGGCAGAGGCACTTGTGTCTGGCCTCTGAGTATGGTTCTGGTTTGCCAAACAGCACTTGGCTGAATGATAGGCCCATAGTCAACGAGGGTAACTACATATGTTGTCCAAGATTCTCTCCTAGAAACAACTTCAACTGAGAAATGTGAAATACATAGTGTGGATACAGGCTAGGCTGCAATGCCAACTCTGGCAACTATAGGGAATTGAGTACCTCATACCCAATTTCTGATTTTCCTTCAGTACAACAATGCTTCCCATAAGGTTTCATCTTGACCAAAAGCAGGTCTTCTTTCTATCTACTTGAGCTTTCATAAACTGCTGAGCCTTATGAAGATGTACTTTGAGTGGGCTAAGTAGTGCATCCCTCTGCTGCAGTGTCTGATGGAATGTTACTGTTTGGGTGATCAGTATTGGTACCACAGTACCTGGTAAGTATTGGAGGATCTTTGCATAGACCATTTTAAAAGGTGTCATACCTAGTGTAGTGAGGATTCTGAAATGTAAAGTGCCTCAATTGTTGAGTGCCTGAGCTGGACCATCTTCTTGTGGGTGATAAGCTGAGGACACGGTTAGCGTAGTGCCAGTGCAGTGAAGTTCAAATAAATGCTGTGAAAATTTACTGGTGAGTGGTGGTGAACACCAACAGAGAATTAGCAGAGTTTAATGAGTCTGGAGGTGTAAACTTGCTGAAACAGTAGATGGTCAATAAAAGAGACAAAAGGGAACAAGGAGGAAATTAAGTATGGAGAAGAATGACACTAGAGAAAAATAACTCATAAAAAACCTATCCCTTTCTCATTTATTCTATTTATCTGGTCACTCCTTTCCTTTCGCAACATATTCCTTCAATAACTGTTTCGGTGCTCTCTTACTTGTAGACCATCTTTTCCCCTTAATATCTGCATCCATCTCCACCTTGGTGCCATAATGCCATGGCCATTCACTTCTATTTTCTGATTTAACTTCTCTAAATATTCTCAATAATGATATTTCTTTAATAGTTTAAATCAATATCTGGGCGTCAACTTTTTCTTACTAGCTTCTGAGCACCTATAAACTTGCCAGGATTTTGACTATCACTTGAGAAAGGTTGATGACTGGTGAGAAATAGAGCATTTTTTTTTTATTTTACTTTTGGGATTTCTACATGTTGAATAATTGTTTGTAGAGCTGACGAGCAGTTAAAGGTGAAGGCTGGTTCAATTAAGGACAAAACGTAAAAATAAAATGCAATATGATTTGCATGATTAAGTAAATTGATATACTGATTTTTGTTCTAATTTGCCCATCCCTACTTTGGGTACTCACATGGCTAGTGTTGCTCATGTCATGCCTTTACTTCCACACAGCCTTGGTATTTAAAAGTAAAGGCAGGTTGCTGCTTTTGAACAATTTTAATTTCTTCATTTGGAAATCTGAGTAAGACTAGGCATTCTAAACTACTTTCTTTATTACTAGATGCATTAATTTAAGTGGTGACTGGTGAGTTCTCAATACTGCGAAGCTCTTGTAGCATCTGTTAATATTGAATTACTGGGACAGCTCTTCTGAACCAAACAAAATCCCTTCCCCCCCTCCTCTGAACCAAACAAAGTATCTAATAAAAATCTCTCCCCTCCCATCTCCTCATTGGAACCAAACTGATATTTAGTCAGATTGGGGTAGCCTAACAACACAACATGCTTTTAAAATATGCCCTGGGTCTGCAAAAATGGGAAGGCTAAGTCCAAATGACAGCTCTTTTTGCTTTTGTTGTTTGTTTGTGATTAATTTGTTTATTTGTTCTTTTGGAATTGATTCTTCTGCAGGCTAGCAATGAATATTCACTTGAAAAAATTCTGAGTGAGGCTGCAATGGAAGACAGAACTGTTATCTTGACCACGTTAAATGAAGCATGGGCAGCACCAAATTCAGTATTTGATCTTTTCCTTGAGAGCTTTAGAATTGGAGATCGTACTCGTAGGCTTTTGAATCATTTGGTAATTATTGCATTGGATCAGAAGGCATTTATACGCTGTCAGGTTATACACTCCTATTGCTTTTTGCTTGTTAGTGAAGGTATTGATTTTCATGAAGAGGCGTACTTTATGACTCCTCGCTACTTGAAGATGATGTGGAGAAGGATTGATTTCCTACGTTCCGTTCTTGAGATGGGGTACAATTTTGTCTTCACAGTATGTATTTCAATCACTAACCTCTTCACATTACCTTGTACGGATTGTGTAATCTTTAAGATCATGTTAACCCTGGGAAACATTTATCTAAAGCGGTGAAATGGCAAATATCCTTTAAATTTATCTCATTGTAATCCCAATTAGTAAGATAAGATGAATGAACAATAAATAATTCCATTGCAACAAAATTATAACTAAACATTTTATTTTGCTTTTTTCATTGTATCTTCCTACATTTATTTTCCTGTTCAGAAAAGAGATTTTGTTGAAGAAAAATAAAAATAAAAATAAAATTCTATATATAAGAAGCTAGTACATTGTGAAGGTGTCTTAATCATACTTGTTTCGTGTTCCTCTTCTAGGATGTTGACATCATGTGGTTCAGGGACCCTTTTCCACGGTTTCACGCTGATGCAGATTTCCAGATAGCTTGTGATCATTTCACGGGTAACTTCGATGATGTGGAGAACAGACCCAATGGAGGGTTCAACTTTGTGAAGTCCAATAATAGGTCAATAGAGTTTTACAAATTCTGGTATTCTTCCCAAGAAACCTATCCTGGATACCACGATCAGGATGTCCTCAATTTCATCAAGGTTGACCCTTTCATTGCTGATATAGGGCTGAAGATGAAATTCTTGGATACAGCTAGTTTTGGTGGGATTTGTGAACCAAGTCGAGATTTAAATCAAGTTTGTACAATGCATGCAAATTGTTGCTATGGTATCGATAGTAAGCTGCATGATCTTAGAATTATGCTTCAGGATTGGAGACATTATTTGACCTTGCCTCCAAGTTTAAAGAGAATGTCAGTTATTTCCTGGAGGGTTCCTCAGAAATGCAGGTTGGTGTGTACTCAAACTTATTCATTCTTATATTTTAATCTTCTCTGCTTTTTTTACCATCCTATTTTCTGCCTTTTTCGTTAATGAGTTCTTATTGAGGTTAATTTCTTCCCAGCCTCGATTCACTCAGGCCCCATGGTTCACCACAGATGAGTGTTCAAGAAGAGTAAAGTTGCAGTTGCATGTGTCAATTCATGTTTGGAACTACAATGGATTCTGAAGGCAGAATCAATTTTGTGAAGAAGCAGCTTGTGTGTCTCATAATTGATTTTGATGAAAAAGAAGTAGATCCCTATTCTAATACATTGATCAGCTGTTCCTCTGGGTTGCTACAGGATGGAAGGTTTTCCTTTTGGGTTAGCTCTACTGCTGTAAAAAATATGAGAATCGTACTTGATGGAAAGTAACTACAGCTCAAGCAGATAAGTATGAAAAGGAAAATCAATTTTGCTATTGAAGGAAAGTATCTGTGACCGTACACTCGGGTTAGACTCATGTTTTTTTTTTTTTGATAAGCAGGGTTAGACTCATGTAATTTAAAAGATCTACCACGTTCAATGCACAATTTATCTGTGCTTACCCCAATTTGATGCAACACTTTTCTAGTGTTTAAAACCGGAACATGATGAAACGGAACGAAATAGGATGCAACGGGAAAATAATATTTGTGAACACCGAGGTTAAGTAAATACTGTAAGGCTCACATGAGTTCTCTCTCCAAGAAGAACATACTCTCTCTGTTCCTGATCTTTTGTTGTTTTAACTTTTGGTCTAAATTCCAAAACTTTTATTGTTTTACAAACCCAATGCATTTTTTCTCAATTTATTCCATATATACTTTCATTTAATACTATATCTCTCACCTACCACCTCTTATTTTCACCAATCAAAATTATAACATGTTTCTTAACCAATAACTATCATTCTCTTTCTTCACTTGAACTCAGCATTAAATAAGGGTGTTTATGTCAGCAAATATATCAATGATTGCACTATTAAACAATGTGCATAACCTTAAACAACAAAATATCAGGAACGGAGGGAGTATTAGTTAATGTTTTAATGATAACAAAAACTATGGAGACCAGGAGAAGTTAAAGAAGACAAGATCAGGTCAAAGGATAATGAGAAAGCTTTAGCTTAAGGATAACATAAGATCGACATGAAAAATATTAAGGTCAAGACGAGGCCAAGACAAAGCAAGGAAAAACAAACAAGACAGAGCAGATCAAGTCACGATAAGGTCAAGACGAAGCGATGAAGATCAAGGTCAACGTCGCCTAAAAGTTGGACAAGAAGAATGGAGAAGACAAGCTCAAGACAAATTCAAAGAAGAAACATTGAAGACTTGAAGACAAATGATAAAGCATTGAAGGCAAAGCAAACATCCAAGACCAACAGGACAAAGTCCATGGTACATCATCGTCCGTATGTTCAATAAGTCTAAGTCAGCAAGCTTCGTCTGAAGCCATTAAGCCATCGTCGTCTAAAGACTCCAAACTTCAGCCAACAAATTTCAGCGTCCAATGTGAAAAAGCATTAGAAGAGAAGAACTGAAGACAACAAAGAAACAATGCAGCCCAAGAATGCCACAAGACTTGCATCAACATTAAAGCAACTGTTCAACTCAATCAAACGTCATCACTTAATACATCAAAACATTCACTCCACGAAGAAGAAGAACAACAAAGATTGTTGCTCAGAGAGATGAATGATGCAAAAGAAAGACTCATAAGACTCTGAAATTATGACATTCTTACAACAGCTAAAACCCGGCGAAGTTTGTACATCCATAGTCTAATCAGTTGAAGTGCTCAAAGCCAGGACAATGTGCAAAGGACTTGCACAAGTTCCTACTAACGTCTTATCTTCAAAGTCTAGGAAGACAAAGCTCGGATCTTCCAAAGCTCAAAGTGTCACGGAACCATAAGATGTTATCTGACTTCCACTTCTGTGCAAGGCAAAGTTGTTCAAAGGAGAATAAAAGTCATGATGACTCAAGCTTTCAAAAGAGGAACAATCTCCTTATGAAGTAACTAGAATCGGGTTTCGCTCCTAAGGAAGTAACTGAAAACAAGCAACCAAAAGTCGATTAATATGATTGTTTACATGTGACTAGTTGAACCTATTGCAAAAGTACCAATCAAGGCACAAAGTTGTCACTTCCGCAAAAGCTATGAGGAGTGCCTATAAGCCGAAATTAGACATGTCTTATCAAACATAAGCATCCATGACCAATCGGCTATATAGATAAAAACTAAGTGTCAGTATGATGCGTTGAGACAACCAAGCATACCTAATAGCCATCATAAACAATGAACTTGAAAGAGAATAGGTTTTCGATGTAAATCGAACCACCTGGAGAGAATGGTGAATTTCCGAGAAGCAATCAAACAAATCTTAGATAAGAATATGAGCTTAAGATTCAAACACTGAGAGAAAAGCATATATAAAAAGAAAGAAGAGAAAATCATGAACTTCAATGTCATATTCTAACATGCTTTTGCGACAGGTAATGCAACAAGGGAGGCTGAAGAGAAGATTAAAGAAAAATACCTAGAACTGTTCTTTGATTTGTAGTTTTGAGGATGAAACTAATTTAAGGGATGTAGTATTGTAAGACCCAAAGTTTCGGAAAACAAACTCACTGTATGATTGTTTGCACGCTTTAAGTTTATGGCAGCGTAAAGTTATTTGTAAGAAAATGTATGATTGAAATAAAAGTGAAATAATATTCATAACTCAATCTAGTGCAGTAATAATTTGAATGATGAATTTTGGAACTTAGTATAGAATTTTAGATACGTTTCGACGCATACGAAAAACTGTCTCTTGATGAGGAACGATTTTGGGTAACTTTACATTTTCTCATTTGGTGTTGTTTTAGAGAGAAGTTGGAGAGGGAAGAAGAAGAAACCCTAAAGTTCATCAACTTCTTCACCATCAACACACAAACCCGCCACCATCATCACTTCCTAGACCACCACCACTTCTTCTTTTGCCTTTCTTCAATTCACAAAAGAGGTAGAGCTCTTGAAGTCTTCACATTTGAATTTCTAAACTCAACTCCAATTCACTGATTCAGCATTTAGTCTCCAAACCCCCTAGAAGAAATTCAAGGGATCCAGTGGGTTGTTGAAGTAATAAGTTGGGAACATATATAATTAAAGCGATAACATAGTCTATTCTTTAGTTCTCATATCCATTCATATAATATGCACTTGTTGTCCGAAAACAGAAAACCAAAATTACAACAAGATGGAATCATCTGAAGAATGAAACAGAACAAAAACAAAAACAAGTTTGGAATGAAGGTATGAAAAACGGTAGAAAGGGGGGGGGGGTTTGAATAACGTTTTCAAAATAAAGCTTCCACCTTAAAGATTTTGACAAATCTTTCGAGACCTTAAGTGCTAAAGATAAGAGATAGAAAAGCACACAAGAATTTTATCCTGGTTCACTTGATAAATCACTCAAGCTACTCCAGTCCACCCGTTAAGGTGATTTCTTCCTTCTTAGAATGAAGGCAATCCACTAATCAGGTAAGAGTTACAACTGCACTTGAAACCTACAAGTGACTAACAATTACACTGACTTAGCTCACACTAAGATTCACTCTCTTAGTCTTCTCTAGGATCCGATCAACCTTGATCTCCTAAAGGAACTAAACAAACTGTTTAATCAAAGAATGTTTACAAGAGATTTGCTTCTAAAAAGCTAATAGTAAACACAATGAATTTCAGATGAAAGAATGCTTGAAGATTTTTGAATATAGCTTGTGCTTATGTGAATTCTTCCAACCGCATCTTTCAGACTTCAGCCTCTATTTATACTCCAAGGATTAGGGTTTGAACGCTGCATGGAAATGCTACCGTTGGAAGGCAGTTCTAGAAATTCCAGCTTCTGCTGTGGCTGAGAGCGTTAGGTAGGTCGTCAGGATGGTACAGTTGCTTTTGTACTTTGAAAGTGACTTGACCTTTAAACCTAGGAGACTTCTGATCAGGGGAAGGCTTCATGTTGGAACTTGTGAAGCCGGTTGATCAGAGTCAGAGGGAAAGCACAGATCCTCTGATCGTTGTATCTTCTGATTCTGAACTCAGAGGGAAGTACATGGTCTTCAGAGTATCTTGCTTCTGGACATCAGAGTTTCCACTATTCAGCTTCTGGATCTTCAGAGTCTTCTACACCATCAGAACATCTGAACCTTCAGTGTTTCTTGGTTGTCAGACTTTCTGGATCTTCAGAACTTCTAGTGACTGAGTCCACATCAGAGTTTGTATAACTTCAGAACTTCTGAAGCTTTTCCATTGTTCATACTGAACATGGTCAATGCGAAAGCGTTGCTTGGGTCACTCTTTATGCACAGTGCTTCTGATTTGTGTGGGATTGAATTGAGGTCAGAGCCTGTAAATAGCACACTCAGAAAAACACGTTAGAGTACCACAATTGTTCATATCAAAAGGTTAACTTGTAATCATCAAAACATAGAGTTGTACTACTAGATCAAAACTTGATCTTACAATCTCCCCCTTTTTGATGATGACAAAACTAAGATTTTTGATGAACAATTCTTAAACAATAAACTGAATTCACTCAGAGTTTAGGGATAGAGAATCAGACTTATCCTGATGTGAATAGTTTATCTTGCTCAATCTGAATCCAAGTCACAGCTTGATTCTGAGCATAGCTCCCCCTGAATCTAAGACTTAATGAAAATGTTAGAAATGTCTAGATTCTGAGCTAAATAAAAATATAAGAGTTCAGAGTGAAAAACTTATGACATAGATGAAAATAGAGTAATCAGAGCGCATAAGTAATCAGAGTCAACAGACAAGGTATCAGAGTCTTGGGTATCAGAGTCAAACTAAAATCACTTCAGAAGAAGTGAAATGTATTCCTTGTATTTGCCCAGTGACACACCTATGGTCATAAAGGTGGAACTCTTAAATTCTCCACAAGAAAAAATAAATCACACTAACATATCTTACACATCAAAAACTGGGTTACCCCCCCTTTTTGTCATAAGCAAAAAGCTTGGGGTGTGAAAAACTTAGCTTGAAGTACAAGGTACTCCCCCTTAGAGAAGGTCTAAGTTTTAATAAAAACGATGCAAGAATCAGAGTTAGGCGAATTAAAGAGAAGAGTTAATGCAAAAGAAGAACGTTTACCACCGGCCAAAGGAGTAAAGATAAGGGTCAGTTACCAAGAACTTAACCTCGAGAAACTGTAGGAGCATTAACTTTCAGAGAGAAAGTGAAGCCTATATAAAACGATGGAGAATAGGGTAAGCTTCATAACTCGAACAAGACCATAAAAAGAGAAATGGCATCAAACATGATCGCACTAGAAGAGCTGAGAAAGAAGGCCTTTGAGGAGGACTTGTTCCTTAACATTAGGCATCCAGAGGGTACAAAGACCATCTCAGAGCTTGCGAGAGCACTACTGGAGGAGGACCTGCGTCCAGAGTTGAAGAATGATTTGAGGGAATTCCTGGCCTTCGTGGAGGAAGTGCAGGAACTTAGCCAGCTCGAACTAAAGCTGCTGGAAGAAAAAGAGATCATAGAAGGAAAGCTCAAGACTTCATAAGAGGTTCTGGAGAGGAAAGAGCTAAATGACAGTCTCAACAACATCCAGTACTCACTGGATCGTCTGGAGAAGGAGAGGTCAGAGCAGCGCCAGGAGTGCAGAAGAATGAGGAGAGATCCTCCATTCTAGGATTTTAGGAAAAAGAAAAAAATGTATGATGTAAACGCAGTTTAGTATGAATAAAGAAGATTGCAAACATAATGTCAAATATATATATGTATGATGTGCAAAAATAAAAGACGAAAAGACATAACATAAAAAGAACTTAAAGAAAATAAAACTAGGATAAGAAGAAAAACGAAGAGATCCTAAGACTAGGGTTTAGCAGATCGACGCAGAAGTTCCATCATCATTTCCTTCATGTCTATCAGCATAGACTCATGAGTATCAAGACGTTGTTCCATGATGTCGAGTCTGGACGAGCTTGACTGAGTAGAACTGGAAGGAACATTCTGAGCAGCTTGAGGAGCTGGAATGGAAGCAGAAGCAGCAGGAGTAAACACTACTGGTGCAAGTGCTTGGCATCTAAGAGCTTCAGCCTCAGCTTCAAGTCGTTCTACCTCTAATCTGGCTTGTTCAGCTTGAGCTGCCGCTTGACGTGCAGCTTCTTCTGCTTGTTCTTTCTTTCTTTTGGCTTCTTCAATAGCTTCAAGTAGCTTCTGTCTCTGTTCTTGTTCATGAAGAGCCACCCTTCTAGCAAACCTTTGCTTTGCAGCCTCGATCCTCTGACTTCCCTCTGCATTCAGGAGCTGCATCATAACTGGAACTTGAGCCACTAGCCAAGTGCTCAGACTGTTCCACTCTTCAGCCACATATTCAGCATTCTCGCTTAGGTCAGTCTGACCTTGCACATTACGTAGCATCAATTAAGCTTCATGATGGAAAATATTGATGCACTCAGAGAGAGATGTGGGTCGGAGGTGAGTGTAAGGAATTATAGAGAGGTTGGTTTCAGGAGAGGCTGGGTGATTGCTGCTATGAGCTTCAGAGGCACCTTGTGGAGAGCCAACGTTGAAGGATTGAACATGATGTTCAGAGGTTCCAAGGTGAGGTTCTGAAGTGTCAACCAGAGGATTTGGTGATCTAACCGAAGAGTGGTTAGACACAGATTGTTCTGGTTCGGGTTCTGGTTGAACTGGCTCTTGTGGGTCAGGGGCAGGTTGAACTTGTTGAGCCAAAGGGTCTGCCTCATGTAAAGGGTTGGCCAAGATAGGTTCATCTGGGTCTACTAGACGTTCAGGTCTAGGGCCAGGATATCTCCTAGGGCTTGGACAAGTGAGATAATACTCTTCTAAGGTAGACACCTTTTCTTTTCTGACCTCCATGAATTTTCTAATGGATTCAGAGTTATTGGAGGGAGAAGAGTCAGCAACATTAGTTGGGAAGGATACAGGTGTATAGGCTGTGGAAGAGTCTGTATCAGTGGTTCTGGGAGCCAGACGTTCTGATGCTCTTGGGACAGAGTGATCAGAGGTTCTGGGTCCAGGTTCTGTTTGGTTGGGCTCTGGTTGCTCAGGGATGATGGGTTCAGAAGTTAATGGGTTATACTGGATGGTGATGGGTGAGGTTGGTTCATCTGGCCTAGATGGTTGGTTCTGGAGCAAATTCCAGAGAGGTGCTTCAGTTGGAGAAGGTTGGAAAAATGAAGACCTTGGGGAATGTGGTGGAGAGGTGGTTTGTGCAGCTGGTTGGGACTCAGGAATGGGAGTGAGTGGATTTGAAGATTGTTTGAGCATGGCTGAGATGGGGAGTGCATCAAATAAATTCAAATCATCATTAGAAGCAACTGCAGACTTACTTGATTGTGCTGATGATCTTGTCACTCTGGCAGGAGTTTCAATCCTTCTGATCACTTCAGCAGCTGGTTCCACCCGGGTAGGCTTCACCACTATTCTGACCTGCTTCTTCTTCTTCTTGGGAGAAGGAGGACCATCCTCATTATCACCATCATCATCATCATCTGGTTTGCTGGTTTCATCATGTTTTCTCTTGGATTGACCAGCCTTCTTCCCTTTGGTCAGAGGGACATCTGATTCCTCAGAGGATTCTTCGAGGATCATCTTCCTCTGAACCTTCTTCTTGAGAGGAGAATCAAGCTCTGGTGCAGGAGGCAGCATTCTGTAGAATTCATCAACATCAATCTCAAAGCCTTGATTCCTCAAATCCTCAACAAAGCACCTGATTGCTTCAGGGTTGTCTGCCTGGGTCCACACAGGAAAGTCATTCAGAGGGACTCTCCTTTTTCTGATTTCAGAGGATGTGTCTTCATGGGCAGGAGCAATCTTCTTCTTGACCAGACCCATTTTCTTCAGAGAATTTGCAGTGAAGACATCACTGACAATGGTGGTCAGATCCTCTGTGCATCCAGCATTGACCAGATCTTGAATGAGGCCGCTCTCAATGAAGAGATCAGACAGCAATCTCCCAAAGGGGATATACTTGATGGCAGACTTGATGGAGGCAGTAGTCCTTGACTTCCTGATGCATTCCTTCAGGTAAGAGAACAAGAAGAAAGGGAGGCAGAGTTTCCTCTTGTCTTGGATGAAGACTAGCATTGCCTTCTGGCAGAAGTTGATGTAATCTGGGGAACTGCCCTTTGGCCTCTGGTTGATGCAGTTCAGCAGAATCTTGTGCCAGATTCTGAGCTTGGGATGAAGATCCATCACTTTGTAATTAGTTTTGCCCGGTTTGTGGTTGGTGTACAGGGCCTTGTTGGTCTCATCCTTCGTTTTGGGTTTCAGCTTCGATTCAGTGAATTGGAATCGATACCCATGATGACCCGGATTTAGTAGTGTTTTTAGGGTCATTTCTTTGTAGGTTTTGAGTCTTTTTCTTGTGTCTCATGTAGTGTTTCATGCATTCTCATGCATTTTTATTCTTTTCTTTAGTCTTTATTTTGTTTTGGTAATTTAGTAGTTTTATAGGTAGTTTTCTTGCATTTTAAGTAAAGTTTAGGACTTGCCTGGTTTTGTTGTGTTTTATGAAGGACCTCTTGTGCTAATGAGCTCTTGGAGCTTCTAGATTCTTCCTTGACTTGTTGGTTAGGTTTGGAGAGCAGAAACTGAAGGTAATAGAAGGCCAAGAAGCATGGAATTGAAGGAGGACTTAAAGAGGATTGAAAGAGGAGTTACAGAAGCCAAAGAGTCTATTCCAAGCGAGCTGGAGCGCCTAGGCGTTGGCAGGCGCTGGGTAGGCGCCAATTAGCTCCAGAGAGCATGTTTTCAGGATGGAATTGGCGCTCAGGCGCTCTGAATTGGCGCCTGAGCGCCCGGAACAGCCCAAACTCGGGATTTTTGCCTATGAATAGGATTTTAGTCATTTTCTTTGGTAATCTTTGAAATCTTTCCATACTTTGTAAAATTCAGATGTAGAGGATCATCTAGGAGAGGGAGAGAAGGCTTCCAAGCTTGTGTTCAAGGTTCTTAGCCAAGCATGCCATGCTTGGCTAATCTCTCTTCTTTTACTTTGGATTTCTTGTAAGACTTTTCCTTTTAAGTTATAATCTTAAGTTCTTTCCCACATGTTCTTCTTCTTTCCTTGAATCCCATATCCATGCTTTATGTTTCAAGTTAGAACATGTGCTAGCTTTATGCTTTTCTATAATAGAACGGAAGTTTGTTATAGATTAGGGACTTGTTATGGGATTACCTCTTCTATACTTGCTGCTAGGAATAGAGGAAGGGTTGGGGTTTGTTGGCCTGAACTTTATAATCTTTATGCTTCAAACAAATGTTTAAGTACACAAGGAATTGGGCTTATCTTTTGGTTTGAAAGAATTATCTATTCGAGGTATCGATAGGTAGTTGCTTAGGCTATAACATCAAGGAGAGATTCATGAGAACATGTACTTAGAATGATGTGCTTGAATTGATTAGTTGAGCAAGAACCCAAAGTAAATCACTCTTCCTTTTCATTTTCTGTTTCATTTCTGAATTTATATTTTCTTTTTCCTTTTTACTACTTCGTCATATGTTTGCCTCAATAAAACAAACCTTCAAACTCAAAGCTTGAACCGAATCTATTCACTCACAATCCCTGTGGTTCGATATTTAAAACCGGGTGGATTCGTACACTTGCGAATTTACCAACAACCCACGAGCAGTTTCTGCACCCAGCAGATTCACGAATGACTTCTCTGTAATTATGATCTTCCTTCCAAGAATATGAGATACCACCTGAGTATCATCGCAATCGGCGTGCTTCCAGAATTCCTTGATCAGTTTGTCATACACCGGTCCTCGAAGCCTGTTGAAGTAATTCTCCCAACCTTGAGCTTGGACTTCAGGACGAAGATCATACCCATTTGTAGCAAGGTTGTCGAGGTCGAATCTCCATTCTGCCAGTACTTGAAGTTCCTCAGGAGCATATACGCAGTGAACGACACATCCCCGTTCAGCAATTGGAATAATCTGCTCTTGAGCTTGACCTTGATCTTGATTCGGATTCTCAGGACCCCTTTGACCTGTTGCTAGACCCACTTCCATGTGAGGGAACCTGGTTGCTTCGGCAGCTTCGTTTCTGGTTGGTCTCACCATTGTTGAAGCGGTTGAAGGTTTTGGGTAGAAGATGAAGGTTGAAAGATGAAGAGAGAGCGAGAGAGAAATCGAGGGTAAGCGGTTTTGAAAATACAAGAGAGAGAGAGTAAAAACCGAAAGTGAAGGAGATCGTGTGTGTATAGTGGGTTTTGACAAATAACCGTTGTTGATTCAAAAAGCAATTTAAAATCAACGGTTGAAAATTAAAGATAGATAGTAACAGTAAATACACATATCACACACAGGAGAGAAGCACATCTACACGCATCATGACAGACTGTCACACGGGCACAAGGAACTATGCATCAGAGATACTGACACACGTGTTACTGTCTCAGCTTCAGAGTCAGTACCAATGGGTACACACACTCTGATTGAGTTACCTTCTGGACTAGACATCTTCTGATCAAGAAGTATCATAGTCAGAGGTTCTGATCCATCTTCACTCTGGACAAAAGTCCATGTTCAGATTTTTCATAATAAAATTAAATCTATCCTCTGCTAAGGGCTTTATAAAGATATCTGCCCATTGATGGTCAATATCAACAAACTTCAGAAGAAGTACGCCCTTCTGTACATAATCTCTAATAAAGTGATACTTTACCTCAATGTGCTTTGCCCTTGAATGTAAGATAGGATTCTTACTCAATGAAATTGCAGCAGTGTTATCACAATAGATTGAGATATTGCTCTCAAGGATCTGATAATCCTCCAGCTGATGTTTCATCCAGAGCATCTGGGTGCTGCAAATTGCTGCTGAGATATATTCTGCCTCTGCAGTGGATAGTGCAATGGTTGATTGCCTCTTGCTTGCCCATGAGACTAAATTGCTTCCCAGAAATTGACAATTTCCAGAAGTGCTTTTTCTCTCTGTTCTATCTCCAGCATAATCAGAATCACAATAACCTGAAAGCTTATACTCTGATGTTTTCTTATACATCAAGCCAGGGTTAGTGGTTCCTTTCAGATACCTTAGGATCCTCTTAACAGCAGTTAAGTGGGTTTCCCTTGGATCTGATTGGAAACGAGCACATAGATGAACACTAAACAATATATCTGGCCTAGATGCAGTTAAGTATAGAAGTGATCCTATCATACCACGATAGAGCTTCTGACAAACTTTACCACTTGCATCTTCTTTCTCCAGAATGCATGTAGGATGCATTGGAGTCTTAGCAACAGTAGATTCCAGCATATTGAACTTCTTCAGAAGTTCTTTAGTGTACTTGCTCTGATGGATATATGTTCCTTATGGTGTTTGATCTACTTGTATACCCAGAAAGTATTTGAGTTCACCCATCATACTCATTTCAAATTCAGCCTGCATCATCTTAGAAAATTATTTGCATAGAGATTGATTAGCAGAGCCAAATATTATATCATCAACATAGATTTGCACAATTAAAATATCATCTTTGTAAGTTTTGCAAAAGAGAGTTGTATCTACTTTACCCCTTACAAACTCATTCTCCAGAAGGAATGAGCTGAGTCTCTCATACCATGCTCTGGGAGCTTGCTTCAGACCATAGAGTGACTTCTTCAATTTGAACACATGGTCTGGCTTCTTCTCATCTTCAAAACCTGGGGGTTGATGAACATAAACTTCCTCTGAAATATAACCATTTAGGAAGGCACTCTTCACATCCATCTGATGAAGAACTATGTTGTGATTCACTGAGAAAGAGATCAACAGTCTGATTGCTTCTAGTCTTGCTACTGGAGCAAATGTTTCTGTGTAGTCTATTCCTTCCTGCTGACTGTAACCTTGAGCAACTAGCCTTGCCTTGTTTCTGACTACATCTCCTTTCTCATTCAGCTTGTTTCTGAACACCCATTTTGTTCCAATTACATGGACACTCTCAGGCTTCTTCACTAAGCTCCAAACATCGTTCTTGGTGAATTGATTCAATTCTTCTTCCATGGCCAGAATCCAATCCTTGTCCTGAAGAGCTTCATCTATGGACTTAGGTTCAATTAAGGACACCAATCCTTTCAGACTAAGCAGGGTCTCTTCAGAGGGTCTGAAGGCTGATCTGGTTCTGACTGGTTCGTCTTTGTTTCCCAGAATCAATTCCTTAGGATGAGCTGCAGTGATTCTGCTCTTCTTCAGAGTTTGTGAATCAGAGGGACCAGCTTCTTCTTCTGGTTCATCTTCCTCTGGCTCAGCTTCCTCTGGAGCTTTGCCTTTGTCAGAAACATTAATGCTTAAATCTGCAAACTTCTCAACTAGCTTTGACTGGTCAGAATCAAGCTTATCGTCAAATCTAACATGAATAGATTCTTCAATAGTCTTAGCATCAGTATTATAAAATCTAAAACCCTTAGATCTCTCAGAATAACCAGGTAATAGACATTTAGAAGATTTAGCACCAAATTTATGCAATCTATCCTTAGTATTAAGAACATAACAAACACAACCAAAAGGATGAAAGTAAGAAATGTTGGGTTTTATGTTCTTCCACAATTCATAGGGAGTCTTATTCAGAATTGGTCTCACAGAGATTCTGTTCTGAATGTAACATGCTGTATTTACTGCCTCTGCCCAAAAGTGCTTAGCCATGCCAGTTTCTTGGAGCATGGTTCTAGCCATCTCCTGAAGAGTTCTGTTCTTCCTCTCAACAACACCATTTTGTTGAGGAGTTCTGGGACAAGAGAAATCATGTACAATTCCATAGGAATCAAACAGACTCTCAAACTTGTCATTCTCAAACTCTCCACCATGGTCACTTCTGACACGCACAATCCTACAAGCCTTCTCGTTTTGCACTTGAGCTATGAAGGTAGAGAACACAACATGAGACTCATCCTTGCGGGTTAGAAACTTTACCCATGTCCAGCGGCTATAGTCGTCAACGATGACCATCCTATATCTCTTGCCACCTATAGACTCAGTTTTCACTGGTCCAAAAAGGTCGATATGCAGAAGTTCCAACGGCCTTGAGGTTGAGACAACATTCTTTGCCTTGAAAGGGACTTTAGTGAATTTGCCTTTCTGACATGCTTCACAAAGAGCGTCTGAAGCGAACTTCATATTAGGTAAGCACCTGACAAGGTTTAGCTTGCTCAGCTGAGAAATCTTTCTCATACTGGCATGCCCTAACCGTCTATGCCATACCCACTGCTTTTCATTAACAGACAGAAGGCACTTCACATTCTGAGCCTCCAACTCAGATAATCTGATCTTATAAATGTTGTTCTTCCTCTTGCTGGTAAAAAGAACAGAGCCATCGATCTGACTTACAGCCCGACAGGACTTTTGATTGAATATAACATCATAACCCTTGTCAGCTAATTGACTTATAGACAATAAGTTATGTGTTAAGCCATCTACCAATAACACATTATCAATGCATGGACTACTATCTACACAAATAGTACCAGTACCAACAATTTTACCCTTTTCATTTCCTCCAAAGCCAACTTCGCCTCCAGGCTTAAGTTTTAGCTCTTGGAACATACGCCTTTCTCCCGTCATGTGACGCGAGCATCCACTGTCCAGATACCATGATTGGTGTTTCAGTGGAGCTATCAAGGATATCTGCAACATAGATAATCTTGTCCTTAGGTACCCACTTTCTGGGTCCTTTCTTGTTAGTTACCCCAGAGGTTCTGATCACCTTGGGTGTCTCAACATGATATTTTAAAGGAATATTTGCATGATATTTAGACATAGAGAAAGATCCCTTTTTAAGAGGGTTTTTATCAACTTTAGCAGGTAAAGGATCAGACAATATGGTACCAGAGGGAACAAAGCATTCATACAAGGATTTAGCTTTAGGCACAGAGGGCTCATTTCTAATTGGTTTAGAATAGCCAATGCCATGCATTCCATTTCTGCTTACGCCATAGATCATTGAAGCTATTAAGCTTCCATCCACGCTTTTAGCCAGGAATCTTTGAAAAGACTTTTCATACTTAGATTCATTTCTACAATCAGAGGCATCACAAGCAACTAATTCTTCTAACTTAGCAATCTGGTTCTTAAGCACAGAGTTAGAATTGATCAAAGCATGATTATCATTTTTCAAATCAGAAATAATTTTCTCATGTTCAGAAGGAATCTTGGAAACAGCAGATAAGTCCTTTTTCAGCTTCTTATGCTTAGACAATAAAGAGTTATACTTATCCATGATATCAGACAAGGCATGTTTCAGTTCAGAGGTAGAGAAAGAAGCGAATACCTCATTTTCATCGTCTGAGTTAGGATCTCCTTCTGATTCTGAGTCAGAGTCAACAGCTTCCTTTGACTTTGCTCCTTTGTCTTTGATAATAGCCATGAGTCCTTGGACTTCACCATCAGAGTCAACATCCTCTGACTCTGATTCATCAAATGTCACCATCAGACTCTTCTTTGTCTTGAAGTGCTTCTTTGGCTTCTTGTCCTTCTTCAACTTTGGACAGTCACTTTTGTAGTGCCCTGATTCTTTGCACTCAAAGCATGTGACTTCCTTAATTGATGACTTCTTCTGACCTGAGGATTCAGACTTTCCTTTTGCCTTTCCAGAGCCTTTGTACTTGTCTGCCTGTGCTTCCAGATTCGGTTGAGTCTCTTGGAGATCAGAGTCAGCTCGTCTTCATCAGAATCTTCTGATGCTTCTTCAGATTCTTCTTCTTCAGCTTGAAGAGCTTTTGACTTCTCAGCCTTATCCTTTTCAGATTTGGATTTCAAGGCTATAGACTTTTTCCTCAGATCTTGCATCTCAGAGCGCTTCAGCTCATGGCATTTCAAAATGCTGATGAGTTCTTCTAAACTCATATTCTCAACATCTCTCGTGAGCTCTATTGAAGTCACTAAAGGCATCCATCTTTCAGGAAGACTCTTGAGAACCCTTATGACATGATCTTTTGTTGTATAGCTCTTGTTGAGAGGTCTTATGCCAGCCACAAGCAACTGAAATCTGGAGAACATTTCTTCAATGGACTCATTTGGCTCCATGATGAAGGATTCATATTTTTGGATCAAAGACAATGCCTTTGATTCTTTGACTTTCTTGTTTCCTTCATGAGACATCTTCAGAGATTCAAAAATGCCTTTTGCAAACTCACGATCTGTAATCTTCTGGTACTCCTCATAAGAAATAGCACTTAGAAGAATTGCTCTTGCTTTGTGATGTTGCGAGTACAGCTTCTTTTGATCTGCATTCATGTAACACCCCGATTTCGGTGGCGTCACTTTAGTAACCAAAAATAAACTTAATGCGGAAAAACATGAATATTTTTTTTCCGATAATAACTAAGACAAAACTGAATTAAATAAAACCCAAATGCGAAAAGCAATAAAACTAATATACAATATATATAACAGCCCCCGCTGTAAGTAGCAACCTCGTCACGAGTAAACCTCTAGTGACGGTAATAGAAGAGTAGCGCCCGTAGGCAATATGTACAAACCAAATGAAAAGGGTGAAGTGTCCGCAACACCATCCCTCAAAACTGAGAATAAGCTGACCCAATGGTCTGAAAATAAGACCTCCTAAGTCCAACCAACTCTCTGTGATTCCCGTAAGGAAACCACACAAAAAGCTATAGGCGGAACTACCCTGTCCCCAAAGATACAAATGAAGCAAAGACTGTCAGAGCTAAAACTCTACTCCTACACTAATCCTAACTCGAGGAGCTCACACCAGCACTAAACCTACGTGCTGGCATGATCGTCGTCTGAATCAGAATCCAGAACGACTAAGTCTACCAACCCTATCCATCCTCCCCTCGCAACCGCAGTACGCTCCGATGCTGGACTCACGGGCTTAGGGCCCGAATCCTGATCATCAATGATCGCAACGCTGGGTGTGCTGGACTCTGATGAATGCACTCCCACAGGCTCCTCCTCGGAGGGGTCCTCCTCATCCGAAGACGAAGGTGGCGGCGGTGCTCCTCCAAATCCTGGTCCACAGTGAACGCCCGGTGGCAAGTTGAAGCTGACAGAGCATCTCCGTAGCACTCCTGACGTCAAGAGTCCTCCACTATCTACATGGTCCTCCATGATCCTCCCGGAGTACGTCGCGCGATGGCTAGCGGGGTCTACCACCCACGAACCGGGGTCATCCTGGTCAATCATCTCGTATCTAATCCGGCAGAAGTGATCTTGGGCACATAAGGAAGAGGTTTAGAATCAGAAATGAAATATTCAGGATAGTTTTGCAAAAACCTCAAAACTATCAGCTCAGAAAAGTCTACAGAAAAGCTATGGAAAAAGCGATCAGAGGTAAGGATTAGCGACTATACCTCGAAACCTTGAAGCAGCAACTGATTGATCGACGATCAAGCAAGAAATGAAGAAAATCTCTTCTCCTCCTCCTCTTCTCAAACTCGCGGCCTCCTTGGTGAAAATGGGTGAGTTTTTGTGTTTTTTCTTCCTTTCTTGGCTATATATAGAGGTTGGCAAAACGCGGTAAAATGAAAGTTTCGCGAATCTGATTTTTCCGGCGTCATTCTCCGTGAATTCTAAGATAGGTTTTGGCGAAAGAATTCCAAAACTAAAATGAGGTCTCCTTGTATTTTTGGCAACTAATGCATAGTCGGTGTAAAACTATTTTACTCGATAAGTTGCTTTTTGCATCGGATGTCGGAATTGAAAACTTCCTTCTGAAGAAAGATTGAAATCATCAAGAGAAATGGGTGTACGCGTGTAGAATCTTCATTTGATGTTCCGAATAGAAAAATTCCTCATAGTCGGGTGATTCTAGGGTTTTGAAATACCAGGGTTTCGGTTTCGGCAAACTTCCGATGATTGGAATCGGACGTTCGTAGATCCTAGAGTTTCGCCTCGAAACGATTGTGATATAAGGAAAAAGAGAAGTTCTAACATTTCTCTGAAGATTTTTGGAATTAACTTCCATCGTGCCTAAAAGTGAAAACTAGCTATATACTAGGGTTTCTGACCTAGGTTTAAGCGTGTAACGATCGTGCTATAACTTTTATCGACTTCGGTACGATCCTCAGACTTTTCCTGAACTTTCTCCTTCATATATTTATTTCATTTGGTAAACTCTAGTTCAGGTTTCCCTTCACGATACATCAACCCTAATCGTGAATAGGATTCTATTTTGAAATTCTAGATCCCTTAGAACAAATGTTCTGCACGATGCTGGGACAATCGATTAGAACATCATACGACTGAAAGGCATGAACACAAAACAACAAACAACTAAAAGAAACAAGACACAGGAAGTTGTTAACCCAGTTCGGTGAAACTACACCTACGTCTGGTTAGCTTTCGCCCAATGAAAAGGAATTCCGCTATCTCAAGAACTAGGTATTACAGACACACATGAACACATCAAGTTCATTGTTCTTAACCTAATCTACCGAGTGGTATTCTACTTAGAACCACAGCCTAAGTATGAGAGCCCCTCTCACTTTTCCTCAATCACTGCCACAGTGATTGGTAACAACAATAACACAAGGTTTGTTTGACACTCAAACACAAACAGAACTCAGTCTCACTTTATAGAATCAGTGAGCAAGACGAGTTCACAACTAACAAAGACAAAGAACAACTTACACTCTTAAGAACACTTGATCTTCAAGGTAATTCTCTCGATCACTTCAAGGTTCAGGTCTTTGTCTATATATACTTCAGCAGAGGCGGCTAGGGTTTATTTGGGCTGAAGAACACTTTGATCCAACTCATATCAGTAGAGAATCTTCCAAGATCTGATATGAGTGATCAACAAATAAAATAGAAACAAATCTTTTTAGTCACAGATTTGCTCCAACAAAAACAACCCGCAACTGGCTCCCAACAATCAGTTACTTGACCTTCAAGTAAGCACAGAACATACCATAAAGCATAACCATAAGGGACCCACTTGCATGCCAGCAGGGGCGGATGTCCTGGCATTCACCAAGGCAGATGTCACAACATTGGCTAGGACATCAGGTTGTTTTTAACAAAATTGATGACAACAAAGGAACAACAATCTCCCCCTTTGTCAAATTTTGTCTAAAAACAACTTCACTACCAGAGAGGGAAAAAATATCAAAATCATCAGAGTCAGCAGCAGAAATACTCCCCCTCAAACCAATGCATCCACAACAGCCAAAACACGGAGGAACTCCCCCTCAAAAGATGCATCCAAATAAACACTGCCTAAAGTATATAGAACCCATATGCATAGCAGTACAAACTAAAACAACCACACTTGGTAACACTTGAACAGAAGCTAGCTTGAAGCACTTGAACATAAAAGATCTCCTGAAATTGTCTTGACAAAGCTGCATACTTATTACATAACATAACCAGAATACCAAGTCTTCAAAAAAAAACAAACTACAACACACTACTACTCCCCTTTTTTAGCACAAATTTGGCAAAGGTGGAAAGAATTTAACCAAGGCCAACTAAAAAATCAACTAGGAGATGCACTCATCATTTTCTGCAGATCCTTCCTTCTCAGCATCAGCTGCATGCTCACCCTCTTGACCAGCTTCCCCCTGGAGAGTTTGCATGAGAGCATCCACCTTAATCTTCCTAGCAGCAGCAATCCTGATCGTCTCTTGAAGTTCCTTGGAAATGGCCTCAAGTTCAGCAATGACACTGTGAGTGCCTGAGGCAGACATAGAGGCAGGAACAGATGTCCTACTGGATGGCAGATCAATGTCCAGGACATGAGGGTCCAGGAACAACCGTTGGTCCAAGGTGATGAGAGGGCCTTTGGGCACAGGAACATCATCAACAGTGAGGATATTAGGATGTTGTTTCAGAATGATAGCAGTCAGTAAAGAAGGAAAAGAGATGGGGAGTTTCACAGCACATGTCTCAGCATGCTTCAAGGTTTGGGAAAACACAAAGTTGCCAAAGTCATAAGCAATTTCAGTCCCAATGCGATAGAGAAGCTTGGCAAGCATAGCAGAAATAGCAGAAGTATGGTTAGAGGGAACCCAATTCACCACTCCAATCCTATTCAAAATAGCATACTTCACACTCAGAACCCCAGTTGACAGAAGCTTCTTAGCAGGCCACTTCTTTACTCTTCCAGCAGTCAATTCCTCAGCAACCGTATCCAGAGAAAGTTCTTCTTCAACAAATTCAACCACACTTCTTCCAAGGGTTTGGTTGATGATAGCAGGAGAGAAATTCACACACTTACCCCTGACAAACACTTTCCTGAATTCAGAACTGGCAGAATTATTAACATCATCAGAGAGATTGACAATAAATTCCTTCACAAGCTTGTCATAGCATTTTCCTATGTTCATCACAGTCTGCCTCAACCCTGCTTTTGCAATCAAGGCAATGATCTCTTTGCAGGCTAACACATCAGAATCAATCTCCCTCTCTCTGGCAACACGTCTTTGATAGACATATTTCCATTTGAAGGCATTTTCTGGAGCATGAATAAACACATTATCTAGAGGAACATTAGGAATATCTGAGGGAATACGCTTACCAGAGAACATTTTCTTCTCAGAGGCAGTGATGTCTAGGACATCGCCTTCAACATCTGATTCAGTCTCCAAATCAATTCTGGAAACTTTATGCTTTTTCCCAGTAGTCTTCTTGGCTTTCTTCCCAGATGATTCCACAGCTTTCTGCTTGCCTTTCCGTGACGCATCAGTTGCCCTTGATTTTGAAGATCCAGTAGTGATCTTGGTTTTCTTCTTCTTGACAACAGGGGTTTCTTCAACAGATGCTCTTCTTCGCTTAAGCATTCTGGCAGCAACACTCGCCAGAGGCACATCCTCTGAATCTTCATCATCAGAGACATCATGAACAATAGGAGGGGTCTTCATCGATTCCTCTGACAAAACATCCGTTGAGTTTGCAGCCTTGGAATCAGAACTCTTGGATGAAGAGGAAGAATCCTTTGAGAGTGAAACTTCCTTGGCAGGCTTATCAGACAATGTCGCGACATCGTCTTCATCATTTGCAGAGACAGAAGTGTTGGAGACTTCCTCAGGCACAGGGGCTTCTGGGTTTTGCATTGGGGTTGCACGAGACTTGTAGTGCTTCTTGGAAGGAGTTCTTGAGTTCTTCTTTGATTGAGTGGAAGAACTTGTGTGCAAACCCATAACCCTAGCACCACCAGCAGTTCTCTCTATCTTTCCTTTCACAGACTCTTTCTTGCTTGAAGACATGATGAACTGGTAAAGCAAACGGACAAATACAAGAAATTGAGAGAAATGTAAGTGATGGGAACCAGAAATTGTTAGAGCAAGATTGGCAACTTGTGAGATTGTGATGAAGCCATTGGTGATGATTATATAGCAGTTGTGTGAGAAGGAAGCAATGATGTCACAACGGCAGTTAATGGTAGTTACGAGGAAACTAGCCGTTAGACAGAAAAGGGGCTTTAATTGCTATGCTTCTTCGAAGAGGCAAATCCCAAGATTTCCTCTTAATTTGTCAAATGTAGCAGCATCTAAGGGTTTGGTAAAGATGTCAGCCAATTGTCTCTCTGTGGGGACATGTTCCAAAGTAACAATTTTATCCTCCACTAATTCCCTGATGAAGTGATGTCTGATATCTATGTGTTTGGTTCTGCTATGTTGTATAGGGTTCTTGGCAATATTGATAGCACTCAAATTGTCACAGTACAATGTCATGACATCTTGCTCAACTTCATATTCCTTGAGCATCTGCTTCATCCAAATAAGTTGAGTACAACTGCTTCCAGCAGCTATATATTCAGCTTCAGCTGTGGATAAGGACACGCAGTTTTGCTTCTTGCTAAACCAAGAGATTAAGTTGTTTCCAAAGAAGAAACACCCTCCAGATGTACTCTTTCTATCATCAGCACTCCCTGCCCAATCTGCATCACAATACCCTACAAGAGAAGAATTAGTATCATTTGTATAAAGAATCCCATAGTCACAAGTACCATTTATGTACTTAATGATTCTTTTCACTTGTAAGAGATGACTGGTCTTTGGAGCAGCTTGATATCTTGCACAAGCACCAACAGCAAAGGTAATGTCAGGTCTGCTAGCAGTGAGGTACAACAAACTTCCAATCATGCTTCTATATAAGCTTTGATCAACATCCTCTCCCTGATTGTCTTTAGACAGCTTGATATGTGTAGCAGCAGGAGTCCTTTTATGTCCAGATTTTTCAAGTCCAAATTTCTTGACGATGCCCCTAGCATACTTACTCTGGGAAATAAACATGGAGTCTTCCATTTGTTTGATCTGAAGTCCCAAAAAGTAGTTCAATTCACCAACTAAGCTCATCTCAAACTCTGACTTCATTTGTTGGACAAAATGTTCCACCATCGTGTTCGACATCCCACCAAACACAATATCATCAACATATATCTGTGCAATCATGAGTTTTCCTCTTTCATTTTTCACAAATAATGTCTTGTCTATTCCTCCCTTGCAATAACCATTGCTCACCAGAAACTCTGTAAGGCGTTCATACCAAGCTCTAGGAGCCTGTTTTAATCCATACAAGGCTTTCTTGAGTTTGTAGACATGTTCAGGATGATGTGGATCTGTGAATCCTTTTGGCTGTTCAACATAAACTTCCTCATTCAGATAACCATTTAGAAAGGCACTTTTGACATCCATTTGGAATAATCTGAACTTCAAAAGACAAGCAACACCAAGCAAAAGTCTTATGGATTCCAACCTAGCCACTGGAGCAAAGGTTTCATCAAAGTCTACTCCTTCAATCTGAGTATATCCTTGAGCCACCAGTCTTGCTTTGTTTCTAGTTACTACACCATTCTCATCTGACTTGTTCTTGAAAATCCACTTGGTTCCTATGATGTTTACTCCCTCAGGCCTAGGAATGAGATCCCATACTTCATTTCTTCTGAATTGATCAAGTTCTTCTTGCATAGCATTTATCCAGTATTCATCTGTCAGAGCCTCCTTGACATTCTTGGGTTCTAACTTGGATATAAAACATTCATGAGCAATGTAGCTTCTAGCCCTGGTAGTAACTCCTTCTTTGAGGTCACCAATAATATTCTCTTGAGGATGATTCTTTTGAATTCTGATCGATGGAGCTTTATTTGCAGAGGTCATCTGGTGATCTTGCTCATCAGAACTGGTTTCTGATTCAATGTCGAGGTCAATAGTTGGGACATCGGCTGTGACATGTGGACCATCATCATCTTCAGTTGCACCAGTGTCTTCTCTTTCATTTGGTTGATCATCAATAGAGACATTTACAGATTCCATCATTACCTTTGTTCGAGAATTGTACACTCTGTAAGCTTTTCTGTTTGTAGAGTATCCCATGAAAATTCCTTCATCACTCTTAGGATCTAGCTTTCTTCTTTGTTCACGATCAGCCAGAATATAACATTTACTCCCAAAGATATGAAAGTGTTTCACAGTTGGCTTCCTTCCTTTCCAGAGTTCATATAGAGTGACTGTGGTTCCAGCTCTAATGGTTACTCTATTGTGAATGTAACAGGTTGTGTTCATGGCTTCTGCCCAGAACTTGTTGGAAATCTTCCTTGCATGAAGCATAACCCTTGTGGATTCTTGAAGAGTCCTGTTTTTCCTTTCAACAATTCCATTCTGCTGAGGTGTAATTGGAGCTGAGAATTCATGGCTTATTCCTTCTGAATCACAGAAGTCAGAGAATTTGGAGTTCTCAAACTCTCTTCCATGATCACTTCTGATTCTTACTATAGAGCAATTCTTCTCAGTTTGAAGTTTCAGACATAGCCTTCTGAATATGTCAAAGGTTTCTGATTTTTCCTTCATGAAGTCAATCCAAGTGAACCTGGAATAATCATCAACACAAACATAAACATATTTCTTACCTCCTAGACTTTCTACCTGCATGGGTCCCATCAAGTCCATGTGAAGAAGTTCAAGGACTTTTGTTGTAGTTGGATGCTGAAGCTTTGCATGAGAAGTTTTGGTCAGCTTTCCAATCTTGCATTCTCCACATATCTTTTCTTCATCTATTTTCAGTTTTGGTAGCCCTCGTACAGCATCTTTAGAGATAACTTTCTGCATACTCTTGAGATTGATGTGACCTAAACGTTGGTGCCATAGATTCAACTCATCCACTTTTGATATCAAACATCTAGACACTTGGGCTTTCTTTTGTGGAATCCACATGTAGCAATTGTCTTTGGACCTGACACCTCTCATCACAATCTCTTGATCACTAGTGGTAACCATGCATTCAGTCTTGCTAAACTTCACATCCAGATCTTGATCACACAACTGACTTATACTGATTAGATTTGCTGCCAACTCCTTGACAAGAAGAACGTTGTTCAGACTAGGAGATCCAGAGTTTACCAACTTCCCAATGCCTTTGATTTTTCCTTTAGCACCATCTCCAAAAGTGACTGATTTACTGGAGTATTCCTTGAGATTTTCCAGATACTCCTTATTCCCAGTCATGTGTTTTGAGCAGCCACTATCAAAATACCAGTCTTCACTTGATGAGACTCTAAAAGATGTGTGTTCTATAAGACATGAAACTTCTCCTTTGGGTACCCAAGCTTTCTTAGATGTCTTGAGAACCTTCTGGATCTGAGGATATCCGTATAGCTTGAAGCAGTAGGGCTTAATGTGACCAAACCTACCACAATAATGACATCTCCATGGAATTTGAGCAGTAGCCTTCTGAGTAGTAGGATGTGGAGGCATATGTTGTGACATCGGGCTTGACCTCTGATAGTTCTCTGGGTTTTTAAACTCAGAGTTCTCCTTAGCTCTTACAAACTTCCTTGATGCTTTCTGATTTCCTCTACTCTCAGACTGGTAACTGAAACCAATGCCTTTAACACTCTTTCCTTGCTTGCTTGTTTCTTCCAGAATCTCTTCAAGCATATTAGATCCACTGTTCAGCATACGTACTGACTTGTAGGTATTTTCCAGTTTGGCTGTCAATGTAGCTACTTTCTCTTGAAGATCAGCTATAGTTAACAGAAGCTTGGCTTTTTCAACAGTTTCAACATCCTTTAATTTTGAGTTCCATTTATCCAAATCATCTTGCAGTTTATCAATGGTTTCCCTAAGGTTTTCATTTTCAGTCTGAACTTGTTTCATCTCATCTTCTTGCTCCTTCAGATGTTTGCAAGTTTCCTTCCATTTAACATGTAGGAGTTTGTAAGTCTCTTCCAAATCCTCAAATGTCATTTCATCACCACTGGAATCTGAGTCATTGACAGCCCCTGAGAAGGCATTAACCTTGTTGGCAGATAACTCTTCCTCATCCTCAGTATCTTCATCTGACCATGTCACTACCATGCCTTTCTTTTGTTTCTTCAAGTAGGTTGCACACTCAGATCTAATGTGACCATAACCCTCACATTCATGACACTGAACACCCTTGTTTAGGCCTGATTTGTCCTCTTCTCTGACCTTTCGCTGGAAATTGTAGGATTTAGAGTTGTCTGACTTAATGTCCTGGACATTTGGCCTAGTCCTTCTGTCTATCTTCCTTAGAGCTCTGTTGAATTTTCTAGCAAGAAGTGCCAGAGCTTCAGATAGATTCTCACTTTCACTATCAGCATCATCTCCTTCAGTGGTGTTGGATACAAAAGCAATGCTTTTGGTCTTCTTTTCAGGTTTTTCACCCAACTTTAACTCATAAGTCTGCAGAGAACCAATCAGCTCATCCACTTTCAAACTGCTGATATCTTGAGCTTCTTCAATAGCAGTGACCTTCATTGCAAACTTGCTGGTTACAGACCTCAAGATTTTCCTCACAAGCTTTTCATCTGACATAGGTTCTCCCAGAGCAAATGAAGCATTTGACAGATCACGCACACGCATGTGATATTCAGAAATAGTCTCATCTTCTGTCATTGTCAAGTTCTCAAAACGAGTAGTAAGCATCTGGAGTCTAGACATCCTCACCCTGGTTGTACCTTCATGTGCTGTTTTCAAAATCTCCCAAGCATCTTTGGCAACAGTGCAAGTATTAATCAATCTAAACATGTTTTTGTCCACAGCATTGAAGATAGCATTCATTGCTTTTGAGTTTGCCAGAGAAGCTTCTTCTTTAGCACTTGTCCATTCATCCTCAGGTTTTTCTTCAGGAGTAGATGTACTTCCTTCTGCTTGAGCTTTGACAGGATGCTTCCAGCCTTTGACAACAGCCTTCCAAGTTTTGATATCAATAGACTTGAGAAAGGCTATCATTCGAACCTTCCAGTAATCATAATTGGAGCCATCCAGGATTGGTGGCCTGTTGATCGATCCTCCCTCCTTATTGTCCATGAGATCAAGAAAATATCTCCCTGGAGCTCACCCACACAGAACAGGGGTGCCTGCTCTGATGCCAATTGAAATTCTAGATCCCTTATAACAAATGTCCTGCACGATGCTGGGACAATCGATTAGAACATCATACGACTGAAAGGCATGAACACAAAACAACAAACAACTAAAAGAAACAAGACACAAGAAGTTGTTAACCCAGTTCGGTGAAACTACACCTACGTCTGGTTAGCTTTCGCCCAATGAAAATGAATTCCACTATCTCAAGAACTAGGTATTACAGGCACACATGAACACATCAAGTTCATTGTTCTTAACCTAATCTACCCAGTGGTATTCTACTTGGAACCACAGCCTAAGTATGAGAGCCCCTCTCACTTTTCCTCAATCACTGCCACAGTGATTGGTAACAACAATAACACAAGGTTTATTTGACACTCAAACACAAACAGAACTCAGTCTCACTTTATAGAATCAGTGAGCAAGACGAGTTCACAACTAACAAAGACAAAGAACAACTTACACTCTTAAGAACACTTGATCTTCAAGGTAATTCTCTCGATCACTTCAAGGTTCAGGTCTTTGTCTATATATACTTCAGCAGAGGCGGCTAGGGTTTATTTGGGCTGAAGAACACTTTGATCCAACTCATATCAGTAGAGAATCTTCCAAGATCTGATATGAGTGATCAACAAATAAAATAGAAACAAATCATTTTAGTCACAGATTCGCTCCAACAAAAACAACCCGCAACTGGCTCCCAACAATCAGTTACTTGACCTTCAAGTAAGCACAGAACATACCATAAAGCATAACCATAAGGGACCCACTTGCATGCCAGCAGGGGCGGATGTCCTGGCCTTCACCAAGGCAGTTGTCACAACATCGGCTAGGACATCAGGTTGTTTTTAACAAAATTGATGACAACAAAGGAACAACATATTTAGTTGGCATAAGTTTAAAAACTTGGGCCTTACATTACTACCCTCCAAAAAGAAAGTTTCGACCTCGAAACTTAAGGGTTAGTAAAAAGCTCTGGATACTGTTCTTGAATCTTCTCCTTCAGCTCCCATGTTGCGTCACCGGTGTCTTTGTTCCAAATGACTTTCACTAATTCGATCTCTTTTCCCCTCAACTGCTTTATCCTGGTGTCACCAATGCTAATTGGCGGTGTCTCGAAAGACAGATCGTCCTTCAACTCAATGTCATCCAGCTCGATAACATGTGTCGGATCCGCAATATATTTCCTCGGTTGTGACACGTGGAATACGTCATGAATGTTCGATAGAAATGGAGGTAGTGCAATCTGATAAGCGACTGGTCCAATTCGACGAGTGATCTGATAAGGTCCAATAAACTTCGGCGTAAGCTTCTTTGACTTGATTGCTCGACCAACTCCCGTCGTCTGAGTAACTCGCAGAAACACATGATCTCCCTCTTCGAATTCCAGAGTTCTGCGTCTTTGATCTGCATAACTCTTCTGTCTACTCTGAGAAGTCTTCATCTTTTCTCTGATCTGCTTGATCTTCTCAGTTGTCTGTTGTAGAAGTTCCGGTCCTACTAACAGATTTTCTCCATTTTGATACCAACATAGAGGTGTCCTACACTTGCGGCCATACAAAGCCTCATACGGTGCCATACCAATGCTCGTATGAAAACTGTTGTTGTACGTGAACTCAATCAATGGCAATAAGGTATCCCAACTGCCCTTGTTGTCTAACACGCAAGCGCGTAGCAAATCCTCCAACGACTGGATTGTCCTCTCAGTCTGTCCATCAGTCTGTGGATGATAAGCAGAACTTAGTCTCAGCCTCGTTCCCAAAGCCTCTTCGAGCCAAAATTCGCACTTAGAAGGATTGGCGTACAACTCCTTCTCCCTCAGCACTTGTAAAACTTGTCGCTGTAAGATCAAGTTTTGATCTAGTAGTACAACTCTATGTTTTGATGATTACAAGTTAACCTTTTGATATGAACAATTGTGGTACTCTAACGTGTTTTTCTGAGTGTGCTATTTACAGGCTCTGACCTCAACTCAATCTCACACAAATCAGAAGCACTGTGTATAAAGAGTAACCCAAGCAACGCTTTCGCATTCACCATGTTCAGTATGAACAGTGGAAAAGCTTCAGAAGTTCTGAAGCTATACAAACTCTGATGTGGACTCAGTCGCTAGAAGCTCTGAAGATCCAGAAGTTCTGATAACCAAGAAACACTAAAGGTTCAGATGTTCTGATGGTGTAGAAGACTCTGAAGATCCAGAAGCTGAATAGTGGAAACTCTGAAGTCCAGAAGCAAGAAACTCTGAAGGCCATGTTCTTCCCTCTGAGTTCAGAATCAGAAGATACAATGGTCAGAGGATCTGTGCTTTCCCTCTGACTCTGATCAACCGGCTTCACAAGTTCCAATATGAAGTATTCCCCTGATCAGAAGTCTCCTAGGTTAAAAGGTCAAGTCGCTATCCAAGTACAAAAGCAAGTGTACCTTCCTGACGACCTACCTAACGTTCTCAGCCACAGCAGAAGCTGGATTTTCCAGAACTGCCCTCCAACGGTAGCATTTCCCATGCAACGCTCAACCCTAATCCTTGGAGTATATATAGAGGCTGAAGATTGAAAGAAGCGGCTAGAAGAAGCAATACATACGCGCAAGACATATTCAAAATATTCTAAGCTTTCTTTCATCTGAAATTCATTGAGTTTACTATTAGCTTTTTAGAAGCAAATCTCTTGTAAACATTTCTTTGATAAACAGTTTGTTTAGTTCCTTTAGGAGATCAAGGTTGATCGGATCCTAGAGAAGACTAAGAGAGTGAATCTTAGTGTGAGCTAAGTCAGTGTAATTGTTAGTCACTTGTAGGTTTCAAGTGCAGTTGTAACTCTTACCTGATTAGTGGATTGCCTTCATTCTAAGAAGGAAGAAATCACCTTAACGGGCGGACTGGAGTAGCTTGAGTGATTTATCAAGTGAACCAGGATAAAATCCTTGTGTGCTTTTCTATCTCTTATCTTTAGCACTTAAGTTCTCGAAAGATTTGTCAAAATCTTTAAGGTGGAAGTTTTGTACTGAAAACGTTATTCAAACCCCCCTTTCTACCGTTTTTCATACCTTCAGTCGCAAGTGCTCCTCATGGTCCTCAGCATTCTTTGAGTAGATCAGAATATCGTCGATAAACACCACGACGAATCGATCCAAGAATGTATGGAAAGTCATCTATATATATTAGAAAAGAACAACTTCTAGCATGACGTGTCGCTCCCACAGGCCAAGTTAGTGACATGTCGCTCCCAGATTAATTCTCATAAAAATTATTCCACGTGTCAATTTGTTAGAGGATATAATTTTCAATTGATATATATTTTAATTTTATATATTCTAACCTAATTAATTGATATTATTTTAGAAGATATAATTTTCAATTGATATATGTTTTAATTTTATATATTCTAAAATAATTGATTGATATTATTTTAAAAGATAAGATTTGGTCTTTTCATTTATTTTAAATTTATTTTTAGAATAAATTGATTAATTTTTATTGAATTTTCGAAATTTTTATTAATTCGGGATTTTATGAGTTTTTATTGTGATTTGCTAGATTTTTTTAGTTTTAATCTATCTTTATTTAATACCATTTTTAATATTAGATTTGATTGGGATTTAGGTCATTTATTTCTTAACTTTATTTTAATTTATCTTATCATTTATTTTAAATCCATAAAATACTTTATTTTATTTTAGACTCACTTTTAGAGTATATTAATTAAATTTTCTTAAATTTTCAGATTTTTAATTAATTCAGGAATTTATGAGTTTTTATTGTGATTTGCTAGACTTGATAGTTTTTATCTATCTTTATTTAGTACCTTTTCAAATTTCAGATTTGATTAGAATTTAGGTTGTTTATGTCTTAATTTTATCTTATTATTTATTTAATTTTACCTCCAGGAAATATTTTATTTTATTTTACATTTATTTATAGAGTATAATAATTAATTTTTATTGAATTTTCGAATTTTTAATTAATGCAGGATTTTATGAGTTTTTATTGTGATTTGCTAGATTTTGATAGTTTTTATCTATCCTTATTTATTATTTATTTAATTTTAATTTCATGAAATATTTTATTTTATTTTTGAGTTACATTTAGAGTATAAATGAATTTTTATGGTATTTTTATTGAATTTTCATATTTTTATTTAATTCAGGATTTTATGAGTTTTTTCTTGTGATTTGCTAGATTTTGGTAGTTTTTATCTATCTTTATTTAGTACCTTTTTAAAGTTTAGATTTGATTAGGATTTAGGTTGTTTATTTCTTGATTTTATCTTAATTTATCTTATTATTTATTTAATGCTAATTCTAAGAAAAGGGAGTTGATTTGGTGTTGAGGATCCACAAAGCTACCATGGACACGCAGAGATTTGATAGCTGCTATTTCTACCTCTACCACATGTCGCGATCACGACAGAGGTATGCCGTAAGAAGATGTTACGTGAAGAAGAGTTTATCATGTTGTGATTGATGGTTTGTGCTATTTCAGTTTATCCTTTGTTCGTAATTCAATCCTGGATTCTTAAATTTCACATATTTTGTGTGTTTTGATCCAAAAGTTTACAAATTTTTGCATAGACCCTTTAACGAATCATTGTTGAAGACGTAATGTTTTTTCTATTGTTCTACTTCCGCTTTTGTATTTTTTTAAACCAGATTTTAGTATAGTTTGTAGAAATCCATGCGTTTGAAGCCATACTAAACCAGATTTTGGTATAATTTATAGAAATTTACGAAACTTAGGATAGCCCGAATTTATATTCATTTCTCAAATTTTGCACGTTTTTATTCATCATGTTTGAGCTGTGTGTATAAGCATACTATTTGCACTGTATGTGAATGATGCATAACTTACTAATTTTTTTTTTTAATGATGCACAAGTCAGTCAAATTGATGAAAGCATATGAAGAGCTCACATTTAATCTTCATGAGTATGGTTAGCTCATTCTTAAGGTTGGTTCATGTTTTCCTCAAACTCATTAGTTTTGCATATACTCATGTTTTAGTATGCCAATTGGGTGACTTATCTTACTTTACTCTATATATTTCCTTAAGTTCAATTTAAATGGATTGTTAGTATAAGTTTATAAGTTTGGCGACAGCCCTGGGGGCACCAGTCGAAATCCAACCGGCACCAGGGATTAACCAAATCCCGTTGCCTAACCATGTCCCTGCCCCTGTGCGCTATCAGGCGCCGCAACACCAAGAGATGAGGGCAAACCCTTTGTACGAGGCAGTGCAGCCACCATTGCAAAATGTATACATGGTAAACAGGGAAGAACACGCTGATGGTGTGCTAGAAAGAATTCGACACCAGAACGCTGGGGGGCAACAAAATGTTGCTGCTGTGGTGGAGCAATTGTTGAACCAACATGGTTTCAACGTGGGTTTCGCAAATAGACCCCATTTTGTGTCAGCCTTTACAGAGGAGGTTCTCGAATCAGAACTTCCTCGAGGCTGGAAGGTCCCCAAGTTCACTAAGTTCTCGGGGGATTCAGGAGAGTCCACTGTAGAACACATAGCCAGGTACCAAATCGAAGCAGGAGACCTAGCCATCAATGAAAATTTAAAAATGAAGTACTTCCCGAGTTCTTTAACCAAGAATGCATTTACCTGGTTCACCACCCTCGCTCCTAGGTCAGTCCATACAAGGGCCCAGTTGGAAAGAATTTTCCATGAACAGTTCTTTAGGGGAGAGTGCAAAGTGAGTTTGAAGGATCTGGCTAGTGTTAAAAGAAAGCCAGCAGAGTCTATTGATGATTATCTGAACAGGTTTAGGATGCTCAAATCTCGATGCTTTACTCATGTCCCCGAACATGAGCTAGTTGTCTTAGCCGCTGGTGGTCTAGAGTATTCTATTAGAAAGAAAATCGACACTCAGTATATTCGAGATATGTCTCTACTCGCAGACAGAGTGAGGCACATCGAATTACTAAAGGCCGAGAAGTCTGAGGAGAGGGCCAAGACTACTAAGTGGCCAAAGAAGGAAAAAGTAGCATACCTAGACGCTGATCCAGTATGTCAAAGTCCGTGTGTCTATCGAGAAGTCCCTGCAGACGTCGAATTAAACGATGTCAATCTGGCTGAACTTCAGCCAGGCGATCCTTATGTTTGTAAAGCATTGAAGCCACGTGAAAACAAGCTTGGGGACGAACACCCCAAGAATACAATTCCTGCTGTGAAAACTTATACTTTTGATGTGACCAAATGTGATGCAATTTATGATATACTTGTGTCTGATGGTTTGCTTGTGGTCCCTAAGGACCAAAAACTTCCTTCTCCTGAACAAAGGAAAGGAAAGAAATATTGCAAATATCACAACTTTTTTGGCCATTGGACCTCACAGTGTGTTTGTTTCAGGGACCTTGTGCAAGGGGCATTGGATTCAGGAAGACTCAAATATGATGAAAAAGCCAAAAGTCAGATGAAGATCGACTCTGATCCACTGCAGATAGCTGAGGCCAACTATGTAGAGCCTTTCTACATTGGCATGGTCGACATCTCCGAAAAGCTAGGCCTGGGTTTGACGCTTGGAGAGGCAAAAGAAGAAAACGTAGCTGTCGAAGAGCCAGAGGTCGCGAAAGAGGTGAGCTTAGAAGAGGTTTACCCTAAGGCTGGAGAAACTCTTGTCGAGTTCCTATCCCAGAGCAAAGATGGCGAGAAAGAGGTCATGCTGTGCCCTAGATGCAGCGCCGTTTTCGACAAATCTGCAGCCAAGGCCTACCAAGATTCAGAAATGAAAAGGCATTACCAAAAGAAAGCTCCTGTATCCAGGAGACTGAAGTACCCCCACGAGGAGTGGGTTGAGAGAGATCAAGAACTCGATGGCCATAAAGGCCAAAAGTTAAGAGGCAAGGACAAGACTTATGTCCCTGATGCTGGGTTACCAAAAAATCAATGGTTCAAGCCAGCACCTCCAAGGCCAAAACCATACCCCAAGTGGCAGAAAATCGACTTAGGCCAGGGGTCTTCTTACATCAACAATTCCCGCGTGTCGCGGAACTATTCCTATGGCTCTGGGAATTATTATGCTCCTGAACAAATGACCAGAACTCAGTTCAGACGTTTCCTGAGGAAAAGGAAAGCAGAAAGGGAAAGGGGTGGCAAGTTCCGTTCATTATGGGACATAAAGCCAGAAGACAACCCTCGTAATGAACCCAGTGTGGCGTCGATTATTAATCAACTGGATCACGCCATCAAACAAGGAACAACCGTGCCACCAAATCCAGCCAAGGAGAAAGGGAAGGAGGTTGTCGAAGATGAAGATGAAGACATGCTCGAGGATTTCGACGACAGTGATGGGGAAGATCTTAACATCATCTGCATAGTGTCTATCTTACCCGCTGAATTCGACAGAATCTCAGAGGTCACCGAAAGTGAAGAAGACTACTACGATGAAGAAGAGCCAGATGACAACCCCTTGTGCTACTACGTAATGCAAAAAGGATCCGTCGAAGACGAAAGGGCTATTTTCCAGAGGCCAACGGAGCAGATGAAAAGCCACTTGAAGCCGTTATTCGTCTGGGCCAAGGTCGACGAAAAAGGGGTCAATAAAGTTCTTGTCGACGGAGGGGCCACAATTAATTTAATGCCTAAGTTTATGCTCAAGAAGTTAGGCAAAACTGAGGCAGACCTAATCCCTCACGACATGGTCTTTTCCGATTATGAAGGGAAGACAGGCTCTTCTTTAGGAGCAATTATGTTGAACATAACCGTAGGAACGGTGGCCCGTTCCACATTATTCATCGTGGTACCCTCAAAAGCCAACTACAACCTGCTATTGGGGAGAGAATGGATCCACGGCGTGGGGGCAGTGCCCTCAACCCTGCACCAACGTATCTCCATTTGGAAATCAGATGGGGTTGTCGAGAACGTGCAAGCAGATCAGAGCTACTACTTAGCGGAGACAAGTTACGTTGGCAAAAAGAATTTCGAGAAAAGTTTAGCCACAATCGCTCCTCTAGACACAGTGGCTAGTCAATATTTCAACCCTTACTCAGAGTACTCGGTGACGTTGGATCCCATCAGGGGATTAAACCTTAATGAAGCATACAAACCTGATGCCATGAGTGGATGGCACAGTGATGAAGAAAAGGATGCCACTACTGAGTGGCAAAATGATGTTAAAGATGATTAATTCGAGCCTGGCTCGAATCTCGGCTTACGCAGCCGAAAACAGAATAAGGACGGCCCTAGAGGCCGCAAGAATAGCCAAAGAAATGGCTACTGACGAAGTCAATGCCTCAATTCTGCCTGTCGAAATTACATCTCGAGAGGAGGCAACAGCAAATAAGGATAACACGTGCATAGAAGAAAACGAGCAGGGTGTCGATGAATGCGAATTCGAGGACCTTTGCAATTTGAGGCTAGATTGCATCTACGATGACGGTCCATTAGGCTTCGAGAAGCCAGTGGTCGATGTTTCCAAGAAAATGGAAGCGCAAGACCCTTTAGAAGAAGTGGACCTGGGTGATGGCTTAGAAAAGAGGCCAACATACATCAGTGCGCTTATCGACCCAGAATTAAAGGATAAGATGGTGAAACTACTCAAGGAATTCAAAGACTGTTTCGCTTGGGATTACGATGAAATGCCTGGCCTTAGCCGAGATTTAGTGGAATTGAAGTTGCCCATTAAAGAAGACAAGAAACCAGTCAAGCAATTACCCAGGAGGTTCCACCCAGATGTGTTGGTGAAAATTAAGGAAGAAATCGAAAGACTCCTCAAGTGCAAATTTATCAGAACAGCTCGATATGTGGATTGGTTGGCAAACGTGGTCCCAGTGATCAAGAAAAACGGAAAGATGAGGGTTTGCATTGATTTTCGAGATCTTAATGCTGCCACTCCAAAAGACGAGTATCACATGCCCATTGCCGAGATGATGGTGGATTCAGCTGCCGGCCACGAATACCTAAGCCTGTTAGATGGTTATTCAGGCTACAACCAAATCTTCATAGCAGAAGAAGATGTGTCGAAGACAGCTTTTCGATGCCCTGGTGCCTTGGGGACATATGAGTGGGTGGTCATGCCATTTGGACTGAAAAACGCTGGCGCGACCTACCAAAGGGTAATGAACACCATTTTCCATGACTTTATTGAAACTTTTATGCAGGTGTATATAGATGATATTGTGGTAAAATCCCCATCAAGGGATGACCATTTAGCCCATTTAAGGAAATCCTTTGAGAGGATGAGGAAATATGGCTTGAAGATGAATCCCCTTAAGTGTGCCTTTGGTGTTATTGCATGTGACTTTTTGGGTTTTGTGGTGCATAAAAAGGGCATCGAGATCAACAAAAACAAAGCTAAAGCCATTCTCGACACAAGTCCACCAACCAGCAAGAAACAACTGCAATCATTGTTGGGAAAGATTAATTTCCTAAGGAGATTCATTGTCAACCTCAGCGAGAAGACCAAATCATTTTCCCCACTTCTTCGACTTAAAAAAGAAGATGCGTTCCGCTGGGAAGCAGAGCACCAAAAAGCGTTCGATGAACTCAAAGTGTACTTGTCCAGCCCACCTGTAATGGCACCACCTATAAGAGGAAAGCCAATGAAGCTGTACATCTCTGCCACGGATGGAACCATTGGAAGCATGTTGGCTCAAGAAGATGAAGATAGCAAGGAAAGAGCCATATTTTACTTAAGTAGGGTGTTGAATGATGCAGAAACTCGTTACACCATGATCGAGAAATTGTGCTTATGCTTGTACTTCTCTTGTGTAAAGCTGAAATATTATATAAAGCCAATCGATGTAATGGTTTTTTCTCATTATGATATAATAAAGCACATGTTATCTAAACCTATCTTGCATAGTCGAATTGGTAAATGGGCTCTGGCCCTAACCGAATATTCACTCACTTACGCCCCACTAAAGGCAGTTAAGGGGCAAGCAATTGCTGATTTCCTAGTAGATCATACTTTGCCTGAAGAATTTGTAACTTACGTGGGCATCCAACCTTGGAAGCTATTTTTCGACGGTTCCAGCCATAAAAATGGCACCGGAATCGGGATGTTCATAGTATCCCCAGGGGGCATCCCCACGAAATTCAAGTTTAGGATTAAGAAGAATTGCTCGAACAATGAGGCCGAGTATGAGGCATTGATATCAGGCCTCGAAATCCTGATAGCCTTTGGAGCAAAGAGTGTTGTCGTAAAAGGAGACTCTGAGTTGGTAATAAAGCAACTTACCAAGGAATACAAGTGCGTTAGTGAAAATCTAGCTAAGTACTACACGAAAGCTAATAGTTTGTTGGCCAAATTCGACGAAGCTAGGCTAGGCCACGTTCCCAGGGTAGACAATCAAGAAGCCAATGAATTGGCACAAATCGCGTCAGGGTATATGGTCGATAAATGTAGGCTAAAAGAGCTTATCGAGATCAAAGAAAAACTAAACCCCTCTGACCTCAACATCCTGGTCATTGACAATATGGCGCCTAATGATTGGAGAAAGCCAATTGTCGATTACTTGCAAAATCCTGTGGGTACTACAGACAGAAAGACAAAATACAGGGCAATGAGCTATGTCATCATGGGAAACGAGCTATTCAAGAAAAACATCGACGGAACACTACTGAAGTGCTTAAGTGAAGACGATGCGTTCATAGCAATCTCGGCCGTTCACGATGGGTTATGTGGTGCCCACCGGGCAGGGATCAAGATGAAATGGATTCTACTTCGACAAGGGATGTATTGGCCTACTATCATGAAAGATTGTATGGAGTATGCCAAGGGGTGTCAAGATTTCCAGAGACACGCAGGGGTACAACATGTGCCAGCAAGTGAATTACACTCAATCATTAAACCTTGGCCATTCAGGGGATGGGCTTTAGACCTAATTGGCGAAATTAACCCATGTTCCTCTAGACAGCATAAGTACATCATAGTGGCTATAGATTACTTTACCAAATGGGTAGAGGCAATTCCTCTACAAAATGTGACCCAGGACACGGTGATCGAGTTCATTCAGAATCACATAGTGTATCGCTTTGGGCTACCTGAGTCACTCACTACAGACCAAGGCACGGTGTTTGTAGGCCAAAAGGTGGCTTCATTCGCAGAGTCTTGGGGTATAAAACTCCTAACCTCGACTCCCTATTATGCTCAAGCGAATGGTCAAGTAGAAGCAGCCAACAAAACATTGATCTCCTTGATTAAAAAACATGTTGGTCGAAAACCTAAAAACTGGCATCAAACGTCAGGCCAAGTGCTTTGGGCTTACAGAAATTCACCTAAGGAAGCTACCGGAGCAACGCCTTTCCGACTAGCATACGGCCCAGAAGCGGTATTGCCAGCAGAAGTATATTTACAGTCATGCAGAATTCAAAGGCAAGAGGAAATTCCAAGTGAAGATTATTGGAATATGATGCTTGATGAATTAGTCAATCTTGACGAAGAAATATTATTGGCATTGGATACCTTAACCAGGCAAAAGGATCGCGTTGCTAAAGCTTATAATAAAAAGGTTAGAGTTAAATCTTTTGTGCCCGGTGATTACGTATGGAAGGTTGTCCTACCAGTCGATAAAAGGGATAAACGCTATGGAAAGTGGGCCCCAAACTGGGAAGGCCCTTTCACAGTCGAGAAAGTACTTTTAAACAACGCTTATTCGATTAAAGAATTGGGAGGTCGAAATCGACAAATAACGGTAAATGGCAAATACTTAAAAACGTATAAGCCAACGTTGCATGAACTAAACATCGAATAAGGAAGCAAGAATAAGAAAATAAATAAAGTAAATTGCCAAACTCGAATGTTTTATTAATTAGAATAGAGCATTACAACTATGGCAAAGAAACTTTCAAAAGGGGGATTGGCCCTATAACTATCGTATTTGGCCCTAAGAGGCTCCATGCGCCTCAAGACATCCTCTTGTTGGGATTCCAGTCTCGATTTCTCCTGTCGAAGATCCAGCTCCTCACGGGCAGTGGAAGAAAGCTTGTCCACCAAGGCTTTCAGAGCTCCCACACTCCCCTCAGGGTCCGCTTGGTTCAGAGCAGCCTTCAACGCTTCAAATTCCTCCATCTTCTCCTCAATTTGATGTTCAGCAAAGAACACTAGAGCAGTAAGCTCCCGGTGTTCTTCATATAGGGGTACAGCTTCATGCAGGAGGCCCAGAAATTCCAGGAGAGGGGTTTTCACAGAGGCAATAATATTCCTCTGCAAAAGTTGGTTAATGAGCCTGGTAAGCTCCTCAGCCAGAGAAAGAGAGGAATGCAATTCCCAAAGCAGGTCTTCGTCAAAGGCCAAGCTCCGGATCTGGTTAAGGACACGGCGGCTAGCCATGGCTGAAAGGTTTTGCAAGAGCAGGAAAGGAATTCTGGAAAAGAGGCAAGGGAGAGTTTGAAGAAGTTACTGAAGAAAAGCAACCAAAAACGCTCTACTTATAGTATAACAACAAAGGAGTGCATTAATTAATGGCAATCAGTTGCCAACTCTTCATCTTATGGTTACAGGCCATGTAGATTACCACTACCATCGTGAATAGCTTCGGCCTTTAATGAACAAAGACTTGCATTGAATCAAGAAAACGTGGTATAAGATTGCAATAAATTGGTTCAATCCCCAGAAACAAAGCAACGACTACGTAAGGGGGTGCAAGGGAGTTTGAACGGTGCAACAATAAGTGAATAGCCGTCAGAATAAATGCGTAGTGGAAACTGAAAAGACTTGGCAAATTAAACGTCAAATTATATGGCCTACGTGCCAAAACCATTGTCGACATATTACACGCAAAATTGGCATCGAAAGCCATGGTTAAAATAGTGTCATCAATACGTATTGATGAGATAAAGTCCTAAAGCAGGGATGTAAAAGAGTTCAAACGATCAGCAAAGGTGGCAATCTTGGCATCAAGATCCTTCTTCACGGCCTGGTCAACCTCCAACTCCTTGATAACATCTTTTGTCGAGATGATCAGAGCCTTGGAGTCCTTAGTGAGCACATCCAACTGAGCCTTCACAGCAGGGCCTTCCTCGACCAAATCAGCTCGCTTTTTCTCCAGCCTGGCAACCTCTCGATGCAGCTCCTCAAGCTTAGTGTCGACTTCAGAGATTTCATCTGCAATTAAAACCTTCCTAGCAGTGAACTTCTTGAAGTCCTCTTTCATTGCTGCAACTTGAGCTTTACCAGAAGAGACTTTTGCTTCCTTAAGGCTGACAGCTTGACCAACGTCCTTAACTTGATGAAAAGTGGCTGAAGCATCCACTAAGAAAGACTGAAGGTTGGCCAAAGCAGCAGCCTGATGAGAATCGAGTTTTTGGCCAAGAAGGAAGACGAGCAATTCCTTAGCAGCATGGCTCGCTTGAGGATCAGCTTGAATCTGGTCGAGAAACCCACTGGCGAAAACAATAGCCTTCAGCCGACCCATACTCTCCTCGATTTGCTGAAAGTTGGCCACCCCACTAGATTGAGCAGTCTCAGCAGTGGCATCAGCTTGATGGGGTGGAGAATCCCATTCCAAGGTGCCATCGAGAAAGCCATCCAAAGCTGCCAGCGGGTCCTCCTCAAATAAAGTGTCTAGCTTTTCACTAGACACATGAGACGAAGAGCCACCCTTGGCTTGAGGCGAAGGTTGCACAGGGACAGACGATTTTGGAGGAGGCATAGGGGTATCATCCTTGCCTGGGAGAGCTTCTGCTTCGCGAATGGGAGAGGTTGCACCTTGAGTTTCCTACAAGAGAAACATCTTCAATGCCTTTTTCGATAAAGTAAAATGCACAATAGAGGGACCAACAGAACATGAAGAAATGTAAAGATACCTGGCAAGCAGATTCCTTAGAGGGGCTTGAGTTGGTGGAGCTTTTGGAACGACGAGGAGATTTGTGACTAGACTTGCTCCTAACCTTCCTCCTCCCCTCAGATGTCGAGGTCTTTCTGGCCGAAGACACGGCCTTAGGAGGCTTCTCGACACCCTCAGCTTTGGATTTTGCAGGATTGGGAGCTGGAGAATTCTCACGAGATGGAGGATTGGAAGTGGAATGCTCATGGACATCAGCCTAAAAGAAACAAAACAAACAAGAAACGATTCAGATTAGGAAATCACAGGTTAAAATGTCACGAGGTACCCTCGAGAATGGAAAACATACTTGAATGGCGGCGTCGCCACCACCTGCCTTGTCATCGACTTCTGGTTGAGCATCAGATGCCAACTTGGAAGCCCCACTGGTGGTGGAAACACCAACCCCCTTGGTCCTCTTCTGACTGGCCGAAGCAACAGGCTTAGGTTTCCTTTTTCGACTCTGTCAAAGAATACGTTAGTTCATAATCCAAAGAAATTGAAAAGAAAATGGGAAAAGCATGAGGAAACTACCTTGAGCTTGTCAGCAAGACTGACATTATCATCCTCATCATCATCATCATCATCCTCAATCACGACTGGCTTGTCCTTGGAAGAATAAGCCACTGGAGAAATAACTTGAGGAGCTGGTTGGGTAATGACTTCAGCTGTAAACAAAAAGAGAAATTAAGAAGTAAAACAGGAAAACCTAGGCCAAGTCGAAGTATTACCTTGACCAATACGCATGTTCAGCGATATGTGGTTGAAGATTTCGACGGGCACATGATACGGAAAGTTCCATAAGTGGTATTTAGTCCAAGTCACTCGCTTTCGAGGAGGTAGAGCTTGATTGGCCAATACATTTATGTTTACATGGTCAACCCATTTAGGCAAGACCGGTGGAAAGGCCAATGCAAACCTACTCGTAGGCAAAGATGGGAATCTAAAGCCAGTTTTTCGAATAATAAAAGATAGACCCTCCTCACCCGGAGGAACAACTAACTTGGATTTCTTGGCTTTAAATTCCCATTTTTGCCTTAATACCTGAGCTGCTTTCGCAACCGTATCTCGAAGGCGAAGAGTTGGGTAATATACCACACCAAAGAACTCTTGAAAGGATCGAATTTCTGCCAGGTGCATACCTTTGGTCTTCTTCGGATCCTGCTTCTGCAAAAGAAAAGCATCTGTCATGCATTGCAGACAATCTACGAGGGGCTTCGAAATTTGAGCCCAATACTCAGACCACCAGGCTTTGAAAGCATTAGTAGCATAATATGAAGGAGCGTAAGTGAAGGGGCTCAGGTTGAGAAGTTTCTTGTTGTAAAAGTGAACAGTCGTGTCGAAAGCAGAAGCCCTCTTAATAGCCCCGGGGTACAGGACTAGACTCTTGTCAAACAAAGTGTTGGGTAGAACTTGGCTAAGCCCAAACTGTCGAGAAACCAATTGAGGGTTGTAGCCACATAGAGTGTAGTCACTGCTAGCAAAGCCTACAGTTAAAACCCTAGGAGATAAGAGGGTTCTCCAGAGTGTGATGTGGTGTTCCTTGGGCAATGCAGAATCAGAAGCATTAGGATAAGAATTCCTCAGCCAGAAAGGGCCACGAACAGCCTTGCTATAAGGAGAGAAACTGGAACGATAATGCTTCAGCTCGAGAAACATAGTAAAGTACTTTCTGAAATCAGCTTCAAAACTCGACGCATCATAAGCAGGGGTCAGGGTCTCGAGCCTATGGGCATCAATCCTGGTGTTAGAAACAGGTGGAGGATTATCTTGTACCGGCAGAAGAGATTCGAAGACTGCATTCAACCAAAGTTGAAACAGCCAAAGAGGTCCAGCTGCATTCAGAGAGACGGTCTTGGTATTCCGGATATCCTCGACAGCTTCATTCAGCATTTGATAAAGGTTGCCAAGGACAAGCCTAGCCATAGCGAGTTGTCGACCCTCGTGAAGTAGATTGGCTAAGGGCAAAAGCTTGGCAGGTATGCGTAAAGACTTGGTGCAAAAAACATAAGCAGACAGCCAATACAGCAAGAAAGCGACATGCTCAGCATCAGACACCTCACCACTCTCGACATAATGGTCCTTAATGAATCGACTAAAAGAAACGTTGTCAGTAGGAATCGAGATGGGTTTAATGGTGGCAGGTGCAGAGTGATAATCATCACCAATGGGCCATAATCCGGTGATAGCAGCAACATCCAAGAGAGTGGGGGTGATCATACCAAAGGGAACATGAAGGCAATTAGTGGACCTCTCCCAGAAATAAAGTGCACTCAACAGCATAGCAGGGTTATACGAGATTGGAGATCTCGACAACTGAATCAAGTCGAGAATCCCGACATCCTTCCATTGTTACCTCTTATCTCCCTCAACCCTATCTAACCATTTCAGGTAGGCTTTGTCGTTAGCAGAGGGGTTAGGAGGAGCTGAACGAAAGGCTCGTTTTGGGTCAGAAAGAAATGGCATACGGTAAGAAGGTTGAAATGCCAAGATAAGCTCCTCTCCCCTAACGCTAGGGTGAAATGATTCATGTTCTTTAGGGAGACTATTGGGCCTATCATGCTTCACTACTTTCAAAGGACCCAAAATGGCGCGTAAAGTACCATTAACAGAGAAAGGAATGAGTACCTGGGATTTCCAGATAGCTCTCTTCTCTGCTTCGTTGGGAGGTTCCGGGATTGCCACGTGCTTGGATTCATCCAGCTTTCAGTGGCCAACGGAATGGTTTGCTTAGGATTGGAGGCCATTGAAGGAAACGGTAGATATTCCAGAGAAAACGGAAGAAGATGAAGTGAGAAGTCTGGGAGAAGAAGCTGCAGATTGGAGAAAAGAGTAAAGCTTGAACGGGGAATACCAAGAGGGTATTTATAAACAGAAGGGCAAACGGAACCCAGGCCGCATTGAGCAGTAATTTATAAAAATTTGGGGTCCAAGCAATTATTTTATTAGTTAACTCATGTCACCTCTCAGCTTTTTAGCATAGGGGAAATCATGGCCCTAAAAAGGCTATAACTGTCAGCTAGTGGAGAAGTCATCAGACGTTATGGCTGCTGATTGGACTTGAAGATCGAATGGTCGAGAGCACAAAGTATTTGAATCGTTGGAATCGAACGGCTGCGATCAAAAATGCTTGGTGTCTTCAAGCTAAAGCAGTCGACAACCAACATTCTTGGGGGCAACTGTTAAGCCAAAAATTACGAGTACTACGACTCTCGACACCATGGTGCAAAGGTGGGTTCTCGACAGAAAGGGTTATGGCGAAACCGACAACTCAGCACACGGTGTCCCACAAAGTCAAGTTAGTAAGAGCTATATCTCGATCATCTGAATGGAAGAGGCAGTTACCGAGTAACAAGCAACTACAAGCACGTGCATACACCCACGATGCCACGAATAGCAACGGTTGCCCACGACTCAGAACCATCCACGTGGCAATAGAGTCACGTGCGCGAAGACCACCGGCTAAACGTGGGGTATGGCGCCAAAATTCAAAGCCCACGAAGCCATCATGCATTCAAGAAAAACCGCCAAGAACGTGGGAAGAAAGAACACTATAAATAGAGGAAGCAGCAGCAGAAGAAGGGGTTCCCAACTCAAACTCTGAAAAATTCACCAGAAAGCTCTAATGTCCGCATCAATGAGACTCAAGGAGCAAAACGTGATGATGGAGGAGTATGTTGCAGAACCGACACTTTAGTTTCCCTGCATTTCAGCTTGTTGATTTCCAGTTCTTTTGTGTAGTTTGTTTGTCGAAATCTGCAGTTCATGTAGTTTTCATGTTATTTCAGTTTATTTGACTGTTTTGTAATTGACTCGTGTTCAATAAAATCTAGTTTCACCTGAGTTGCTCGTTGTTGTCGAAAACACATTCATTCACACACAACACTTTGGCAAAGCGTTTTCTCAAAAGGACCCTGAAATCTAAACTTCCTTTAGTCGAACTAAGAGGATATTTGTTTACCAAAAATCCGTGTAAACAGTTACGAAACAAATTTGTTTTAATTTTTTGTAAGATGTATCGAGACATGAATCACTTTAATTTTAACTCAATTTTTCTATAACTAATTTTACTAAAATTGATTTCACTAAAATCAACTATGACAAATGCTGATCCAAACATCATTCATTATTCATTATTTGTGTTAAACTTTTAATTTATTAGGAAGCTCTTTTACCAAAATGATATTTTACAAACACCTATTTCAAAGTGGATAGATCTAACATCTTAATGCAACAATGATATATACACACCTGTTTACGCTGAATTTTGGTAAACAAACAGAATCCAAAAGCAATTTAAGGACCGGATTCGGAGTCCTCTTCGGGTTCTTTAGTGAAGACGTTTTAAATGTCAAGGTTGGGTTTTTGTGAAGAACGGTATGAACAAAAGGGAAAAAAGAGTAGAGGATCGAAAGGAAAAAGAGGAACAAAAAGTAACAGGAAATCAAAATGGCAAAGGAAATGAAATTGCATTGAATATAAAAGGTGAGAATCACAGCACACTCTTAGTCTCTTTGTAGCCATATGTCACATGAGACTTGGAGGCATCCATGGAGAGTTTTGAGTAATTGTGTGAGTCTAAGTAATTTTACAATCAGATTTGCTACTTATAGAATAAGAAATGAAACTGCCACTAGATCCTACGGTAGAGATTAAATCTTAGAAAATAACTCCCTACACTAGAGCCATACACTTGGCATAAGTACAAACATAATAACTTGCAGCCCCTTCCATTTTCCAAGCCACTCTCCATGTTGCATCTTCAGTAAGTAACTGCCACATTTTCCACTACTCCACTTCAATAGCCACTAATAACTTCCACTAGCTTCCATTTTGCTAACCGCCATCTTCAGATATCTTGGTCTTAATATTTCTTGAGCATTTAATTTCCAACGTGACCATTTTCCACTTGATATCATGCAAGTCTTAATATAACAGTTTCCTTGACTTTGCCAATTCAAAGATTATTCCTAATCATCTTCCAATGACTTCGACCATGGAAAACATGGATGAATGGTCGAGTATATATTTTATCTTCTGGTCGAAAAATAGTATCCATAAGGCTTGGTCGAGAAAGGACCATGATTGGAAAATGAAACTTGAAACACCACTTTTAACAAATCAATGTTGAGATGCAACTTCCAAATGGCAATACCAGTAACCAATCTTCTTTCTAGGATCCTCAAAATTATATTTGATTAATAAATATCATGGATCTCTCAAAGACTGGTCGAAGAACATATTGGTCGTAAAGCTCTCAACCACATTTTCTCTATTGCCTTTCCAATGTCACATAAGATTTCGACCAATGACAAGTCTTAATATTTCGACACACATACGTGGTCCATAATAATTTGGCAACATGATAAAAAATCCACTAAACCATACCATGCATCCATGTACACCATATCTTAATTATCAATTTCCAAACTAGGAAATTTTGGTGTTAACAACACCTCATTTTTTAAATACTTCATTTCCACCTATTTTTGTTTCTATTTCTCTCATCTTATTATCTATCACATTTCATACTTTCTCTTTTCTTTATTTTTTCTTATCTTCCTATCTGTCTCCTCATTCCACCTCGTCCACCTCAAAAAGATGTGTGTAAGTAACATTATTGCATTATGCACACAAATCCAAGTTCTAAGATTTGTTTATTGGACGTGTTAACTCCTCCCTCAGCACCGCATTTAGGGTGAGTTAAGGTTAACAAAATCGCCATGTACACTTTGGAAAAGTTTTTACAGCTGCTAAAAGTACGTCTTAAAAAATGGGGAATATGTATCTTTTTTCCTGAGAAGAGGGGTTTATGGATTTCTTGAAGGCTATATGGGATAAAGGAAATATACGAATACGAATAATATATGTGGGGAATCACTTGCACTAAACAAACTAATTATTGGGAATAATCACTTTCAATTAATGACAGTTAGTCAAGTGATTGAATTGAGGCATCTAGACATGCTTTCCAATTCGAATAAATCCAATTGGAAGAAAATCCGCAAGTTATGTTAGCAAAATGACTTCTTGATTGCTTAATTTTATCGCAAAGCAAATGACCGATTCTATTCTGCAAAGAAATCCTTGACTTTGGCGGCAGGGTATCTCACTTTTTATTTCATCTAACTTCCACTTAGAGTACGTATCTCACTTTATTTCATCTAACTTAGTCAGTTTGATTCAGTAGCATTAAGTTAACTAATATAAAGTTCCATCTGTAAAACAAACTAGTTTTAAGTTCGAGAAAATAAATTTATGTGTTTGATAATACTCCCCGGTTCTTTTTATGAGAAACTCATTGATAAAATAACATAAATCAAGGAAACTAATAGTTTTTATAAAATAAATCATTATGCTTTATTTCAATGATGCTTTTTCCTTTTCACAAGAACAAATATGTTAGTTACCACAAATGTTGACAATACCTATTGGGTGCTTGCAATTTTCCTCCAAATTTTTGCAATGTGAATAGGGTGTCTTTGCATTGAAACTGATTAGTTGACATAATTTAACAAGAGTTTTTCTTATAAAAATGACCCAAAAAAAATTTCCAAAGTGTTCCTTATCAAAAGGTCCGGATGGAGTAATACTTAGTAACTGTCCACATTGAGAAAACAAATTGTTCATATTTATCTATCAATCTGGTCTATCCAGTTACAATTTCAAGACATATAAATTAATGTTTTTTCAAATAATTAATTTCCTTGTGAGAAGACTAAATTAATGAGAGGTGAGATAAAAATATATTTTGACAAGTAAAATAGGAAAACAATAATAATATCTTCTTGAACGTTACTATTGTCGTTTCTATTTAACTGTTCAGAAATAGAAGAAACACACATAATAAAGAGCGCAATTAATGTCGTTGATTTTCAGAAAAGTATTACTACATCCGTTCCTTAATAACTGTCCACTTTGAAAAAAAAATTGTTCTTATATATCTGTCCACTTAGAGTTTCAAGAGAGAATTAAATGATGTTTTTCCATAAAATGCCCTTGCAAGAACAATAAATGAGGAAAGATAAAATGCATTATAAAGGGTGAAATAGGAAAATAAATAATACTTTCATGAAAACTAACAAAATTAATTGCATTTTTTAATATGTGTTTTCTTCTCTATCTGAACAGTTATATAGGAACGGAGGTAGTATTTGTTTTTCTATTTTATCCTCTGAAATCTATTTTATTTTTCCTCATTTATTTGCAAAAACATTGTTTAATTCTCTTTTGAAATGCTAAGTGGAAAGATATATAGGAAGTTAAGAACAAATTTTCTTTTTCAAAGTGAACAATTAATAAGGAACATATAGAGGTGATAATATATATATATATATATATGTAAAGGAGACTTAAAATTTTTTGCATTGATTACCTTACATATGTATTAAATACATTGGATAGTAAAATACAAAACTAAAAAAATAAATACATCTAATTTATTATTCAATAGATTAATTAATAATTGTTAAACTTTTCAATTTCTAAATTAAAAAAAAATTCAATTTCTCATATTGATTAAATTTTAACTATTAATTCTAACTTGAGGACAAATTTTGGATAATAACAATAATTTAAATTGACTACCTTTACATTAATAAAAATATATAGTAAAATAAATTTTACATTTATACCTAATTGTAAAAAATTCCAAATTCTTATATATGAACATTAAAATTATTATTTTATTTTAATTACTAATCATAAGTTGATGAATTTTAAAAATTAACCAATAAAACTTATTACTACATTTTACGTATAAATAAAAAAATGAGTACTAAATTTAGATATCATCTTAATAAATTATATATATATATATATATATATATATATACAAAAGAATATTGGACTTGAGTTCTACATTACTGGAGAGATTAATTAAATTTTTATTTTCATTTCAATTCATTATTGACATAAGGTTGAAAAAATGAAAAGATACAAGAATAGCACAAACTAATATATTTTAAATAAAATAAACATGTTAAATATTGAAATTAGTTAATGGTTGCATGATTTTTGTAAATATATATTTTGGAAATTACTTTTAAAATTTGAAATGATTATGCATGTTCTTTAAATTAACTATAATGTAATTTTGTATTATTTTAAAAAATATTTTTAAATTTACTTGTGATTTTTCTTAATAATGATAGTAATAAATTATTGATGAATATTTTATGTCATTAACTTTATTATTAACTATTAATTGTAAACTTTTCATTTTCTTATACAAAAGAACAATGTATTACGTAGTACTTAAAAATAGTTAGAATATTAACTATCAATCATAAATTGAGAGAAAAAAATTAATAAATATATTTATATGTAAACAATATTAATAATTTAAATTAAATAATAGTAAAGATAAAATTTATTAATGAACAATCTAGAAAAATAGTTTCAAAATTAAATAAATGTCTCTATAAGATATTTACTATTAAATATACTGCATATGTGTATTATTTGAAAAATAATTTCAAATATGTTTTTTGATCTGTTATATTGTAGTAAAAATATTTTCTCAAGTTTTCTTATGTTATTAATAATATTTTCATTTTCAAAAAAAATTATTAAATTTCAGTAATATATTTTATTTACATAAAGAGAACTCTAATACAAGTAATTTAATGCATCAAAAAAACTCTAATACTATATATTTAGATTTTTAAACACAATAATTTTTTCAAGAAATATTTTAATATTTATTATTTATATAAGTACACTATAATAATTTTCATATAATATTAAAAAATATTGTAAATAGACTCGTGCAACGCACGGGTATAATATCTAGTTATTTGTATTTCTTAATAAATGTGTTTCTTTTCTGTCTTGACAATTAATAAGGAATGAATGTAATAATAATATAAGTTTGGTTTTTTTGGGAAGAGAATTTATCTTTTAGCCATTTATTATTCGAGCTTTCAGCCTTTTACCATTTTTATGTTTTATTTATTCTGCATTAGTTCATTTATTTCTAGCCTTTTAAGTCTTTTATTCATCTATTCTAGTTGTTCCCTTTGTTAAATCGACTTATTTAGTCACGAATATCTCAATAGCAATCCAAGAGCTTTCCGAAGTGGCTTAGAAACCAACATTGAGGAGCAGAGTCTCATCCTTAAGTAATCATTTAATTAAAAAATTGTTATTCTTCTTACAGTAAAGGTAAGCAAAGAAGGAAAAAAAAAAGATGTCAAACCTAATACCACAGTTCAAGCCTGAACCATGGTAAGAAATGAGAACTATTACCATGTCTTTATTTTAACCGCGGTAATAGACAACCATATTACCGCGGTAACAGCAAACCATATTACCATGGTTCAACACGAAATCATGGTAATTGGTCAATTACCTCGCCTCGCTACACAATGGTTTAACTGTGGTAATTGGTAATGGGAACCGTGGTAATTAAAAGGCGAAATCTTGCGTTGATTTCTCACTAGGCGACTCACACGACTAATCTAGATAAATTTATTTGTAACCAACAGGCTGAGACAGATTACGTGTATCCATAAGGATTAGACAACTCCATGAAAGAACAACTTACAGGGTAGCACAAGGTGGCAGCAGAAGCAAGAAGCAAGAAGCATCGTAACAAAAATAATGCTCCAAAAGGTTAATACCATTTGTGTCGCATGCACATGCAAGATGCCTTGATTCTGGGCATCCTCTTAATTTCCACAAGATGTTTCTTTGTAAAATGAAATTAAAAATTATGAATAGTATACATATACTAACGATCAGTTGATTTAATTAAGTGATACATATTGGATTCACTTTAAATAAAACATCATATTTTAGTCTCGTGAATGAAAAATAAATATTAATAACCTAATAAATATTAAACTTTTGGTTCGAACAAAATTGTTTTATTATCTCCTAAAAAATACTTGTATTGGAAAAAGGAATGAATAGTGTGTGACTTTTGTAGCTCATTATATATTCTCCACAATATCTGGCCATTTGATATGCACATCAAAGAAAGAGAGTTGGAAAATCTAGGTAGCTGAAGCAGTAGAACAAGTGAATATGATGAAGGGGAAAAAACAAGTATTGAAGAAAACAAGAACCTTCTTACTAGAAAAATCTCCAACCATGGAATACAAAATCACAGCCCCTGCTGATCAATATTCCACGGACACTTTTGTAACCAGAAAGTCCCTTCCTGTGATGGAATTCCCAACCTCCCCACAACTCATCTTTGGGGAAGAAATAATTCACTTCAGCCACCCACAACACCCACTCTCACTAGTGAACCTCCCAGACCTATTCACATGTGATGGGTGCAAGGAGTATGGCTCTGGCAAGAGGTTTGTTTGTCAACAATGTGATTATCAGCTGCATGACTTCTGTGGGTTGGCTCCTCCTGCACTCAAGGCCCATCCTTTGCATTCCCAACACTCAATCTTGTTCCATTCCAAGCCAGGTATGACTATGACTGGCCTTTCCCCTCACTCATCTTACACTAAGTAATTTGTATACATGCACTAACATATAGTACCTCTACCTTTTTTGAAGAAAATATTTGTTCGTATTCTTTATGCTTAGCATTTCAAGAGAGTATTAAATAATATTTTTCTAAATAATACCCTTGTGTGAATAATAAATGAAGAAAGATAAAACACATTTCAGAGGATAAAATAGAAAAAACAAATAATATTTTCCTAAAAATTAACAAATTGTACTCATTCATGTGTTTTTCTCCTCTCTCTAAACTGTATACTTTTCTCAAAATGTAAATTTTTCCAATTTTAACATCTGAATGATACAAGTATATTATACATTCATATTTATTTTCCTTAAACTTTTCATGATGAAAATCTTGGACCGTCTAGGCTTCCACCACATGTTTAATTAGATGGTGGGTGTAAACACTATTATTAAATTAAATTATCCTTATTTGTCGTGAGAGAAATAAATTCGTAGTTAAATAACAGCTAATTTTCAGACAATTATTTTATGGTAGTTTTTTATAAGTTACAAACTTCATTTCACATAATTACAATTCATGTGTTTATAAATTATAAGTTGTGTATTGATCCGCCACCAACTACGTGGTGAACGCTATACAAAGATAAAAATCTTTCTTCTTTTCATATATGCCTAGGGGTGAGCAACGGTCGGGTTCGGGCCCAATCTAACCCAACCGCCAAGAACCGAACAGCTTAAAATTGGGACCAATTTCGACCGTGGACCAAATCGGTTTGGTCGGGTCGGTTTATAATGGTTAGGCGGTTTACTCGGTTCGGTTTGGACGGGTTGGGCCTTAACTGGGTTGGACTTTTTTTGGCCAGTTTTTTTTTTAAGGAAAAATGAGTTTATTTTTATAAAACGTGGGTCAATAATAAGCCCACCAACAATAACTCTAACATCAATAAAACATCACAAAGCTAATTAAGTCGCCAAATGGCCAATAAATCAATAATAACCTATTGATCAATTTTACCAGCCAAGTAAAACACATCACAAATTGGTTCTATTAGAACTTAAAAGCTCAATAACCATAGTCAATAATAACATTCACATAAACATAAACTGGATTGTATCTTAACTGCCAAATTACAACTAAAACTTGAGTCTTGAATCACACTAAAAGGGTCTTCGAGTAAACCACAAGTAGCAGAGCATTAAGGCATTAACAACATTGTGTCTACTACGAAAGTTTAGATTTTAAATCATATTACAAGACTTTAGACTTGAAATATCCATAAAGAATGAAAACTGAAAATAAAATCATGTAGGATTCCCTCTTCAGCATGTCTATGATCAGCACACACAAGAACCCAACCAAATCCTGCAAGATTGAGTAAGCTAAATGGATTAAAAGATATTATAGGAGAGCAACGATAATTAAGTTCTATAATCACCATTCACCACACAAAAGAAAATTATTTATCTAAATCATGTATGCATACACTTATACTAAAAGAAAGAAATTTTTTTCATTACCCAACAAGGAATGAAGAAATATTTTCCATGTCCTTCATAAGCTTCTTTATCATCTCATCAGCAATCAGATTCATCCTCTATCCAAGTGTCCCAACAAGTCTTTCAAAGAGCTAATAATGCAATCATAAAATATTGTAATCAGAAATAAACATAACAATTAAAAGCAAAGGAAACACATTTAGTTATTACAAAAGAAAGAAAGTAATTACCAACATGTTGTGATTAATTTAGTGCACATCCTTAAGAGTCCTTGCTGCTGCCCCACCAAAAAAATCATGTTCAACATAGGTGATTCAACCTGGAAGTAATTGGAAAAGCATAGGTGAACGGAAAAAACTTGATAAAACAAATAACGAATTCAAAACAGTTTGACATGTGGTACAAACCTCCCAAAAAACAGGTTCATTACAAACTTCTACAATGCTTGCAAAATAACCTACATATACTATATAATATTATAGTGAGTCATTTGACCTGCAAATGACTCCAAAAAAGTCAGGCACCTGTAACAGATACATAAAACAAATAAGCACATCAGAATTGGCTAACTTGAGTACTTAAAGGAAAAATTAAAAAGTTCAAGGGAAATTGTACACTTTTAAGTTGCGCTTTCAGCCAATATTCATTGGCTGAGAGGATGTTCCAGCTGCTGAAGCTGATCCACCTGGGGTCATAGAACTTGCTGCTGCTTGTAATTCTTGGTCATATGAAAAGGAAGTGAAAGAATAGATTAAAATTTATAAAAAAAACAATAGTATAACACATAATAAAAGAGATCAAAACAACAATACCTGCTACAATCTCATCATTAAGCTCCCACTCCTCATCAAGGTCATCTTTGAATTGGTAAAGAGAAGGCTTCAACCAGTTCTGGGCACAAATCAGACCCTCGGCAATTTTTGGGCTAAGGGAGCTTCTAAAGGGCTCCAACACCCTACCACCAGTGCTAAATGCACTCTCCGATGCCACGGTTGAAACAGGGGTTGCAAGGACATCTCGCACCATGGAAGAAAGTATAGGGAACCTACCAGAATTTTGCTTCCACCATAGTAGCAAGTCAAATTTGTCATTTCCTTCAACATTAGCTTCACTTAAGTATGTCTCAAGCTCATTTTTTCTGTCAATTGAACTTTTCTCCTTTAAATGCTTCTTAAAAGCATCTGCCCGTTCTAAAAATGATGAACATTCAACCGGAGTAGATGATGCACCTTTTCCACTCCCCTCCAAAGGGCCATGAGATGATTGCACAGATCTGTTCCGTTCCTCATGGGCTGAAGCATACCAGTTGTACATTCTAGTAAGATCATCCTTCACACTAGTTGACATTTCATTTAGGAATGTTGGATTTTCACCATACATTTGTAGAAAGGACCATTCGACATAACTGAACTTGTATCGAGGGTCAAAAATTACACCAAAGTAAAGGAGTTTATTAATTGACTTAATATTACCCCAATACTTATCAGTTTGAGTGGCTAGGGAGCTTCCTCATGAGATTTCAGATATGGTCCTACTGATAAGAATAGTTACTCAGATAATCATATCTGTACAAAAAAGTGAATGTCCAGTGCTATGTCGGTTCGGTTCGGGTATCGACGGAAGCCAAAATTCCCACCGACTGTAGCCGCACGTAACCGCCAGAAAATTTCGCCTGTACCCGTGGCCCGACCCGACCCGACCGCGGACGTGATTTTTGAAACGGGTAGAGCGGGTTCGGTCGGGTTCGAAATTTCTGCTCACCCCTATATATGCCTATTCTTGAATAGTGATGCTTTAATATCTAATTTGCTATTATAATCTCAACTAATGGAGTTTATTTATTCAGCCGGGGAATATGAAAGCACTTTACTTCAAAGAGTGGTGGAGCTTGAACTAACTTTTTGATGGAGATGCTTTTTAATGCGTCAAGGAAAAGTAATAGATATCAATAACCTAAAGCGATTTAAAACCATAAATTTCACAAACTAAATATATATGTTTATAGTTTCAAAAAAAAAAATATATATATATATATATATGTTTATAATAATAGTGCAGCACTCAAAAAGTAGCATGAGTATTTATAGAAATATTTGAAAGATTTTGTAAACAATTTTCATCAAAATATACATTATTTTTATTTCTTCTTCGGAAATCAAAATATACATTATATTTATATTTTAACTTATTAGGGGCTTCTTTTTTTTTGAAAGGCAAAAAATAATATATTAAGATGAAGTACAAGGGGTACTTCAACCCAATACAAAGAGAGAGACAAAAGAAAAGATGAATAATCGATGACTAACAGTATAGTAGACAAAGATCCATCTACTACTAAGATACCCCCACCTCTCCTTGAAGAAAAATCTTAGAGAACAAGCCTCATAAAAACCTTACTAGGACAAAACCCCCTTGGGAAAACCTAGTAAGGAAAAAGAGTACAAGTTCTCTAAGATCAAAATGAAATCTTCAAGTAGAGCCCAATACAATATATGCCCAAAACCCAATGAATTCTCCATAATTTCCAATCTGCCAGCAATCATCAGGATACTAGTAATACTTCAAATTATCTCCCTTTATCACACATCCAATGTCTCCCCTTCCTTTGAATTCAGAGTAGGATAAATATAAATCTAGACCTGAATTGCATCCCCTGACTAAATTTCCAACGGTTATACTCTGGATGTCCAATAATTTCCAAAACCAACAATAATAAAGCATGTTAATTTAAGCATCCTCCACCCAAGCATTCTTTAGGACAGTTGCTCCATTCATAGAAGGAAAAGATGAATTCTTTGGTCTTGTATCTCAACCAATTCCAGGATCTAAACTTTATAGCCTCCACAAGCTTAACCAAATCAGGTTCTGCATTTTTGAAAATAATCTCATTTCTAAGCAACCATATGGACCAAATACTTGTGCACCAAACCAGCAGCCAACCCTCTTTATTTCTACAATTAATTAGATGAAGGTGTTGCTCAAAATTTCCTCTGCAATCGTTCGGATTCACCGATTGGATACCCCACCAATGGTAGCATGATGTCCAGACTCTCCATGCAAATTTACAAGAAAACAGCAGATGATTCGAACATTCCTCTGCTTCATTACAGAAGATGCAAATGCTCTCCCGACCTGCAGGGATTATATTCCTCTTCACAAGATTCTCTCTTGTCTGAATTTTGCCAAGAAGCGCTTTCCACCCAAAAGCTAACACATTCGATGGGCCAGGAATTTTCCACAGCAACTTGAATATCCAATTTTCCTCTGCACTATCACCATCATTCAGAATGTGAAATGCTGAGTTTACTGAAAATACACCATTCGTTGTATCTATCCATTTCCAAGTATCCTGCACATTAACACACGGATTAAAAAGATTAATTTTTGACAGTATGTTGTGAATCATCTCTTCATCCCTAGAGCGTAACTCCCTTCTCCATGTAAGTTTCCAGTCCCAACGACCCTCCCTCCAAATCCCAACATCAGCCACCTTATTCTTCTGCTGTAAAGATATGTTATACAACCTAGGAAACTGCTGCATCAAACTCAGGCCTTCTCCTAACCACTCGTCCTCCCAAAACAGTGTACTCTTCCCATCCCCTACAGTTCGACAGGTATGATTTTTAAACCACTCTCCATATGTCCCCTTACTACCCCACACATCCTTCCACCAACTTGAGGTACTCCCTCCCCATATCCTATCCTCACCCCCCCCCCCCTCACTTCCCCATACTTAGAAGACAACACCCTACACCAGAGACTTTCCCTTTCAGTGAGAATCCTCCACCTCCATTTTGCCAATAGTGCCTTATTAAAGAGTTCTATATCTCTTATTCCTAATCCACCTTGCTCCTTGGATCTACATACCTTCTCCCAGCCAACCCACGCCACCTTTCTTTCTCCCTTACCTCCCCCCCAAAGAAAATCCCTTTGAATTTGTTTACATTCATGTGCAACACCCTTCGGTATTTTAAAGAATGATAAATAGAAGAGAGGTAGTGAAGATAAGACGCTCCTAATCAAACAGATTCTGCCACCGAATGATAGGGACTTATATTTCCAATTTGCCAATCTCTTTCTGAATTTCGAGACCACTGGTTCCCATGTAGTCTTACGTCTCGGATTTGCACCGATAGGGATACCCAAGTAAATGAAGGGAAGGTTCATCACTTTGCAATTAAGGACTGCTGCAAATCGTAGAACTTCGTTCTGCTCCAATCCTATCCCGGCAATCATACTTTTATAGAAACTAACTTTGAGTCCAGACATAAGTTCGAAACAACGCAGAATGCTCTTCATAACCAGAATGTTTCGAAAGGAGGCTTCTCCAAAAAATAATGTGTCGTCTGCGAATTGGGATAGAGCCACTTCCACACCTCCATTGCCGACTTTATAACCCGAAAACAGATTCAAATTCAAGGCCTGCCTCATCATTCCGCTTAGACCCTCTCCAACCAGCAAAAAAAGGAAGGGGGCAAGGGGATCCCCTTGCCTCAATCCTCTTTCAATTTTAAATTCCCCCGTTGGACTCCCGTTGATCAGCACTGATACCGAGGCTGATTGGATACATCCTCTAATCCATGAAATCCATTTTTGGCAGAATCCCAACCTACCCAACATGTAATACAGAAAGTCCCAACATACAGAGTCGTATGCCTTCTCGAAATCGACTTTGAACACAACACACTTTTTCCTCTTTCTCTTTGCTTCCTCCACGATCTCATTAGCGACAACAACACTATCAAGCATAGATCTTCCACCTATAAATGCTGTCTGTCTTTCATCAATTACTTTTGGCAACACAGCTTTCAACCTTTTAGAGAGGACCTTGGATACTATCTTATAAAGACAACCCACTAATGAAATGGGTCTAAATTCTGACAAAGATGCCGGACAATCAGATTTAGGGACAAGTGTAATGAATGTTGCATTCCCACCCCTAGGCCATACACCATTATTGTAGAAATCATCCATCAACCGCATCACATCCTCTTTAACTAAGTCCCAGAATTTCTTGAGGAATCTAAAGTTAAACCCGTCCGGGCCCGGGCTTTTGTCACTTCCGCATTCCCACACAGCTTCTTTAACTTCCACTAATTCAAATCTCGCTACTAAGTTACGGTTGTCCTCATCATTTATTTTGTCAAATGGGACTCCCTCCAAACGCATCCCCTTCCAGGCCTTATCTCTAAATCTTTCCTCAAAGAAGTTCTTCACATAGCCTTTAACTACCCCCGGGTCTTCCTCCCACCTCCCATCAATATTCAGCCCCCTTATCGCGTTAATTCTACGCCTCCAATTTACCACACCGTGGAAGAACTTGGTGTTAGCATCGCCTTCCTTGACCCACTTTTCTCTGGATTTTTGATACAGCAGGGTCTCATTCATGTTAGCCACCTGCCAGAATTCAGTTAACAATCTCCTTCTCTGCTCTATCTCATCTTGCACCAGCCCCTCAATCTCCTCTTTTAGATCCAGAGCATTTATTTTTAGCACTATTTCTTGACTTTTCTTTTGCAGATCACCTACCTTTTCTTTATCCCACTTTCTTAATTCAACCTTCAGTTTCTTCAGTTTTTCTTTTAGAACGAATGCCCCCCAACCTTGAACTTCCATTCCAAACCACAGTTCTGATACCAATTTAGGAAATTCCTGCATAGTCAACCAGCAATTTTTACATCGAAACGGCTTGGGCCCCCAATCAATATTTGACTCTTTCAAAATCAATGGGCAATGGTCGGACACATCTCGGTTTAACACGAATTGTGCACTATTTTGCCAGTGAGACCACCATTCTTGTGAAACTAAGAACCTGTCCAACCTGTTTCTCGATTGTCCGTTCGGTCTATACCATGTATATTTTCTTCCAACAATAGGGACGTCCTCCACTTCCATTCTTTCTATAAATCTGTTAAATTCCTTCATTTCACTCTGCCCCACTCTACTGCCTGAGTGTACCCCTTTCCTCTCATTTGCTTCTCTGATTGCGTTGAAGTCTCCCATAATACACCATACACTTGGATATTGAGAAGAACTGCTTCTCAAATCTTTTGGAGGACTACTATATATAAGACACGTTCAATTCCTGCAAGAATTTTTAGGAAGTGTATAAATCAATTATATTTTTGCCAGCCTACATGTGGACCATAGTTAAAATAAATATAACACAATTTTGAATGGTTCTTGTGTTTTATCTTTCAAAAGAAAAAAAGAATGGTTCTTGTGTTTCGCGAAGGAATCCTACTCAACAAATACGACTTTTCATTTTTTTGACATTAATGAAATTTTCGCTTTCGAAAAACAAATGTTTATGCATAACATATTTTCAATCTATGTATTTTAATAATTTTTAAAAATTAATTTATAAATAAGCCATCAATTAATCCGAACACATTTTATGATGTTTTTTTTTTGAAACAATTTTATGATATTTAAATTAGAATAAGTGTGTGTCTATTAATATTTGAGTTTGGAAGACTCAGAACTCGTATAACCGAATGAAAATGTTATTGCCGGGAGCTAATTAGGAAATACATAATTTTTATCTTATTTTCTCTTTTCTTTGTTGTTAACTTGTTATTGTGTGAATATTCTGGATGTTAAAATAATATTGTTTTGGATGGTAACTAATTTATGTTGTATTATGGGTTTTCCAGTGAAAACCGGGATGGGTGCAAAGACGAAATGCGATGTTTGTGGCAAACCAACAAAAGGGTATGCTTTCCTATGCACTGCATGCGCCTTCCAAATGCACCCATGTTGCGCCATGCTCAACACAGAAATTGACTACCCACATCACCCCCACACCCTCAAAATCATGCCCTCAACAAGCACCACCCCCGCCACAAACACAGATTCTTCATCTTCTGGGGGCATCGTTTGCGGCGAGTGCAAGAAGAGAAAGTCAGGGAAAGTGTACCGCTGCACGGTGTGTGACTACTATCTCCATGCAGTGTGTGCCAAGACCAAGGTTAACGGTCTCCTAGCCAACGGCATCAGGCCACCGGAGAAACCGAGCGTGCTTGCCGCCGCGGCCAAAGTTGCTTCCCAAGTTGTGATTGAGTTCCTTGGGGGGTTCGTTGAGGGTCTTGGAGAAAGCATGGGAGAAGTGCTTGTGCAGAACATTGCCAAAGGAAATGGTAGTGTCACAAATAATACCTCTAATACAAAACCTCGTAAATAACCATTCACATGAAATTGTCACTTTGGTTATTGAAGTCATTTTAATTCTTGGAAGATGAAAATAGGCAAAATAATCCTTATAAAAAGAAAATTTGATCAATAAAATATCTAAAATGTGAAAATTAAGATCAAATTTAGTTCTTGGGGGATAAAAAACGATCAAACTCCATCCCTAGAATGACTAATTTGAAAATATATTCATCTTTTAGGGGTTATATATATATATATATATATATATATATATATATATATATATAGTTATTTCCATAATTGAGGGACTAAATTGACCAACCATAAATTGTTCATAGACCAAAGAGAATTCATTCTCATCTTCATTTATTACTTATTATTTGTGGCTTTCTCTCTCTGAAATATGAGAGGAAACATATAAGAGGATTCATTCTCAGTGTCACTTGTTGCAGCAACTCTTGTGCTGAATTGGTGCTCCAAGTCCATTAATTGTGTGCACATTTATATTTTCGTCTTGTATATCATTAGTTTGTATATTCAACTATTTTTAATATCAATATTGCTCGCACTTGTCAGCTATGTTTTGTTTTTTGAAGGTAGCTATGTTTCGTTGAAATTTCTTTTTGAGCCATTATTAATGATTTAGATTCATCTTTCTTATTATAATTTGACTATATAAGCTTATATTTCTTTAAATTTTAAATAAGCTTAAATTTTATAACTGTTAATGTAAATAAAAATGAATGGCTCGAATATAATCATCTTTCTAATTATTTAAATAAAAACTCAGGGAAAAAAAAACTCATTACAAACAAAAGAATAAACATGAATGAGACCCATGTTGTATGACCACTTATACACATATTTAATTGCCGCAAAATGTGAAGAGTTAAAAAAGTGTTTAGAATCTCTGTTACGCCAATTTTGTGGCGGTCTTTGAAGCCTTCCCAATCCCAAGTAGTCATATAATTGTAAAAAATAATACTTTGCAAAAGCTATCACAATCCTCACAAATTCTTTTGTCTATCAAACATTATTGGACTTGAATTCACTACAAGAAACTCATCAATTAGCGTCAGCCGGGAACTGCCGCTAACAAGCAAAACACCAACACTAAAGGTGATATAGTGTTGGCCTGGTGTCGAGGTCGAGGGACGCTGGAATGGTCGAAGCTAACACTTTGAGTAGACTTGTTTAGTCGATGCTATTATTTGCGTCGGTTAATCCGACATAAATCTAACGCAAACCACTAGAGACTAAGAACGATGCTTAATCGTAATATTTAGAACAGTGGCGGAGGGACAGGGGTGACTTGTCCCTGCTTAGTCACCCCTGAATTCTAAGAATTTCTCAACAAAAATAATTTGAAGTAATGTGGGGCTTGAGAAGGGGAGGAGCACCGGGTGGATGGTGGAAGGGTGAGCTGAGAGGAGTTGGGAGAGGAAAGAAGGTCTAGACACAAATGGGTTGCACTAAGATTCGATAATTTACACCCAACAACCATCTGGGTATTGCTTGAAAAATGTGAAATGGGTTTTCCAAATCTGTATTCTGTTGATTTAGTCAAAGGGGTTTTCCTCAAAGTTTGGAAATTTACCTCAATAATCATCTGGGTAGTGTTTTGTAACCTTCACTAGTGTGAAAAATGTGAAATGTGTATCTAAAATTAGACATGGTCATCCCCTAATTTGAGAATTTAACTCAATAATCATCTGGGTAGTGTTTGTCAGTAGTCTTAATTAGCTTGAAACATGATACATGAGTATTTCTGAATTGTTATTTTGTTAATTTATCCAATTGGGTTGCCTCAAAATTTAGGAATTCAGCACAATGACCATTTGGGTAGTGAACTAGTGTCTGTTTGGTCACCTCTCACCTGGGGGAATTGTATTAAGATTTAGTGAGAGATTTCATGTGACAGAGCGAATTCTGTTGTAGTTTTCAGTCCATATATATCATTCAACTGATGTTGTAGAAAAATTATATCGGACTTGGGCTAAATTTTGACTATGATTTCCTTAAACATTTTCCTGAACACGCGACGGTTCAAGGGGTGAGTGTGGGAAAGGTTAGATATGTATGCAGTCTAATCTTGATAAGTGGAGCGGTTGTTTTCTTCATGGCATTTTGGTAAAATAAATTTACTCATATGTGGTGCATGCTATTACATTTGGATATTATGTTACTATCATTTCTATATCAATATTGACTTTGAAGGCATTTTGTATTTCCATCATTTTGTAAAGCAAAAATTCTGAAAACTTAAGATCTTTTTTAGTTCCAATAATTTCATTGTTTATATAGCACACAATACTGAACAAAAGGTGGAAAATAACATTACAAGTTGAAAGGCTCTCTTATTTGTAAAGGCATTCTAGGTTTGATATGCAAAAGAAATAAAGGACTGGTTGACAGTCTCACCTTGATGCACTTTTCTCTTTTCTCCCGGCTTAAGATCTAAGTTTGTAATTCTTGTCTCTGCCTCTGATAGACACTAGATCTTAGTACCCCCTTCTAAAATTCCTGCCTTCACCCCTGATTTAGAGTACGCTAACTTGTCCGTGTAAAGTCGACCAATATTATTTTAATAGCATCAACGCCAAATTCATGTAAAAATTGATAATTATCCAACCCATCTCGTCTTTATTTTTCAATGATAGATAGAGCTTCATACTTTGATTATACTCCCTCCGTCCCTAATTATAAGCTAAAGTTGTAAAAATCACACTTATTAAGAAAGCCTTAATTGATGCATTGGTTTTCAAAAAAAATGTACAACTTTCTATGTTTACCCCTATTTATGATAACACTTTTTCATCATTGTACTACTAATGGTGGTGCTCCACTACCAATAAATGCAAGGGTGAATATGGAAAGAAATATTAACTTTTGCAAGGTTAGCTTATATTTAGTGACACAAAAAAAGTCTCAATGTTAGCTTATAATTAGGGACGGAGGGAGTATATATTAATGTTTTTTCGTTGTCACTGAAAACCATAGATCATCATTATAAGCTTTGAATTTGGTCATATATCTTTATAACTTAATTAATGTGATTTCCTTATTATTTGTCCTTACAAGCTACAAAACTGAATTCAAATCTTATAAAGATGATGCATGGTACTTTGTGACACATAAAAAACATATACATATATATATTTCAATGATTAAAACTATTTAACTTTATCTATCACTAAAAAATAAAGAAGAGTTGTTATTTAATAACTAACAATCCCAACATAAATTTGGCGCTACTGCAATGAAAATAATGCTAGCATATCTAAAATAAGACATATGCAATAATAATCATAGGCAATAACAATCATAAGAAAAACTTTATGGCAATAAAAATATTAATATTATATTTATAAATTAATTATTTTATTACAATTATTATTTCGGTCCATGATCCAACACTTTCATCCTTATTTGCAGCTCTACCTTTTTAAGCCTTTGAATCATTTTTTTCGAGCTTCAAAATTCATTTCTCAAAAGCAAAGGGAGTATCTTCTGCTTATCTCCCACGATCCTTGCCAGCTATGGTTTCTGCCCAGCAACGTTTTCTCAAGCTTCACTATTAGGATCTTCCACAGCTCTGCGAATAATCCAATACTCAAACTCAATATCTTTTAAAAATTTCTAAACTACTACTAATAAATAAATTCATTTCACAGATTCTTCTCCTAACACAATAACAATGTCATATTAATAATACTTACTAAGGTGCTGGTGGGAGGCAAGGAATGAGGTGGCAAAGGCAGTGGGGCGCACGATATAGAGGCAGACACCCAAGCGTCATCGAAGGAATGTGAAAGAAGTTGAAAAATAGGGTAGTGGCGAAGAGGAGGAGGCAGGGCCGAGGAATAAGAAGAGGGTGAGGGTGGAGAAGGGAGAAGCTGATGGTGAGGGTGTCATAGGAGAAGGATGAAGTTGACGGTGAGGGTAATAGAGGATAAAGAAGGGGGTGAGGGTGACGGAGGAAAAGGAGAAGGATGAGCCTCGAGTCCTTTGAAATAACCTACGCTTTGAAAACGTAAATTCGGCTCTGACCGGCGCTAGGTTAGCCTGAGACTTTAGTCTCGGCCTGCAACCGACTATAAACATGTGAGTGGGGATGCTCCTTTGGCTGGTGATGTTAGTGTCTGTTGAAGCTGACTCTAATTTGTAAAAAGCTGACTCTAACTGCGTCAGCTAAGCCGAAGCTATCGAGCCAAATTTAGTGTCGGTGTCGTGACCGACACTAATTCCGGACTCTAAAACCTATTCTTATAGTGCTAGTTAGATAAACTTGTGAATGAAGTTTTGAGGTTCGTTGCGAATACTAAAAGGGACTCTAATACGCAAGTCACCAAGATTCCAAAGAAGTATGCAATTGGAAAGGTTGAATTAAGATGCAAGCTTGTTTCTTTTTGTCAATTTGGCGATCTCATATATTAACGAATATGCTCCAAATACAACAGGCCTAAGGCCCATCAAACATTACAAGCTTGGCTATAACACGAAACGACAAAAATCCTATCCTAGATTCTTAGAAGTGGGTTTCCATATCAATTAGCGAGTAACGACAATAATGATTATTGTTCGAGTTACATAAGTAGGGATGGAAGTAAGTCAGGCCGTCGACAGGGGCCTATGGCCTAGCCTACATCATGCCCAGGTCAAGCCAGACCAAATTAATAAATAGACAAGGCTAAGGCTTTTGAAAAGTCTTTTTAGTTAAAAATATCAGGCTTATGCCACTCAGAAAGCCTTTAAGCCTAACAGGCCGGTCTATTTAAAAAAATAAATTTATTTTATTATTTTTACATTGCATTTCTATTATAATATCTGAAAATTATATACTTACTGACTTATTTATATGTTTAAGTATGTTAGACTATATACTTATTTAACCATATAAACCTTTATAGATAGAGAGTGGTGACTTTGAATTTGACGATATAATGATATTATTATATTTTTCTCGTTAGCTATAAGTTTGTTGACATGTTTACATAGATTTGTTGGTATACTTAAATATCATAAAATAAATCAGACCTTTAAATAGGATACCAGGTCAAAAAAGGCAAGACTTTCAACAGATCATGGCTTGGCCGAAAACAAAGCCTATGGTAGATAACAGGTCAGGCTTAGGCCTTGAATTTTTGAAACAGGCCGGGCCTAATTAAGCAAAGCTTATTTCCACCTCTATACATGAGTAGTAAGATTTGATGAATCGATTAGGTGTGGGCTGGTAGATCTCGGCCCATTACTTTGTGCGGTCATATAGGAGTATCGTGATTAGGTCTCATTGGGGAGTTTGTTACAAGTTTTACAAAAATATTTCTAGGATTGTTGTTTTTTTATGAATCTCATTACCAACAAAATCATTCCCAAGTAAAATAAAAATATGTTTGGTTTGAGTATATTATTCTTGGGAAAGTTTTTAAAAATTATTTAATTAAAAGTATAAAAATAGAATATACGTAGTGGAGGAAAGAGTTAGTAGGAATTAAATTTCACTCTCATGCGAATGTAAAATTCTCTCTCTTAGTGATGGAAATAAAAAAAATTAAAACTTATACCAAACTTGGAATGTTACATTTCAAACCTTACATTCCTGCAAATGTTTTGAGATACCTCTCTTACAAACGCCCTTGAGGAACGAGAGCTTACGGGGTATTCTTTTTTAATCATCCTAATGTCAAATTATTCCTAGTCGAGCTCATCCTTGAAGGACGTAAGACGTTTATGATCATGATTTTCGCTCTAACATGACATTTTCTAACACTTGGGAGTGACTTTGAGGATCATGTTTTTTTTTTTCAAGGGGCATCCTTTCATAAATATAAGGTGGGCTAGAGCCCACTAAGAAGCCTTACAAAGGCAAACAAGAGGGAAGCCCAGCCTGATAGGACCATGTGTTAATGGGGCCTATATTAATAGGTACTGATGGCGATGGGTTTGTGATTTTACTATTGACAACTTCTTTGATGCCATTGACCAAAAAAAAAACTTCTTTGATGCCTATTTAGAAATAGAAGGGTTTTTGCTAAAAAAAAATAGAGGGGTTTCATGGAGGAATTTATTATACACCTCTAAAAACTTGTGCATGGTTGCACATTTGCTTTTTAACCTGCAATAGCAAGTTTAGTAGGTTTTTTTAAAAAAAAATAAAAAATATATATATTAGAAAACTAATTAATGAAGGATTAGGTTAATTATTAACTCAGTAATTAAAACCAAAAAAAAAAATTCTTCTGCAAAACTCCCCAGATCATCCTCACCTTACTCCTCCCATCTCCAGTCCCTATCTCCCAACCCTAACCCTTTCCTCCTCTTCTTTCTCCCAACCACCGCAACTCCCCAGATATGCAACACCACCTTCATATCCCAACCTCCTTCTTCCTTTCAGCCAAGAAAAACCCACGCTCACTCTCTTTCAACATCTTCAACAGTTTTAAGTTTCTTCCCAAATTTCTTCATCTTTGACAGAGAGAAGTCAAATGCACCACCACGCCTTCCACCGCACTGCGCAACGCCTCCACCACCACCACTCGTAGCTTTCCCGCCCTCAGTTCAAGTAACCTCCATCACACCGTCATACACGTCCATACGACCCCAAAGTCCCAATTTTTCGGCTTCCAAACACCACTTTACGACCCCATAAACAACCTAGAACCTGGGTGTGTCTCTTCTGGGCTAAAAACAGAAGAAAAAAAACCAGATCTTGATGAAGAGTAGAAGGCTTACTCCATCGCTCCATCTGATGGGAACCAGATCTGTGCGACGAATCTTCTGCAGTCACTCCATCGCTTTCCTTCTCGCACCTCTGATTTTTGCTCCTTCATCTTCTCTTTGGTTCTGGGTTGGGTTTTTGGGCTTAGTTTCTGGGCGGGGTTGGGGGTGAGGGTGGGATGGGGTGCGATGGGCTTCTTCTCTCTGCCACCGCCGTCACGCATCTTCTCTCCAAAATCCATATCACCCTCAGATCTTCTTTCTCGATCCACGGCTGTTGAACGAGATCCAGATCAAGAGGGAGATGCAACTTAACGGCGAAGGCCACCCACGGAGATGCAGCCCCAACGACGAAGGTCAGTGCGGTTGGATGGTTTTTTTTTCAGATCTGGATTTTTTTGGGTTGTTGGTGAGAATAACAGAGGAGATGAAGGAGAAAGGTCTGTGAGGAAGACAGAGAGAAGAGGTGATGAAGGGAGAGAGAAGAGGAACAGATTTTTTTTTTGATAAAGAGGAAGAGGAACAGATTAAGATTAAGGATAAATGTTTTCTTTTTTAATTAATTAAAAATAAATGCTTAATTAAGAAAATATGTTTTTTGATTTTTTTTTAAAAACTTGCTATAGTGGGTCAAAAGACCAATGTGCAACCTTACACAAGTTTTTAGATGACCATAATAAATTTTTCCGGGTTTCATACTCACTTGTCTTGATTTGTCATGTTTTTTTTTTCTTATGTAGTAAACTTTTATAATTTACAATTTAACCATTTGTATTCTAAAAAATGAATTGAAAAGTATTATACCTTCTATTTCGAATTGGTACTAAAACAACGCCCTCTACTATTATCTCCTATGTAAGTGTCCATTTTATCATTTCATATTCCAAGACTTCTTTCTCATTGATTTAACGGTGATATTTTATTAAGGATGACAATAGTTCTGAATCTAATATGTTCCTGTAAAAAGTACCTACAATGATAAGATAAAAACCTGCTAGGTGGATACGAGGTCAGAGATGGATAAATTCTTTTAAAAAGTAGCAGGTATGGAAGCATGTATGAGTACTATAGTACTTAACTCGTCTCATACTCAGACACATATATTATTAATTATTTTCGTAAAATAGTTGGTATGGATATGTTTGTTGCGTCTTTCCAACTATCCAAGCAGCCGCTAGACATTTTTCGGGTGACAACAGCTATATATATAAAATTAAAAACAGTTTATTTATGTATCATAATATTTAGAAACAATAAACCATCAATAAAGAAAAAATAAAAAGGGCAAGACTTACCATTAAAAATTATAGGCTTAATTAATTGATTACACTTTTAAAAAAATTCAAAATAGGAAAGATATACCCATTATTTTTGGGATCTATAGCTAAAAGTATAATGCCCATGTATATATTTTCACGTAATAATATAAATTTTTTGACTTATATATTCACGGAATAATACAAATTGAATTGGGAGAATAATTTTAAAAAAGAAATTTCAACAAACATTTATATATTTGCGCAAGATTTTTTCGAACGAACAAAAAATTAATAAAAAATCACAAACATATAATATCACACAAATTTTAGATATTATCTAATAACGGTCACCCATGCATAAAAAGAAGGATGCATATAACTATATGTATAATCACAAAGTATGTTCTCAAATGATAGCTCAAGTAGTAAAAAGTTTGGTACATATGAGTTAGGAGGGGAAGGTGTGTGCAATTTAAACTCCGATGTACCAAAAAAAATCACAAAGTATGACATAGTAGTTAGCTCATTTCGTCCCTTAATCATGATATCAGCGGTTTAATCCTGACTTATGAAAATTGATGACACATTGTGACAAAATAATTTACCGTTTAGTGCGAACACTCACCACAAGAGATTAATCATTGCTTTTGGTGGTTGATACTCTCAACTCAAAAAAAAAAACCGTATATATCTAAAGGGAACCGCAAAACCCGGGAGAATTTGTTTGCAATGGACATTGTTGACCAAGTTTTATATACTTTTACTAAAATATCGTAGACATTAGGTAAGTCATTTTACTTTGCATTGTCTCACTTTTTATCTTTTCTTTCCAAAATTAGGATTCTTTACTTACACTTTCACTCTTGAATTAGATATCGAATTATCTGTTGCTTTCTAATTTCCACATTTTACTCTTATTCTAATTCGATGTGTTCGAAGTTAAACTTGTCATTCTATACGTGTGGACAAAAAGATGCGGTAGATGAAAATGAAAGGAACTCATTTGCTTGTGAGTTTGACAGAAGTGTTCAATTGGAAGACTTTAGAAGAAAGCTGGGAACAGACTGGTACAGAAGTCTCTATATTTTGGCATTCTTGCCTGTGGAAGGAAAATTTCACTAAGTATCCAGCTATAGGGTTAGGTCCCTACACATTTCAATGTCATGCTGGGTTTAGACGCTACTTCTGACTCAACTTGTGGTATAAATACAAAAAAGTTAGAGGTTTTATTACAACAAATTTTAATATAAATACAAAACCCAATGTTTCCAAAAATTATTACCAATCAAAGAGGTTAGTTTGTTGAACTTTTCTGGCAACTTCCCACAATCTATCCATCCTATCTTGATGTCACATATTTAGTAGATATGAAGATAAATTTTAGATTTCAAAATTGATTTTCTCATGAGCAAATCCAAACACACTGAATTGAAATAGCCCTGCACATCTTTGCATAAGAGGCTAAAAGCTACCAATAATATAAAATTACCCAAGCAACAAATGTCAACAGTAGTGTAGTAGAACTGCAATAGTAGTATCCAAGCAAATGTCAATATATAGTGACCAGAAATTTCCCAAGCATCTAGCCATTTATATGGTCATAGGAGCATAATTTTAGTGGTTCATCGAACTAAAAAATAAATTAAAATGGGAAAAGATGTCAGAAGAAAGGTGCTGGTTAAGAGGAATAAGAAAACTGAAACATGAATTAAATAGATATAAATTAAAATATAATACACTTATTAAACATATAGTATGGTCAGCCCTATAATCACTATCTTTTCTTAACCTCAAATCAACTTTACAGACACGAAATCTATGCATCAGAAAACCTTGAAGGTGTCATTTAGACTTACAACAAAAGAAAGGAACTTTTTCCTGGTTAACGTAGGGCACTAACCCAAGCATTGGCTGCATCAACAATCAACAATAAGCAACATTTACTCCCCAGTCACCACAATCCTCTTTATTCCGAATATTACTGCTCTCTCATTGAATTGTTTGTGCTTGTGACCAGACTTGCCATTAAACTGGGAGGTCATGTTTTATATTGGTCTAAAGAGCTCTAGATTTTCTTAATTTGAAGTTCCAAAACCCAGCTGAAACACATTTAGATATTAACTTATCTTTAACTCAGGCATCAGAGATTATCTGCAGCATTTAGGTTAGAATCTGTACACAAGCCAGCCCCACTTTATTGTTACTTCTGGATATGCCTAACATAGCTCACCACCATCAACATATACTATGTTTACATTGGGCTCTCATCACAAAATGCCCCACTTTCTCCCAAAAGCAGCTTTGCCATCTAAGGAAATAAAGCAACAACTGAGTTTTCCTTTTTGTTTATGCCCTCCATTATCTTGATCTTTAACTTCATTTACCAAGAGCATTACATTGTGCCATAATCCAAATTTTCCCACCTGAAGGGACCCTCTGAGCCTACGAAAGGGGTTCCTCGGAAGAACACACAAACACATACACAAACAGCAGCAATAGCAAGTATCGAATGAATAAAGGGACGGTGAAGCCAGCCCTTTGAACCTGAAATTCTTCTGTTGTAGTGAGTTTCCGCAATTGCACACTTGGCACAAGAATTCTCACCTCGTTGGAGTTGGTTGCTTTGCTTTTGCACAAGCTCAACTCTAAATGACTGTTGTTCTATCTCAGTGTCAATTCTAAGAGAAATTTCACCTCTTTGTCTATCAGCAAGTTTACGGGCAACCAGCTCATTATAAGAGTGATTATTCCTCATCATGGCATAGGCATGCGGAGTCTGCCCATTTGCATCTGCAAGGGACTCCCAGCACTTCAACCCAATCTACACCAACATAAAAAAACATCAGAAGTCAAGCTCAATAACAGAGAAGCATGGCATTTTTTATGCTCTTTAAAACATAAACCTTAGTTGTAGCATGATAATTTCAGTTTCCAAAATGCCAGACATTGTAACAAACAAACACACACAGCCAAGAAGAGACACACAAAAAGCAAGAGGAAAGAAGCGATATCCACCCACAGACTACCTTTGTCTGTTTAACCCAATTAATTATTTTCCTCTGTTAGCCAGCAAGAAAGAATCAGTAAACCCAAATGAGGAGGATCATTTCTTCCATAAACCTATTACTAAAGGGGAAAATTTTACCTCCTGTGGGTCATTTGTTAAAGAGTCGATTAGGCCTTCAGAACTTGACGTGCATGCTGCCAAGTGCAAGGGGGTGATGCCACCAGGGCCCTCAAGATTCGGTGGAAATACATACATCCTTGATGTGTCATTTTTGCAAGGAACAGAGTAGTGGATGAGCAAATCAATCATGCCAGTGTACTTTCTTTTCACTGCTCTATTTAAGAGTTGGATTGCATTCAGCATCTCCATCGACCTTGTTGACAACCATTCCCCTTCCGTGTGTTCTTTAACCAGGATATCCAGCAGGGTTTTTACTAGCATACAACAGTTTCTTTCCACCGAAAACGTGAGTAAATATTTGAACCTGTTAAGCGAATAATCTGGACCCTCATGCACATTTAGGAATTGTTGTCTTTGGAACAGCCAGCCAAGCTCATTCAGAAAGTGCAACGCCTCCTCCCTTGACCTAGGCCTCCCAAAATGATATTCATGTTCCTCTGAGATGGCATCACATGTTTTTTCCTCATAAAATTCAGACTCAAGTGGTTTCAATTCTTTGCAAATGGTTGAATCAGCAATTATCAATGGAAAACTGTTACCCTTGAAACCATTTTCAACCTGTTCACAGATACAAGATGTGTTTCTTATAAGCATACTTCACACATGAAAATTTTACAAGACATTAATCATGCAGTTGTGAGCACAAATTGATTTCTCTTCAGTAAAATAGGCAAGACAACAGAAAGTAGAGATCTACCTCAATGAAACAGCGCCCCAGAATACCAGGAATTGCATTCTGAACTTTAAAACCATCCAGTTTTATCTCCTCGTAGGCCATACCAGGATATGCAGATACTGTAACTTCAGCTGTTGTGTAACAGCCAGTGCCAGTGCAATGAACCCTACAAATTTAAGGAAAAATATTGGGAAAACAGACCAGAAAGGAGCATAGCAGTAGCATTTCATCCAAAAGAGGAAAAATCAGTACTAACTTTGTGCCAGGAGTTGACAGGTTTCTACCCTTCAATGAAATGGTGGTTTCTTGACCACTAACAATTGCCAAAGGAGACGCAGATATCAACTCTGGAGACCTCCATGTTCTCCATGGTTTGCACAAGCGTATCTTTCCTGGAATTTCAGTTTAAAGGGATCTAAATCAACTCCTAGATAAGAAGAATCCAGCTCATTTAATCTTCTAAAGTTTGAATAAAAATCAGTGATAAGCAATCCCATCCAGGGGAAAGTAGTCCAAAGAGCACAGCTTGAATAAAAAAAAATGTGCAGTTCAAAATTAAAGGAGACAGAGGCCAGCGTCACAGATCAGTATTTAAAGAGCTCACCATCTTTATGCGATGCTAACTGACTGCCACAATGAACAAGAAATCTTCCACCTCTCCAAAAGTCAGAATCTGAATTTTGAATTAAAGAATGAACATGTTGGAGGAAGTTTTCTTCTAGCTGCAAGCAACACAATATACAAGTAATCAGCAAGATAGAATCATTGAAGCTGCAAATGTGCATCACAGCATTTCACTTACTTGCTCCCACGCAGAAGAAGACATTGTAGCATAAATTGATAGAACCACACAGCCAGGTCTTATGTAGCTCTCTAAGTCTGATGGCCTATTTGAAAGCCAATTATAAATCTAGAGGAGAAAAAGGAAAGAAAATGTTATTAAAAATCTAACCTATTCATGTTTAACAGAGGACATTTTGTCTCATTCTATAAAAAAAAAAACATATGAGGACAGTGCAACAATAGTTTCACCTGCGTTCGCAATGTTCTAGGGAAATGGCTAGGATGCTTGTCAAATAGTTTAAACATTATTCTTCCGGTACGATCCTATTGGAGTACCACAAATAAACTCAGTCTTAAAAGATGAATTACCTAAGCTTGCTTACAAATAAGAATAAAACAGGTAAATTGAAGTATAAATTTTGTCAACATGAATCAAGTATTGTAAATCCCAATAAAACTACCTGAGCATCAGAATTTAAACTGGGAGGTGAATGATCAGAGCTCGAAGATGTATACCCAGCTTGAAATGGAACACTTCGAAGTGAACTAGGTTGTTGGATCCTGTTATTTGACCCTTTAAAGAGATCAAGAGAGATATCACAACCATAAATTCGGTTAGCTTCCTTATTTGCATTACCTCCCCTTGCAGATGAAATGCTTTCGGGCTTGAGGACTCTATCCCCACCCCGCAAACCAAACTGCATCTCCACAATGGGAGGAGATGACGTTGGCGACCTCTCTTCCATAGGGTTACTACTGTCCGAAGAGAAATACTTTCGCGAAGATGCCTTCTTTGGCAGGCTTTCATCTTCTGGAGAGGAGCTAAAAAGTTGCAGGGGTAAATTAACTCGGACATCCTCCTGGCTATCTGAATCTTCAACCGGAGACTGAGAACTGCCACTGCTTCTTTCTCCACCAACCCCAGTGAATTGCTGTCCTCTTGTGTGGTCAGCACTAGTCCTAGACTTATCACCACTGACATTGCTGCTGAGGCTGCCATTTTGAGAATGTAATGAAACAGCACTGGGAGAAGGCGTGGAAAGAGTGGTGGAAAGAACACCAAGCAAGTCCTTAGTTAAGGGCGCAGAAGGGGTGTGGTTCAGTTGGTTATCATGATGACTATAGGAGGGTGAAGTTTGCATTGGCACCTGATCACTTTTTGCATTGACATTTCCAACATCCAGCAACTTAGCTGTCAGATCAGCAGGCAAAGGTATCCTATTAAGAATCTGAACAAGCTGCTCCTTATCTGGAACTTGGGACCTTCTTTCCTCAAATTTTCCTACATATATCATCAAACACAATACAATCAAATTAAAAAATGACTAATTCTTCACGAAAAAAAGTTAAAAAATAAGATTATCGTTTATTACATGATAACCATCGTTTTTAAAACTTTATCATGAAACTTTGAAAACAATAATAATCTGTTTACTTGTAAAATTGTTAAAACATTATATTTTTCTGTTATCTATGTTTTCAAAGATTTATAAAGAAAGCTCTGAAGCATGGGTACGTGATGTTGGGCTGCGTACCCGTACCGGGTACGTACCCGGTACGAATACGCTACGGGTACGCGTATGGTACGTACCCGGTACGTACCCGTTTCACAAAACCTTGCCGTCAATGGTTAAATCTTCATTTTCAATCTCCAATCCAATCTAAAACAGATAACTCCATTGCTTGGAGAGCTTGGAGGTTATATGTGTGGACAAAAGAGAACGACGAGGGTGGCTCCTCTTGACTGCGGCGCATCAACCATCCTGCGATGGCGGTGCTGAGAATCAGATCGAGAGGCGAAGCTCGCGGTAAGGGAGGCCGGAGCGGTGGCACAACCGTGATGGTTCCGGCGGCGAGGTTCGGACAACGTAGTGGTTCGGTGCGACGCAATTCAGACAGTAGGAACGATGGTCAAGCTGCATATCTCCTTTCTAATTGATGAACTCTTTGAAGTTACAGATCTTAGTGGGGAAGTGGGAAAGGTAGACGTGGGGGGTGGAAAGAGAACAGGGAAGGGTTAGGAAAATTACCAAGGGGCACATACTTCTAATGCTTTGAAAAAAGAGAGTGGGTATTTTTGTCCTAAATAAAAGGTGTTGAGTGCTAACTTACTCCTTCTAAAAAACAAGTGGGAGTAAGTTAGCATTCCCCTTATTTTAATTAGTTATATATTTTTTTTTGCATAATTTATTTATATTTAAATATTATGTATAAAAATATATATATATATCTAACGTACCCGTACCCCCATTTTTTCAAAAATCGCGTACCGCGTACCCAATACCGTACCCGTACCGGGTACCGTACCCGTGCAACACAGAAAGAAAGTCAATAAAAAGCTAATTTTATTTTCCTATCAATATCTAAAAATAGCAAAAAAATCAGAATAAGGTGATCATTTGTATTAAAAATACAGAAAAAAATTCCTTATTTCTCCTAAAATAACCACTTTTAAACAAATCATTATTCCTTAACATTAATAATTTCTGAATCTAAACTTTTTATTTGAAATCCTGAATCTAAACTTAAAAAGGTACTCAAAGGGATAAATTTTATTTTTAGTTTAATTAGTATAACATTGTAATCCAAACCATACCACATTATCTAGTCATTTTAATTTAATTATTATTTTCTTATTTGCTAAAAAAGCTAATTAATTAGACTATTATGTAAAACTAAAAAAATATGTTTGATCACTGCTTTATAAACCAGTTAAACTATCTTTTAAAACAGTTCCATTTTACGTGTTTCGTAACCAAAAAAAATCAAATTAAAAATAATTTCTCAGTTTTTTTTTTATTTTCAAGCAACAGATTTAATTTAATTATAATCGAGTAGTATTACATAATTATCATTTTTTTTAAAAATTTACAAAGTTATCATTATTACTTATTTAAAGACATCTTTTTTTTTTCACATTATTTACCTTTTTTACCTAACAACCAAAAGTTACCAAGACAAACGCGCTTCTGCTCTTACCTTGCGACCCTCCAGTTATTGCCGCAGTCAACAAGTTGAAAATTTCCAAATTGGCGGCGGCGGGGCTCGCTGTCGCCACCGTCGTCGATGCAACGTCCTCCGGCTGGGTCTTCCTCCGTCGCCGATTATGCCCGGCGAGCCTCCGGCGACAACTCCGCTTCCCCTCGTCGAACTCCGGCAGGGGATGGAACCTGCTGCACTGCTGACAGAACCTCTGCATCTGATCGCCAACGAGCGCCTTCGATGCCTTGCTATGCGCCTCGCACACCTTGTGCCTCCGGTGGTAGTCCTTCGCCCTCGTCAGATCCTCGCCGCAGTTATCCACTTGACACATCGGGTACGACGCCGTTCCAGGTGACCCCGAGCGCACCCTCTTGTTCGCGCCGCCGAGGTTCAGCTTCAACCCTAAACCCTCTCCGTCTTCCCCTCCTCCTCCTCCTCCTCCTCGTGATGTGACCGTACCTGACGGTTTCGCCATGAATCTCACGCTGTCCCAATTCCATTCCTTAGGGTTCCAATTCTCCGTCACGCGACCCACATCGTACGACAGATCGCGCTTCTTGCTCGCCGCCGTTGATGCCGGATCGTAAAATAAACCGTGCACCGCTGCCATAGGAGGTAATGGAGGAGCCACTTTTTCCATTTCCTAAAATAATTAGAAGATTAATAGAAATAAAATTAAGGAACAAAAACCCCTTAATTTTCAGTGAAGTTGAAAAAGGATAGATGAAGGTAAGGTGCTAGCTAAGGGAAATCCATGAGGAAAATTTTGAGAATTCAGATCCAAACTGTAACACAAAAGGAAGATCTGAGTTTGAGAGTTTGAGTTTGGTAGGTTTTTTTTTTTTAGTTTGGAGTTTGGGGTTGGTTGTGATGGGTGTGAAGAGAGAGCAAGTTGCATCAAACAAACACACAACACACACTTCCTCGTAGGCGTGGGTTGGATGGGATTGGGGGAATGGCAAGAAGGGTAAATTGGAGGGAGTAATGGGGGTTATTGTTTATGATTGGTGAAGAGGGGAACCGACTATGGAAGAATCCGAGAGGGTTCCTAGTTCGTGTTCCGTACACAAGTGTTGTTTTCTTTTTCAGTTGCTTTTTGTGAGAAAAGGGGATTAATGGTTCGTACAATGATGGATTATTAAAAAGAGATCCGGGGATATTATGGGAATTCCACTGCATTTGCTGGATCCCAAGTCCCATCCAATCCATCCATACCATACGTACTCACTGCTCACGGGTTTGGTTTTTCTGGTTTCCACAAGTGTCGAGTTAAGTCGGCAATTATCAGAAAGAACAATCTCATATTCTTAGAAAGGATAGAGAGTTGTGTGATCTTGTCTAAAGTTGAAATTAATTTTGATTAGATGTTTGTGTGAAACAAATTTAAATGTAAAAATTGATTGATAGAAAAAAATATTTATCCGAATATGCTTTTTTTCATTAAGTGGACGGCCTAAGCCCCTCCAAATATGCTATCTAACCTAAAAGTGTTTTTTTACTAATGTAATTTTTCTGTATGTCGTAAACTTTTAAATTAACTTTGTATATTATGAAAAGTAGAAAGAAAAACTTTGGCATAGGGGAAGAAACCGTTTGGAAGATAAATTATACTTTCTGCTCCATTCACAACTCGACTAAACATATTTTCTAGGAATTCTTAAAAAGGTGTTGTCAACTCCCTTGACTTAGAGGACTGTTCCTCGTCATGGCCACCATTATTGAATTCTTTTTATTTGTAATTTTACATTATTCTTTTTCTTATCTTCTGAACCTCTCTTTTGTATTGGGTTGAAGTACCCCTTGTACTTCCATTCAATATATTATTCATGGCTTATCAAAAAAAAAGAAAAATTTGAGAGGGTTGGTCAACAAGGATGTATAGCTTGACCATTCCTATACATATGATAAAGTTGGAGGACCACTGTTCCTGCTGTCATGATCACCACTTAAGTAGGTCGGCCAACGAGAATAAATAGCACAGTCATCTTCATCTAGATGTCAAAGCTAGACGACTACTGTTTCGAGATACCAGAAGGCCACAGCCGATGGACGGTTATAAGGCAAAGAGGATGACTAGATGCTTGACTGACGGATCGACGGATGAGCCAAGCCAACCCGACTGATTGTCGGCTTAAAGAGACCTAAGACCCTCGCTTGCGTGGTGGTATAGATCTGGTGATGTTAGGTTAATCACAATCATCCATCATTAATGCATGGGGGACAAATCAGATCTAATAGCGAGGCGTTTCAAGCGTTGTCAAAGGACGCAGGGTGAAAGTGACCCGCCTTCAACAACTTTCTTCAGGCATCGCTACGCCTCCCTTTGACCCCCCCCCCCCCCAGGGTTGCATTCACCGTCGTAGGATCATGGTAGAGCTCTAGCGGTCCAATGGCCGATAGACCACTCAAATCCAGCCAAGAAAGCGACCTCGCTTTGTGACTCACCTAACCTCTCATATAAATATTAGATCCATCAACTACACAAGTATGTTCTCCAGTTTCTCTTTACATTTCTCTGCCATTCCACTTCAATTATTGACTTAAGCATCAAGTCTTTGTACCATCGATGCTTGAAACCCCATCATCCCAGCTCATATCCATACTTCATCTCTCCAGCATTCTTCGTCCCCATCCTTTTCCTTTCCAGTTTGATCTGACTTAGCTCGACTAGTCTGTTTCAGCCTTGTCAGTTTAGTGGCGTGTCTATGTAGACGGAAAATTATGTCCCGCCATATATCGTGGCACTTACACTTCAGCAAGCTTCCCAACCTTAGCCAACCCCAGAAGAATACTTAGAATATATTAGAAGACAACTACATTCCTCAAACCCCGAGAGGACTGCAGTCGGAGGCTGAGAAGGTGTCATACCCCCAACGAAATGTGCGTCCCCAACCCCAAGAGGAACTGCGTCATCCTCAACCCGACCCTTCTCTCCTTCAAAATTCAGATTTGGGCCTTCCTTATTAACCCCACTCGCGTATTTTGGGGAAGGAGTAATAAATTCTTGTCCCTAAAAAACCAGTGGAGGCACTACATTGCTTAGAAAATCGATTATGATACTTTGAGTGAAAATGGCATACAAGGGATGATCACAATAACCGACGAGAGAACTTGATCACAACTCACGGTCGATCAATGGATAACACAAGAGAGGGTCTGCTGAGTTATCTCTCTAAATGGGGGCCCTTATCGGAGGAGATCATGATGTACCATATCTCATCTAGCTTTCGCCAACCCGTTGACTTCGAGCCATACCTTGGAGATTCAGATCCACATGAGCACTTAGACACCTTCTCTAGGTATATGCAGTTCGTTGGCGCACCGGATACCCTCATGTGTTGGGTTGTCCCTCTGACGCTGAGGAAAGCCGCCCAACAAGGGTACTAGTTTCTCCCTGTGCGTTTGATGTGGAGCTTGGGGGATTTATCCTCACGCTTCGTCCACCAGTTCATCACAAGCTAAAAGCTTCCCTACACGTCGCATACCCTTTCACTCATTGAGCAAGGAAAGAACCAACGGTCACCTTGCACTTACTTGTGGAAGCTATTCAGCCCGGCCCCTTCGCCAATTCCATGGCGAAGTCGGCTCTTGCCACCGTAGACGAGTTTCGGGCTCGGAGCACGAAGTATATCAATCTCCAGGATTCTCAAACCCCAATCAGGAATCCCCGACATTGGCCAAACAACACCAAACCTAAACCACATAGAAGAGAGAGGTGTTGAGAAAAGACAACCCGAAGCGGGCAACCCTCAAAGGACAATTTAATTCTTATGCCCCTCTATGAGCTCCCACCTCTCAGATCTTTAGGGAAGTTATGCACGCCGAACTTTAAGGCGTAGACAAACTGCCTCCAATTAGAACAAATCTAGGGATGGATACCAACAAGCACTGTGAATTCCACAGAGGGCAGCACACACGACCGACGAGTGTGTAAACGTAAAAGATGAAATAGAAGGATTGGTCAGGGAAGGTCGACTGTCATGTTTCCTTCTCTTGGGGTTCAAAGCGAACCTAGTTAAGTATGATTATCGTGCCCTGGATCGAAGGGTATGACGCTAGGGATCTCGACGCCGAGATTTCAGGGAAATCAATTACTACCACCATACCAATCAGGTGCAAGAGCAAGAACGAGATCAATGCAAAAGAAGAGAGGATCGGTGCCCGAAGGGAAGCCCCTGCATTTATGTCGAATCCATTGCTGGTGGTTTTGCTAGGGAGTGGGGGAGCGCTACCGCTAATGCCTGAAAGAGGCACCTCCGAACAATTTACCATGTCGCGTCCAGTGTTAGAAGTATCAAGCTCCGACAGCCCCATCACATAACCACTTGCATCACATTCTCTAATAATGATTATGACAATTTCAATGAAGAGCACAACGATCCTACCGTCATTGAGACTACCATATGGGTTTTGAATGATCAGCCATGTTGAGAGAGAAAAGTAAGAATTTAGAAGTTACTCTCATGAGAAATTCTTTCTTAGAATTTGCTTCTCTATATTCTCACTTATATAACTTTAAGTCTGATGGGAAATTCAACACATAAAAAGACAACTCAAACAAAACAATATACGGCGGATAATAGTTTCCCCAACTTGTAAAAATTCGTGAGGAGCAATAACAAATAAACAACAACTAAAAATCACAAATAAAGAGACACAAGATATTAACGTGAAAAATCCTTCTTAATGTGAGAAGTAAAAAACCACAGGTACAAGCCAGTAATCAAGCTCCACTATAATCAAGTAAGGGTACAAGAGAGTATCAAACACACATCACAAATTTTATGAACAATTGGCGAATCAACTAAGCAAGAAACTCAAAATAGAGAACTTAGAGAATTTGGTTAGAAAATATTGCTGCTGTCCGCACCTAATTTATCCCACCTTAGACAACTTCTCGGCGATCCAACTGTCCAAATTGAAATACCACAAGTCATGAACGTGTTGCCAAAATTTCAGCCCGATCCGACAGTGAACAAAGGAGAAATCACGAATCTCGTGTGGTTGTTATGAGTTTGTGCGAATTAGATTTTCTTTTTCTTCTATTTCACTTTTCTCTGGCCTCTCTTTGCCAGATCATACCTCTCTCTTACCCTAGCTAACCCATCTCCACTTGCTTAAGTGAGACAAGTGAGCTTTCTCATATTGGACATTTCTTTCTCGTATTGGGCATTTCTTTCTCATATTGGACATTTCTCCCCATAGGAAGGGAGCTCAAAACCCCAACAAATTTTTTCCTCACAACTATGCGAAGAGAGGACCGCCAAACCGGCGATGTCATAGCAAGTTTCAAACTTCTCGGTAATGCCTCAATCATCATATCAGCACCATTATCATCGTACATTATCATCTTAGATTTCAAATTTCAGACCTAGTTAGACACAAACATAACAAATTTCAAATTTCAAGGTAAAAATTTATCAAATGAAAGTTTTTCCCTTAAGAAGCTTAATACTCTTGAAGCCAAACCAATCCCATCTTACATTGGTTCAGTCCTAGTTAAACCTGAAAATTAACAAATTGCTTTGGGTTTATGGGTTGAAGTTTATAAATTAGGCCGATTAATATCTACGGCCGAGTGAGGGTATTGGACACGCCATGAAATGAGGGTGCCCCTTTGAGGAGGCCCATCCTCGTTATACTTAATCCACTCAGGGAGCCAGCAAAAAACCACCCTATCTTCAATAAAGTGAGCACACTTCTTAATGTTTAAGCTTTGAATATTTAATATGTGAAACCCTCTATTTTTTTGTGCTCTAAACCCTCCATCTATAAACAAATGGCTTAATACATCAGAAGGCCCCTGAAATTGTAAAGGGAATCAATTCCAGGGCCTGAAAAATTTTCGCATCAAATTGGGGCCCTAAAAATTTTTTTTTAATTCAATTAAGGACAAAGTGGTCCAACAGATGATGTGGCTCGAACTTTAGCCTACTCAGCTTTTCCACGTGGCATTTCTAATTTTTTTTAATTGAAAATTTTGAAAACTTAAATTTTTTATTCCAAATCATAAATTAACAAAAAAAAACCCAACCCCCACCCCACCAAGAAACTCAACCCGACACCACCTTCAACCCTAACCCTCCACCAACCTGCAGCTTCAACCCAACCACCACCCCAACCAAGAGTATGCAGCTAAAATCACATTGAAATGGAAATGCCCCTTTCTCTCTTCTGCACAAAAACCCTATTATCTCTCTTGCAATTTCTATCTCTGATTCTCTGAAGAATTTTTCAACAAAACGAAACTGAAAATTTCAGATTCCACAATTCAAGTGACGTTGGGATGAGAATTCCAGAACCAGAAACGAAATTGCAGTGGAGAAACAGAGAGAACATTTGCGAAGCTTCAGATCTTCATCACCTTCATGTAATCTCCATCACCATAACGTGAAGCTTCAGATCTCAGAGGTGGTAGCGGTTTCTGGGAGAAAGGGGAAATCGAATCCTCACCTTCGCTTCAAGTCTTCAGATCGGAGAGGTGGTAGCGGTTTCAGCGAAAGAGAAAGAGTTTTGTGGAAAAAGAGAGGTGGATGTTGAGGTTGCAGGTGGGGTGGATGTTGCTGGGTTTAGAAGATGAAGGTGTTGGGTGTTGGAGATGAGAAGGATGAAGATGATGGTGTTGAAGATTAGATTTTTAAATTAGGTTTATTAGATTATAGGTTGTTTAGTTTAGGATTATTAGATTAGGTTTTTATTAAGTTTTTTAAATTTTTTTTTCTGATGATTTTGTTGACTTGGAATTAAAAATTATTTTTTTAATATTTTTTAATTAAAAAAAAAATTATAAAAGCCAGGTGTCACTGATGACTAGGACAAAATTGAGATTTGGTCTTAATTGAATTAAAAAAAAATTCTTAGGGACCCAATTTGATGCGAAAATTTTACAGGCCCTGGAACTGATTCCCTTTATAATTTCAAGGGCCTTCTGATGTATTAAGCCAATAGATTTACTTTAACAGGTAAAGAGGGAATCAATTTGAAGCATATCTAATGAAATTATGCGTTATAGCCCGAGCATACTTTTAAGCAACAAATGAAAATGCTCACCTCTAAATTAAGCATTATTTCAGCATTGTTATTGGGTATCCAAACAAAAACAAAAGGGACAAGGAAAGGAAAAGTACAAAGTAGCTTTTCTATGAATTATGATGATCCTCTCATGTCACAATAAATAAATAACAGTGAATATAATAAGGCAGGCACAATCACAATAAATTTATTACCATAACTGGAAGCAGAAGCATTTCAGCAGTCAAAGCCACATCACCATCGGAAAGTAACAAATATTGGTTTGAAGAAAATATTGGCTATAGACCAAAAACTAGCAGGAAAAAATTTCAACTCCACGAAAGAATTGCTTCTATACGTATGTATGTAATAAATATGTAAGGGTAACACCCCCCCTCCCCTGGCAAACACCTAATGATTGCTTAGTATCAAAGCAATCTTACTCTGGAGTGTCTTTAGAAACCAAAGCTTTGTAGTGAAGATCTCAAAGAGTTGCTATTCCCCACAAAAAACAAGGCCACAACAGCAAGAACAGCAATCACAACCCACATCCATGGTTGAAGTCGTCTTTTCCCCCGGTTGCGAATCGCCATGGGTAAAGGTTTTACCTTGGTCTGCTTTGTGAATTGAGATGGTTTCAGTGACCTTTTGGTTACCTCCACTGGTTTCTCTATCTGATCACATTCTTCTGAAGTTCTTGATAGAGTTTCTGAGCTAGGAGCAGGTTCTTGTTCTGTGTTGGCCGCAGGAGCATCAGTAGAAGAAGCTGCCTTTCTTTTTTCCTTCTTCTTTGCTCTCTTTTCCCTTTCCTGCAAGGAATATGCACCCATTTAGTTGAAGAACAAAAGATAAATAGCAAGTATGGGTCAAACTTATTTTTTCTCTGAACCCATTCTGCCACCTACAAGCTCACATAAGCTTCTCGCCATAATTGATTTGTCTTTAGAATCAATTGTAAAATGATTTTCAAACATGTACTAAACCATATAAATGCTAATTACCTTCTCTTTCTGCTCAGCTTCCCTTTGTGCCTTCAAGGCAGCTCTTTGTTGGGCCTTCTCAGCATTACGCTTTTTCCTCTGCAGTGCCTCCTTGGCTTTCTCAATCTCTTCCAGCCTCCGCATTTCCTTCAACTTTGCAGCTTCCTCCTCCTTCCTTGCCATTTCAGCCTTTAAGATTTGCTCCTCTTCCTCCTTTGTTCTCACAGGTTTTTCTATCGTATCTTCATCAGACTCATCCCCCCAACGTGGAGCAGCAACTACTGAGGGAGCAGGTTTTGCAGGCTTTTTAGCTTTAGCTGTTTGACTTGGTTCAGTTCTTTGTACCGCAGCCTTCAAAACAGGTTCATCCTTTGATTTAACAGATTCTGCTGGTGTTGGTTTCTTTTCTTGTTGCGGAGTTGACTGCGACACCAAAGAATCACTTTTGATAGCTCTTTCAGTGAAGGTACTAGGAATTACATGTGGCACTTCATCAGGACCAAGTGACCGGCCATCTGGGGTTTGCAGTCTCCTCAGAGTACTCCTGGTGTTGCACCGGAGGTAGTCCCTTCTAAACTCATCATTTTTATTCCACAGCTCCATTATTCTCTCAACCTGAATTGCTCATTGGTAAGTGCTAAACTCGAGCTTATTGGCCTCATAATAGAGTGCAAGAAAGAAAAGAAAATCACTCTACAAACTAGTGAAGTATAAAAGGATCACCTGATCAATACAGAAGCTTTGCAGTTCCTCTTTCTTCCCTTCTACTGCTAGTTCGTGCCCTTTCGTGACAGCATCTTTGTATTCCCAAAAATATTTGCTCTGCAGTATCAGTGAAAATAAATATTTGTGATTAACATGTAGAAATTCATTACATGAATCTTATGTTTTACTTCAAGAACAGAATGAATCACCCAAGAAAAAATACCAACATTAACACATCTTCAGCCAATAAATTTTTGTAAGTAAATAAAAATTAAGCTGAACAGATAATTGAAATGGGTCTGCAACATTAGTTTTCAGACACTACATTCTTACAGTGAGTTTTTCTCCTAGATCATATGCTAATCTTGAAAACAAGAATAAATCTGCTAGAACTGGTCATAACAGTAAGAAAAAAAACAGCAATAGAAGAAAAAAAAAAATATCCAGCCTAGAATCAACGTAATTCTGGTATGGAAGATAGAAATCCTTTATTCCTCAAGAATGACAATACAGAATTCAGGTTCCCAATAAATCAGCTCACTCCAAATTCTAATTTCCAAAAGTTGCATAACAAAGGCTATGATTCTTCTATTTATAACTGTCAAGTACCATAACTTGAAGTTGTTAAGGTTCAGTTCACTAAAAGTTAGTTACAATCTGTTATTTCCTTCTTATTATTGCACCAACATACACATTTCTATTAGGAGTTTAAGTCTAATAGACCTATCAAAATCATTTTGCCCAAACACAGCCTAAGGATTAAATCCACAAAGATGTGTGACATTTGCTAGTATTAAATGAATCTATTGTCTCCCTTATCCTAAGTATGCAGTTTCACAAGCTTCAATAATTGAAACAAAACACCAAGAGAGTTAGTTAATTTCTTTCTGTTCTAATAAAGAGATACCTTTTGTAAAAAAAAATTCTCAAAGAGAATAATGAAATGAAACAGAAAGGAAAGAAATATCAAACCTTGCCATGCAATTGTTTTCTCAAAGCATGTAATTTAGTATAAGCCTCTTGACGAACATCATCAGCAGCCTTAAACTGAGCTAGCAACTCACTCAGTTTATTACTTTCTTCATCATATTTCTTCCTTGCAGCTTTAGTTGCTGCTTCAGCCTTCAGAACATTAGTTCTCAGCAATTCCATTTCCTTCTTCAAAAGCTGTGATTGCTGAAAAAGTTGAAGTAAAGAAATCATTTCAAGGAAAACATAGTTCTACAAAAAAATAGTGAGTCTGGGAGATGCATTTGGGTAGTTAGTTCAGGAAATATAATAAAGGGCAACCTGAGTATGGTACCTTAAAGTGTTCTTCAATACTGTTTTTGTCGTCTAGCTGATGTGATTGATCCTGCTTTGCCAGATTAGCAGACAGCTCCTCACGATTCTGCTTCAATTGTTTGATTTGGCGGATTAATTGCTTTTCTTCCTTTAAAGGCAGCGTTTCATGCTGGATCATGTGTTCCATGTTTCTTATCTGTAAAAAAATCATATATCTACAGAGGTAAACAACAGCAGAACAGACAGAACAATCAAACCCTTCTAAATATCTCCGGAAGAAAATATGAAGGCATACCTTGCTATCTATATCTCCAACAGAAATTGCATTGTTCAATCTATTTATTATAGATTGAACTGAATCCATTTCCTGGCGTTTGGATTTCAGCAAGTCCCGAGCAGCTCTCTCTGCTGATATTGCATCTCTAACTTCTTGATTATACTCCTTGCAAATGGCCTGATCAAATTATCATTCAAAAGGATTATCTAACATCAGATATTGATTTTAAACTTATAGAAAAGTATACTTCATTTGCCATTTAAATAACGTTAAAGTATGCTGCAGTGATTTGCTAACCTTTTTAGTCTGGGTTTCAGCTCGAGCTACATCTCGAATTTTAGTCTTCTCATCCACTTGGTCAAGAGCATTTTTTATCTGCTCTTTTATGTTCTCGTCATCGTCATATCTCGGAAGCCTGATCAAATAGTAGAATGGCTTTCTCACTACCTCAGTACCCATATTCAGCCCATCCAAAGTATCAGTGTTAGAACCTTCTTGGACAGGTCTTGTGCCTTCAACTGCAAGATTGCTTGCTTCACCTTCAACCGGTGGTTCAGCCTCACTCTCCCCTGCTTTGGCTTCTATATCAGGCACATCAACAGAAGGCTCAGCCTCACTCTGCACTACATTGTTTGAAAGTCCAGCTTCAAACTCTGCAGTATTTTTTGAAGGTTCACCTTCCTTCTCCACTGTATTGCTTGATGGTTCAACTTCGTTCCGCACTAGATCGTTTGAAAGTTCAGCTTCACCCTTCACGGCATCATTAGAAGGGTCAGCTTCATTCTCCCCTGCACTCTTTGAAGGTTCAGCTTCAATCTCCTCTGGTGCATCATTAGAAGGTTCAGCTTCACCCTGCACTGCATTGTTTGAAGGTTCAGCTTCACCCTCTACTGAATTGTTTGAAGGTTCAGCTTGGCTCTCCACTGCACTGTTTGAAGGTTCAACACCATTCTCCACTGCATCATTACAAGGTCCGGCTTCACCCACCACTGCCTTGTTTGAAGGTTCAACTTCACCCTCCACTACATTGTTAGAAGGTACAACGCCATTCTTCACTGCATCATTAGAAGGTTCAGCTTCAACCTCATCTGCCTTGCTTGAAGGTTCAGCTTCAACCTCCACTGGATTGTTTGAAGGTTCAACACCATTCACCACTGCATCATTAGAAGGTTCAGCATCACCCTCCAGTGCCTTGTTTGAAGGTTCAGCTTCACTCCCCGCGGCATAATTTGAAGGTTCAGCTTCATTCTCCCCTGCATCAGTAGAAGGTTCAGCTTCACCCTCCACTGCCTTGATTGAAGGCTCAGCTTCACTCTCCACTGCATTGTTTGGAGGTTCAACGCCATTCTCCACAGAATTGTTCTTCGTCTCAGAGGTATCAATAGAAGGCTCAGCTTCACTCTTCACTGCATTGATTGAAGGCTCTGCCTCATTCTCCACTGCATTGTTTTTCATCTCATCCAAATCAACAGAAGGCTTACCTTCACTCTCCAATTCATGAACTACTTCATGACCTGCTGATTCCACCCCAGACCTCTCCAATTCGCCTTCAACAGGAATCTTATTCTCCTCAGCAGAGACAGACTCAACCCTTTCCTTCTCTAAACCCTTTTGCGCATCTTCGCCGGCAGATTCCTTGACGGTGGTAGTAGAGGATACTACCCCATCAACGCCACCAACAGGAATCTCATTGTCCTCCGCGCCGCATTCGATCGGTTCTGAATCTGCCAAACCGTTTTGAACTTCTTCTGCACCAGCAGCAACCATAATCTCGCTTTGCAGGGTTTTATCAGAGTCAGATTCGGTAACAGAAACCTCGATCTCCTGAACGACACCGTTCTGAACAGCCACCACTACACCTTCATCGCGATCGCTCTTACTCACATCAGCATCTCCCTCCTCCGCAACAGCAACAACATCGCCGCGAATCTCATTGTCCGCAACGACGCCGTTTTGAACAACAGGTTCCCTATCCAACACGCTTTTGGATTCGTCACCGACGTGAGATCCCGAACCGTTTTGACCATGATCCGCACTTCCTGACTCGCTCTCCCCCGCAACGACATCAAGCGTTGTCGTTTCGCCGGTTCCCTCTGCTGAACCGTTTGACAGCACTTTGCTATTATTAGCATTAGCATTAGCATTAACCACCTCGCTTACACGTTCCCCCACCGTAACCGTCACAACAGATTCACCTTCCACCACGTGCTCCTCCGTCACCAAACCATTGCCATCGACCGGATCCGACGCAACGGCGACAGACTCGCCGGCACTGGCACCGTCAACATTGCCATTGACAACGCCATTGCAGTGGTCAGATTTGATCATGGCGTTGTCGGAGATTTCTCCGCCGCGCGCGTTCACGACCTCATTCTCCTCCGTCATTGCGGCTCCTGCAAGAGAAAAGCAAACGAGATCACAATTGAAACGAAGAGAATTTTGTGGATCGCGGACGGATCGAACGGTTAGAAGGTTGATTTGGGTGGAAAATTGGCAATGGCGGAGGAGATTGTGGCTTACGGAGATGCAGAGTCGGATGAAGCGCGGGGTGCAGAGGAACGGGATCGAAGGTGCAGATCGAGAGAGAGAGAGAGAGAGAATTGGTGAGAATGTGGAATGAGCGTGTTTTTGGGTGGGAACACAGAGAGAGAGATTCAGATGCAGATAAATAGCCGACAGAGAAGAGAGGAAGGAGAGAAAGGTAATGCCAGTCAGTTTTTTACTTTCTTTACATTATTATTATTATTATTATTATTATTATTATTATTATTATTATTATTATTATTATTATTATTATTATATTTCATGGATTGATTTTGTCATCTATCTCTTCAATTTCAAATTAATAGATACACTCCTATTTTACTATGATTTTATCTATTACTGTCACCATGGTTATCATTATCTTTAACAAAATCAAATCAAATCAAGGGATAGAGAAATTGAAATGAGAAAAAGTTAAAAAATAATAAATGAAAAATATATAGATGTGGTTACTCAAAATATGAAAAAATTATCATTGAACAATGACAATATAGTCTATAATAATTATTTTCCTCAAGATTTCAGAAGAAGATCAATGTAAGATGAATTTAACAAAATTCTTTTTATACACGCATCTATTCATTTCAAGATATAGATTATTTGAGACATACGTGTTTTTTTTATGATTTTAATTAAATTACAAATTTAATTTCTATTTATTTATGGTGCAAACAATCTGATAACATAAGATATGGTATTCTTTTTTTTTTAGGGTACATAAGATATTGTATTCGATATGCCATTGGTTTGAATTCTCATGATAGATCTAAATACCCAATTTAAGCTAATACGTCATCTTATCCTTAAATTTTCAAACAAAAGATAATCATAATTACCTATTTTATCCACTTCTTTAAAATTTCAAACAAAGATAAACCATTATTGTCTATATCTTATCCACTTATTTCTAAGGGTTCGTTTGGCACGCCGTATTAGGCATGATAGCATAAGCTTATACAATACATTATGAGTTTATTCATTGTTTGGTGATGACATTGTATTGTATAAGCTTATCCATCAAAGTCCCCTTATACATTAAAATGACGTATTATTTAATCCATAATGTGAGTGATGGATAAGACATGATAAGGTTGTGACGTATAAGTCACATCACCACCACCCTCCATTGCTGCCAACTTACACTACCATTAGCACCACCACCACCCGATCACCGCCGCCGCCGCCGCCACCACCACCACCACCACCGCCCTACCGCCACCACCATCATAATCACCGCCACCACAACCCTATCGCCACCACCACCATAATCGTCGCCACCACTCTATTGCTACCACCGCCACCACCCTATCGCCACCACCACCACCATTGCCTCCACCCTCAACCGTCGCCGCCACCCTACTAAGCCGCCACCGCCTTACCACCACCACCACCACCCTATCGTCGCACGACAACCACCATCGCTGCCACAACCCGATCACCACCACCACTGCCACCACCGGTTTTGCCGCCACCGCCACCACCACCACCACCGCCCTACCGGCACCACCGACACCACAACCACCACCCTATCGCCACAACCACCATAATCGTCGTCACCAATATATTGCCACCACCGACACCACAACCACCACCCTATCGCCACCACCACCACCATTGCCTCCACCCTCCACCGTAGCCGCCACCGCTTACCACCACCACTTACCACCACCACCACCACCGTATCATCGTCACCACCACAACCACCATCGCTGCCACCAACACCACCAACCTATCTCCACTGTCACCACCACCGCCACCAACACCAACCTACCACCATTGCCGCCACCACCACCGTATCATCGTCACCACCACAACCACCATCGCTGCCACCAACACCACCAACCTATCTCCTCTGTCACCACCACCGCCACCAACACCAACCTACCACCATTGTCGCCGCCACCACAAACCTACCACTACTTCCATCACCACTGCCACCACGGTTATAATCATCTCCATATTTGATTTTTATTATATATCATTATTCAATACTTCATTAAACATAAAATTGCATTAGTTTAAACGATATGATAAATTATACAGAGTATGGTCAAACGCTGGATAATATAAGAAAGTTATCAGGGCTTATACTATCAGGTCTTATACTATCAGGCCTTATACTATACGTCGCACCAAACGGGCCTAAATTTCTAATACAGCAAACAATCTTGAATATTAGAGTAAGGAATCTTTACACTTACAACATATTGTATTTGATATGCCATTGCTTTGAATTCTCATGATAAATGTAAATGCCCATATTATAAAATTTCGAAGAAAAGATAAGGGTAATGGCAATGGTGGTAAATTTGCAATGCACTTTCGTTAGTTTTTTTTTAAATAGTATATTTGTAACAAGATTAAAATTAAGTAAGGTTTAATTTAGGGGAGAGTTGAGATATCTATTAAAAGAGATATATGTTAGGATATATTTTTTAAGATAAAATTGCTAGGGGTTGTATATTGTTATGATAGGTTATAGGATAAAATTACAATAAGTCTTTCAAAAAAAATTACAATAAGATAACCATTATTATCCATAATTTTATCCATTTAACAACCAGTATTGATATTTGTGCGATGCATAGGTAGGAAAGACTAATGGGATATTGGGATAAGAATATATAAAAAATAAATAAATTGAACTTGTGATAAATTATGAAATTATGAAAGGTATAATTGGATGAAAATTTATTTTGGGAGGAAATTATCAAACATTCTTAAAAACATTTATGTTGGTGATGCGTTCCTGGCAGAAGCCCGAGCTCTCCTTGAGGGGATGCAGCATGTGTGGGACTTGGGTTATCGAAGCGTGGTATGCTTTTCAAATTGTGCAGAGTTGGTTGATGTGATTACAGGGACAGGGGATGTGAATCAGTTTTGGCATCAGGACATGATTCAACAAATCCATGAGCTTCTCCTTCGTAGCTGGAGTGCCTCAGTGCGTGGTATTCCTAGGGAGCGGAACATGGTAGCAAACGCCTTAGCCAAGTATGCGACTCGAGTTAGCTGCAGCTGGCGAGTGTGGAGATTGCCTCCGGCGCTTGTAGTGTCATTGCTTTGCCGGGACGTGTTAGATTAGTTTATTAGTTGTTTATCTTCCCTTTGTAACAAAAAAAAAATCTTCATAAACTATATTTTTTATTGTATGACAAACACTTTGTAATGCATGAGCGTGAAATCGTAGTATGCAAGTCATTGTCAAAGAACATTTACGCTAAAAATACTTCAACTAACAAATTGAAACTTATAGAAAATAACCGAGTTTTATTGGATTGGTTAAATTTTATAAGTAAAAAAAAAAATCTCCAGTCTAGTTATAAGAAATTTAAATATGTTAGTTTAAAAACGTAACAGAATTTTAATTATACGATTTTTCTTTGTAAATATTAATTAATAGAATTTTTTAGAAAGAAATTAATAGAATTTTAAAAGGTAGCCGGATAGGTTAAATGTTTTAAAAAAATATTAAAGAAATTAGAAGGATTCCCTTGAAAGCTATTGCATGAGGGAGTGACAACTTATAGGACTTTCCTCCTTACAACCTTTGTTTTTTCTAGGCTTAATTACAACTTTGGTCCCCGATGTTTACCAATGCTACGATTTTGGTCCCCCACCTAATTTAATTACATGGATGGTCCCCGACGTTGTAGGCTGCGTGCAACGTTAGTCCTACCGTTTATTTCTTAATGGAGGAGGCTTACGTGGACGTATAGTTGGAGAGAAAAAGGAGATTTGAGGAGAGAGGGGAGCACGTGAGTATCACGTGAACCTTATATGAACCCATTATCCCCAAATTTGAAACCCTAGGGATCTAAATCGCGTTACCTTCTTCGTTCCAGGGAGGTCAGGGGTTTGGGTATAATGGGTTCAGATAAGGGTCACGTGATACTCACGTGCTTCCCTTTCTCCTCATACCTCATTTCTCTCTCCAAATGGACGTACACGTAAGCCTCCTCCATTAAGAAATAAACGGTAGGACTAACGTTGCACACGGCCTACAACGTCGGGGACCATCCATGTAATTAAATTAGGTGGGGGACCAAAATCGTGGCATTGGTAAACGTCGGGGACCAAAGTTGCAATTAAGCCTTTTTTCTAATAAGAATTAGATTAGTTAGATTGGATCAGATATGTAAGAATAGGTAAATATGCTTATATGAAATTGTGTTGTTAATGGTTTTTGAACTCAACTAGTGTATCTTTACTCATCTAAAGTTTGTGGTATTGGTTTGTACTTGTGCAGAGTGACTACCCAGGTTTGGAGTACTCTTTTTCCTTGCTTGGTTTTTATCCCATTGGGTTTTTCCAAGTAAGGTTTTAATGAGGCTTCTTCCTGGGATCGCCAGAGTCATTTTGTGGGTTGGTGGTGGATTTTTTTAGCACAGTTTAGGTTTCATCTTGTGCTTCTACTTTTTACAGCTCAGATTGTGCTTGGTTACTGCTTTGAGTGTTTTTGCTCAGGCTATTAATAATAATATTTATTCCACTTAAAAAAAAAGAATAGGTAAATATGTTTTTACTTTTTAAACGATATCTATGAATATGATTTTTTATTATTAATTATTAGTATTTAAAAAATCGGACCAGTTATCGAATCGGTCAACGTACTAGTTTAAGGTTTAAAAGTTCAAACCAACCGTAGTTGAACCAGTAATAATTAAATAATAATTTTTAAATAAATTAAAAATATATTAATAATTAAATACTATTATTTTTTTTTTTGAAAATGAAATGTATATTATTAATAGAAGAGCTTGAGCCAATAGCAACTCAAGCAAGAACCAAGTACAATCTGAACCGAACTTGAACGACCTAAGAACAAGCTGGCTGAACAAAAATAAACCCACCACCATCCCACAGAGTGGCATAAACGAAATCCCAAGATAGAGTCTCATTAAAACCTTGCTACGCAAAACCCAATGGAAAAAAAGCCTAGCAAGGAAAAAGAGTACTACAATCTTGAGATAGTAATTATGTACCTGAGTTCAATGATATTACATCCTTTAGCTCAATGCATTAAAACAAAGACTCAAAAACTAAAACGTCCATTAGAAGCAGAAACACCAACAAGTTCATCTTCAAGTATCCATTACGACATCAACCTTATTAATCAGCAAAACCAGCAATAACTATTAAAAATATAACTAATTAGTTATATAACAGAAAAATAAAAACATTTTTTATGTATTAAGTTTGTGTATTTAAAGTAAAAAATGTTAAAGTTTAAACGCTAGATATCATTTTTCATATTTTGAATGATAACAAATCTCAAGAGTTTAAGTGAACTCGTTAAATATTTCATGTAAATTATAGTTCAGGAAATAACCTTCACATCCCCATCGTCCGATGAATGGGTGCAAGACAAAGCATGAAGACGCTCAAGGCAGACTATACAAGCAAAGAAAGACAAACCAGACAGATTGTCTGAACAAGAGAAGAGAAGATCGATCAAGATAAAAGTCAGTCCAAACAAGACAAGAAAGGTCAAAGATACAAGGCAGACTACTCAAGCAATGGAAAGTCAAATCTGCTAAGTCGTCTCTGATCAAGAAAAGAGAAGAACGATCGAAGAAAAAAGAAGTGTCAAAGCTTCAGGACAAAACTATGCAAGATATATCCAAGCTGACAGATCGTCTGAGAAGACTATGATTAATGAAGATCTGCATCGTATATCTCAAAGGCTAAAGGTCAAGAAATGTCTAGAGAAAGAGCAGCATATTCAAATTGAAAGATCTCTGACATTGTTGAAAGAGAAAGTTAAGTGCAAAGAATCACTTGATATCTCACAAAGCACATTGGACAAGGAAACAAGTACAACGTTGTCACCATCAAAAGTTTCATTTTTCTCTCACTAAAGGACAAGAACGTTGCTGCTTATACTACCAACCAGCTGACAAGATATACTTTGTAGAATTTGGTCACAGCAAAGGACACAATGCATTTAATGCACCTGGCAAGAAGACCGTTTGATCCAACGACAAGTACTCAAGAGGATCTACATGCCCCAACAGCTCTCAACAAACCCTGGATGCTCTTGAAGTATAAAAGGAGGAGTTGAAGATTTTTGGAGGCAAGAAACTGAGCTAGAATTTTCATCTAAGTCGAAAATCTTCTTCAAGCAATCAAGAAGCAACATTCACAGAAAAGCTTAAGAGTCAAACCATTTAGACATCGTCTGCTTCAATGAGAGATATTCTGAAGAGTCAAATCTTTACATCCAACTCTCTCTAGATCAAGAACACAAAGTATTCCTAAGAGTCAAATTCATTGAAACACTTTGAAGTTCCCGAGCTTGGTAATTTCTATTATCCCTCTTGTGAGAAGAGAACCATGTAGAGCCAGACGATCTTGTAAGAGATTTTAGGAGAAGTCCTGAACAATACTTGAAGTTAGGAGAAGTCTTGTCTAATACTTATTGGGAGAAGTTGAAGGTATGAAAAATGGTAGAAAGGGGGGTTTGAATAACGTTTTTAGAATAAAACTTCCACCTTAAGATTTTAACAAATCTTTCGAGACACAAGTAAAGTGCTTAAGATAAGAGATGAGAAAAGCACACAAGGATTTTATCCTGGTTCACTTGATAAATCACTCAAGCTAGTCCAGTCCACCCGTGAAGGTGATTTCTTCCTTCTTAGAATGAAGGCAATCCACTAATCAGGTATGTGTTACAACTGCACTTGAAACCTACAAGTGACTAACAATACACTGAATTAGCTCACACTAAGATTCACTCTCTTAGTCTTCTCTAGGATCTGATCAACCTTGATCTCCTAAAGGTAAACTAAACAACTGTTTAGAAAATATTGTTTACAAGGAAATTGCTTCTTAAAAGCTTGTAGTAAACACAATGAATTTAATGAAGAAAGAATGCTTAGAAGATTTGAGTATAGTTTGCACGTATGAGATTCTTCCAACCACATCTTTCAGTCTTCAGCCTCTATATATACTCCAAGGATTAGGGTTTGAACATTGCATGGGAATGCTACCGTTGGAGGGCAGATCTGGAATTTCCAGCTTCTGCTGTGGCTGAGAATGTTAGGTTAGGTCGTCAGGATAGTACATTTGCTTTTGTACTTTGGATAGTGACTTGACCTTTAACCTAGTAGACTTCTGATCAGACGAATGCTTCGTGTTGGAACTTGTGAAGCTTGTTGATCAGAGTCAGAGGGAAGCATGGATCCTCTGACCGTTGTATCTTCTGATTCTGAACTCAGAGGAGAAGTACTTGGTCTTCAGAGCCATTTTGCTTCTGGACTTCAGAGTCTTCACTTTTCAGCTTCTGGATCTTCAGAGTCTTCTACACCATCAGAACATCTGAACCTTCAGAGTGTCTGGGATATCAGAACGTCTAGATCTTCAGAACTTCAAGTGAGTTGAGTCCACGTCAGAGCTTGATTAACTTCAGTTCTTCTGAAGCTTTTCTACTGTTCAGATTGAACATAGAGATTGCGAAAGCGTTGCTAGGGTTACTCTTTAAGCACAGTGCTTCTGATTGGTGTGAGATTAGATTAAGGTCAGAGCCTGTAAGAGCACACTCAGAAAAACACGTTAGAGTACCATAATTGTTCATACTAAAATGTTAACTTGTAATCATCAAAACATAGAGTTGTACTACTTGATCAAAACTTGATCTTACAATCTCCCCCTTTTTGATGATGACAAAACCAAGTATTTTGATGAACAATTCTTAAACAATAAACTGAATTCACTCAGAGTTTAGAGAATAGAGATAAACTTATCCTGATGTGAATGGTTTATTTTGCTCATTCTGAATCCAAGTCACAGCTTGATTCTGAGCTTAGCTCTCCCTGAATCTAAGACTTAATGAAAACGTTAGTAATATCTAGATTCTGAGCTAAATAATATAAGAGTTCAGAGTGAAAACGCATGACATAGATGAATTGAAATAATCAGAGCGCATAAGTATTTAGAGTCACGAGTAGGGTATCAGAGTCAACTGAAATCACCTCAGAAGAAGTGAAATGTATTCCTTGTATTTGCCCAGTGACATATCTATGGTCATAATAGTGGAACTCTTAATTTCTCCAAAAATAACAAACATCACACTAATCAGCATATACATATACATCAAACACTGGGTTATACTCCCCCTTTTTGTCATAAGCAAAAAGCTTGGGGTGTGAAAAACTTAGCTTGAAGTACAAGGTACTCCCCCGTAAGGAAGGACTAATTGATGATGAAAGAGAGATTAACGGATTAAAGAGAGGAGTTAATGCATGTGTAGAACGTTTACCACCGGCCACGGGAGTAAAGAGAAGCGTCAGTTACCAAGGACTTATCATCGAGAAACTGCAAGAGCAATAACTTCCGGAGAGAAGGGGATGCTTATATAAAGCGATTAGGAACACAGTAAGCTTCACAACAAGATTAATTCCAATTAAAACATGGCATCATACATGGTTGCATTAGAGGAGCTCAGAAAGAAGGCCTTTGAAGAGGATTTGTTCATGAATGTTAGGCATCCAGATGGTTCAAGAACCATACATGAGCTTACCACATCGCTGCTGGAAAGGGATCTTAGTCCAGAGTTGGAGAAAGATCTGAAGGAGTTCCTCTGCTTCGTGGAGGAGATTCAGGAGCTGTGCAAGCTGGAGCTGAATCTGCTGGAAGAAAAAAAAGCAGTGGAAAAGAATCTGGAGACGATAGAAGATCGTCTGGAGAGGGAGGATCTGAGCAGAAGGCTCGGCAACATAGAGTACATGCTTGATCGTCTAGAGAAGGAAAGAGTGGAGCAGCGCCAAGAGTGTAGGAGAATGAGGAAGGATCCTCCATTCTAGAGTTATGTAAATGTATGATGTAATATATAGTGGTTATATAAATAAAAGAAATTTTTTTCAAATATATGTTATGATAAATGCAAGAAGGAACATGAAATGAACAAGCACATAAGGAAATAAATAGATATAAAACATGGAAGCAAATATCTTAAAGTTAAGAAAACAAAGAACTAAAAGTTTATCAATTAAAAAAAAACGATAGAGATCCTAAAAACTAAGGTTTGGCAGTGCGACGCAAGAGCTCTTGAATTGCTTCATTCATACTGAACAGGAGAGTCTCATGAGTGTTAAGACATTGTTCCAAAATAGCAAGTCTGGAAGAACTTGGCTGAGTTGAAGTAGATGGAACATCCTGAGCAGAGTGAGAAGCTTGACTGGATTGTGAAGCAGCACTTGTGAAAGGCACTGGTGCAAGAACTTGACCTCTGAGAGCTTCAACTTCAGCCTGTAGCCTTTCATCTTCTTTCAGAGCTTCTAACTTTGCATTTTCAATTTGTTCAGCTTCTAGGCGTGCAGCTTCTAGGCGTGCAGCTTCTTCTGCTTGTTCTTTCTTCTTTCTTGCTTCCTCAATAGCTTCAAGTAATTCAACCCTTAGCTGTTGTTCATGCATAGCCACTCTTCTGTTGAAACGCTGCCTAGCAACTTCAATCCTCTGATCCCTTTCAGCTGTGAGATGATGCATCATGATAGGAACTTGAGCAATCATCCAATCACACAGATGATCCCATTCTTTGACCTTGCAAATTGCGAATCATTAATGATGCTTCATAATTAAACACACTGATGCACTCAAGAAGGGAGTTAGGTTTGAGATAGGTATAGGGAACAATGGAGAGATTGGTTTCAGGAGAGGTGGGGTGGTTACTGCTATTGGCTTCAGAAGCACCTTGAGGAGAACCAACATCTAAAGTTTGAACATTTGAATTATTGATCTCAAGGTTAGGCTGAGAGGTTTCAACCTCAGGGTTTGGAGATCTAACCGAAGAATGGTTAGAGACTGAGTTTTCTGGTTGAACAGGTTCTGGTTGGACAAGTTCTGGTTGTGAGGGAAGTGCTGGTTGGATGGGTTGAGATGAAGGAGATGCTGCATTCAGAGGGACTACTTGAATGGGATGATCTGGATCAACTAGACGTTCTGATCTAGGTCCAGGATATCTCCTTGGGCTTGGAACGGTATGATAGTACTCTGGAATTGCAGACTCTTTTTCTTTCGCAATTTGATCAAATTTGTGAATGGATTCAGAGTTATTGGAGGGTGAGGAGTCAGCAACATTTGTTGGAAAAGATACAGAGGGACAAGGAGTTGTATTTTCTGTATCGGTTGTTTTGCGGACCGGGTGATCTAATGCTCTAAGGACAGAGTGATCAGAGGTTCTGGGTTCATGGTCAAAGATAATGGGTTCAGAGGTTTGTGGGTTATATTGAATGGTTATAGGTGAGGTAGGTTCAGAGGGTCTTGGAGTCTGAAGCATATTCCAAAGAGGTGCTTCTTCATGAGAAGGTTGAAAAAATGAAGATCTAGGTGAAGTGGTTGGAGAAGTGTTTTGTTCAGCCGGTTGAGACTCTTGAATAAGAGAGAGTGGGGTAGCAGTTCGGTTAAGAAGTGCAGAAATAGGGAGTGCATCAAATGCATTTAAATCATCATCAATAAATGCAATAGCAAACTTACTTGATGATCTCGCTGCAGACCGAGTAATCCTGGCAGGACCCTCAGTTCTGGTTACTTCAACAGCTGGTTCCACACGGGTTGGCTTCTCCACTATTCTCACATGCGTCTTTGACTTCTTTGGTGGAGGAGGAGCATCATCATTATCACCATCAGATGGAGCATCTGGCTTGGTGGGTTCCTCATGCTTCCTCTTAAGCTTGTCATTCTTCTTCTTCTAATCAGCACCATCAGAAGGATCAGACTCTTCAGAGGATTCCTCAATAATTATTTTTTTCTTCTTCTTCTTCTTGGGAGGAGAATCAAATTCTGGAGCTGGTGGTAAGGTTCTGAAGAACTCGCCCACATCTATTTCATACCCTTGTTCCCTCAAGTCAGCTAGATAGTGCAAGACAACAACTGGATCATCAGCTTGGGACCACAGAGGGTAATTGATTAGAGGGACTCTTCTCTGTCTGACTTCATCAGAGGTGTCTTCACAAGCAGGTGCAACCTTTGTCTTGATCAATCCCATCTTCTTCATGGATGTGGAGGTGAAGACATCACCAACAACAGTCGTCAGATCCTCTGTGCAGCCTGCCTTAGTCAGATCTTCTATCAACTTGCTTTCAATAAAGAGGTCTGAGAGTAATCTTCCAAAGGGAATGTATCTGATAGCAGACTTTAGAGAAGCAGTTGTTCTGGACTTCCTGATGCACTCTTTGAGGTAAGAGAACAGGAAGAAGGGAAGGCACATCTTCTTGCGGTCCTGAATGAAGAAGAGCATCACTTTCTGGCAAAAGTTGATGTAGTCAGGAGAGCTTCCCTTTGGCCTTTGATTGATGCAATGAAGCAGAATCTTGTGCCAAATCCTCAGCTTAGGATGGAGTTCTACTACTTTGTAGTCACTCTTGCCTGGCTTATAGTTTGTGTAGAGAGCTTTGTTGGTTCCTTCTTTGGTGTTGGGTTTCACCTTGGATTCCGTCAGTTGGAATCTGTAGCCTGTGCCAGTGTTCTCACCCAGAAGATCAACAATCGATTTCTCCGTGATGATGATTCTTCTGCCAACAATGTAGGAAACCACTTGGTTATCATCACAGTCGGCATGTTTCCAGAATTCCTTTACCAACTTGATGTAAAATGGACCACGAAGCCTGTTGAAATATTCTTCCCAGCCTTGGGCTTGAACTTCAGGACGAAGATCATACCCATTTGCAGCAATGTTGTCAAGGTCGAATCTCCATTCAGCAAGAACCTGGAGTTCATCAGGAGAGTAGACACATGTAACATCACAACCCCTTTGTGCGAGAGGAATCATCTGCCCTGTAGCTTGAGCTTCTGGTTGATTTCTCTAAGTTGCAGAGCCCGATTGACCGGTAATTTGACCTACTACCATGACAGGAAATCTTCTTCCGTCGATAGTTTCACCTCTGTTAGATTTCACCATCTCTGAAGGGGTTGAAAGTTTGGGTAGAAAGGAAGAGGATGAATAGAGAGAGAGAGAGAGATCGTGGGGATTAAGGGTTTGCAACCGAAGAGAGAGAGAGTAAATCAGTAAGTGATGGAGAACGTGTGTGTATAGTGGGTTTTTGAAAATAACCGTTGTTGATTAAAAAACAAGGTAAGATCAACGGTTAAAAATTAAAGACATCATAGCAACAGTTAATACACATAGCACACGATGGAGAGAAGCATATCAACACTCATTACGACAGACTGTCAGCACGGGCACAAGGAACGATGTATCATAGCTACTGACACACGTTTACTGTCTCAGCTTCAGAGTGAGCACCAATGGGTACTTAAACTCTGATGGAGTTACCTTCTGAACTAGACATCTTCTGATAAAGAAGCATCATAGTCAGAGGTTCTGATCCATCTTCATGCTGGACAAAAGTCCATATTCAGATTTTTCAGAATGAAATTAAATCTATCCTCTGCTAAAGGCTTTGTAAAGATATCTTCCCATTGATGGTCAGTATCAACAAACATCAGAAGAAGTACGCCCTTCTGAACATAATCTCTAATAAAATGATACTTTACCTCAATGTGTTTTGCCCTTGAGTGTAAGATAGGATTCTTACTCAGTGAGATTGCAGCAGTGTTATCACAATAGATTGGGATGTTGCTCTCAAGGATTTGATAATCCTCCAGCTGATGTTTCATCCAGAGCATCTGAGTGCTGCAAATTGCTTCTGAGATGTATTCTGCCTCTGCAGTAGATAGTGCAATGGTTGATTGCCTCTTGCTTGCCCATGAGACTAAGTTTCTTCCCAGAAATTGACAATTTCCAGAAGTGCTTTTTCTCTCTGTTCTATCTCCAGCATAATCAGCATCACAGTAACCTGAAAGCTTATACTCTGATGTTTTCTTATACATCAAGCCAAGGTTAGTGGTGCCTTTCAGATATCTCAGGATCCTCTTAACAGCAATTAAGTGGGTTTCCCTTGGATCTGATTGGAAACGAGCACATAGATGAACACTAAACAGAATATCTGGCCTAGATGCAGTTAAGTATAGAAGTGATCCTATCATACCACGGTAGAGCTTCTGAAAAACTTTACCACTTGCATCTTCTTTCTCCAGGATGCATGTAGGATGCATTGGAGTCTTAGCAATTGTAGATTCTGTCATGTTGAACTTCTTCAGAAGTTCTTTAGTGTACTTGCTCTGATGGATGTACGTTCCTTCTGGTGTTTGATCAACTTGTATACCCAGAAAGTACTTGAGTTCTCCCATCATACTCATTTCAAATTCAGCCTGCATCATCTCAGAAAATTCTTTGCATAGAGATTGATTAGCAGATCCAAATATAATATCATCAACATAAATTTCCACAATTAAGATAACATCTTTGTAAGTTTTGCAAAAGAGAGTTGTATCTACTTTTCCCCTTACAAACTAATTCTCCAGAAGGAATGAGCTGAGTCTCTCATACCATGCTCTGGGAGCTTGCTTCAGACCATAGAGAAATTTCTTCAATTTGAAAACATGGTCAGGGTTCTTCTCATCTTCAAAACCTGGGGGTTGATGAACATAGACTTCCTCTGAGATGTAACCATTTAGGAAGGCACTCTTAACATCCATTTGATAAAGAATTATGTTGTGATTCACTGAGAAAGAGATCAGTAGTCTGATTGCTTCTAGTCTTGCTACTGGAGCAAATGTTTCAGTATAGTCTATTCCTTCCTGCTGACTGTAGCCTTGAGCAACTAGCCTTGCCTTGTTTCTGACTACATCTTCTTTCTCATTCAGCTTGTTTCTGAAAACCCATTTGGTTCCGATCACATGAACGCTTTGAGGTTTCTTCACTAGGCTCCAAACATCATTTTTGGAAAATTGATTCAGTTCTTCTTCCATAGCCAGAATCCAGTCCTTGTCTAGAAGAGCTTCATCAATTGACTTAGGTTCAATTAAGGACACTAATCCTTTCAGGCTGAGCAAGGTCTCTTCAGAGGGTCTGAAGGCTGATCTGGTTCTGACAGGTTCATCTTTGTTACCCAGAATCAATTCCTTAGGATGAGCCGCAGTTATTCTGCTCTTCTTCTGAGATTGTGAATCAGAGGGACCAGCTTCTTCTGGTTCATCTTCCTCTGGCTCATCTTCCTCTGGAGCTTTGCCATTGTCAGGAACATTTATGCTTAAATCTGCAAACTTCTCAACTAGCTTTGACTGATCAGAGTCAAGCTTATCATCAAATCTAACATTAATAGATTCTTCAATTGTTTTAGCATCAGTATTATAAAATCTAAAACCTTTAGATCGATCAGAGTAACCAAGTAATAGACATTTAGAGGACTTAGCATCAAACTTATGCAATATATCCTTAGTGTTTAAAACATAGCAAACACAACCAAAAGGATGAAAGTAAGAAATGTTGGTTTTATTTTCTTCCACAATTCATAAGGAGTCTTATTCAGAATTGGTCTCACAGAGATTCTGAATGTAACATGCCGTGTTTACTGCCTCTGCCCAAAAGTGCTTAGCCATGCCAGTTTCTTGGAGCATGGTTCTAGCCATCTTCTGAAGAGTTCTGTTCTTCCTCTCAACAACACCATTTTGTTGTGGAGTTCTAGGACAAGAGAAATCATGTGCAATTCCATAGGAATCAAATAGACTCTCAAACTTGTCATTCTCAAACTCTCCACCATGGTCACTTCTGACAGGCACAATCCTACAAGCCTTCTTGTTTTGCACTTGGGCTATGAAGGTAGAGAACACAGAATGAGACTCATCCTTGCAGGATAGAAATTTTACCCATGTCCAGCGGCTATAGTCGTTAACAATGACCATCCCATATTTCTTGCCACCTATAGACTCAGTTTTCACTGGTCCAAACAGGTCGATATGCAGAAGATCCAACGACCTTGAGGTAGAGACAACATTCTTTGCCTTGAAAGAGACTTTTGTGAATTTGCCTTTCTGACATGCTTCACAGAGAGCATCTGAAGAGAACTTCAGAGTGGGTAAGCCCCTGACAAGGTTGAGCTTACTCAGTTGAGAAATCTTTCTCATACTAGCATGCCCTAACCGTCTATGCCATACCCATTGCTCCTCATTAACAGAAAGAAGGCACTTCACATTCTGAAATTCCAACTCAGATAATCTGATCTTATAAATGTTGTTCTTCCTCTTGCTGTTAAACAGAACAGAGCCATCGATCTGACTTACAGCCCGACAGGACTTTTGATTGAAAATAACATCATAACCCTTGTCAGCTAATTGACTTATAGACGATAAGTTATGAGTTAAGTCGTCTACCAATAAAACATTATCAATGCATGGACTACTATCAACACAAATAGTACCAGTACCAACAATTTTACCCTTCTCGTTGCCACCAAAACCAACTTCGCCTCCAGGCTTAAGTTTTAGTTCTTGGAACATACGCCTTTCTCCCGTCATGTGACGCGAGCATCCACTGTCCAGATACCATGACTGGTGTTTCAGTGGAGCTATCAAGGATATCTGCAACATAGATAATCTTATCCTTAAGTACCCACTTTCTGGGTCCTCTCTTGTTAGTTACCTCAGAGGTTCTGATCACCTTGGGTTTCTCAACATGATAGTGTAAAGGAATTTTGGCATGATATTTAGACATGGAGACAATTCCCTTTTTGAGAGGGGGGTTAGCAACTTTAACAGGTAATGGTTCAGGCAATATAGTACCAGAGGGTACAAAACATTCATATAAGGATTTAGCCTTAGGCATAAGAGGCTCATTTCTATTGGGTCTAGAATAGCCAATGTCATGCATTCCATTTCTGCTTACGTCATAGATCATCGAAGCCATTAAGCTTCTATCTACGCTTTTAGCCAGGAATCTTTGAAAGGATTTTTTATATTTAGATTCATTCTTACTATCGGAGGCATCACAAGCAACTACTTCTTCTAACTTAGCAATCTGGTTCTTAAGTACAGAGTTAGAATTCACTAAAGCATGATTATCATTTTTCAACTCAGAAATAATTTTCTCATGTTCAGAAGGAGTCTTAGAAGCAGCAGAGAAATCTTTTTTCAACTTTTTATGCTTAGTAAATAAAGAGTTATATTTATCCATAATATCAGACAAAACATGTTTTAATTCAGAGGTTGAGAAAGAAGCGAATACCTCATTTTCATCGTCTGAGTTAGAATCTTCTTCTGATGCTGAGTCAGAGTCAGTTGCATCTTTTGACTCTGCTTCTTTGTCTTTGACAATAGCCATGAGCCCTTGAACTTCACCATCAGAGTCAACATCCTCTGACTCTGATTCGTCAAAAGTCACCATCAGACTTTTCTTTGTCTTGAAATGCTTCTTTGGCTTCTTGTCCTTCTTCAGCTTTGGACAGTCACTCTTGTAGTGCCCTGATTCTTTGCACTCGAAATATGTGACTTCCTTGATTGAGGACTTCTTCTGGCCTGATGAGGATTCAGATTTTCCTTTGGTCTTTCCAGAGCCTCTGTACTTGCTCTGCCTGTACTTCCAGATGCGGTTGAGCCTTTTTGAGATCAAAGTCAGCTCATCTTCATCAGAATCTTCTGATACTTCTTCAGATTCTTCTACTTCAGCTTGAAGAGCTTTTGACTTCTCAGATTTAGCCTTCTCAGATTTGGATTTCAAGGCTATAGATTTCTTCCTCAGATCCTGCATCTCTGAGCGCTTCAGCTCATGACATTTTAGTATGCTGATGAGTTCTTCTAGACTCATATGCTCAACATCTCTTGTTAAGCTCTATTGAAGTCACTAAAGGCATCCAGCTTTCAGGAAGGCTTCTGATAACCCTTATGACATGATCTTTGGTAGTGTAGCTTTTGTTGAGAGGTCTTATTCCAGCTACAAGCAACTGAAATCTGGAAAACATATTCTCAATGGACTCGTTAGGTTCCATGATGAAGGATTCATACTTCTGGATCAAGGACAACGCCTTTGATTCCTTCACTTTCTTGTTTCCTTCATGAGACATCTTCAAGGATTCAAAGATGCCCTTGGCAAACTCACAATCTGTAATCTTCTGGTACTCTTCATAGGAAATAGCACTAAGAAGAATAGCTCTAGCTTTGTGGTGCTGTGAGTAAAGCTTCTTTTGCTCAGCAGTCATCTCTGATCTGGAGATCTTTTTGCCATCTGCATCAACTGGACGCTCATAGCCATCCACAATGATATCTCAGAGATCTGCATCGAAGCCCAGAAAAAAACTTTCAATTCTGTCTTTCCAATATTCGAACCTTTGACCATCGAACATGGGAGGCTTTGCATTGTAACCATCTTTTTGCGTTTCACTGGTGGTAGCCATTGTTTTTCACACCGGCCCGGATCACTGAACACTGTTAGGTGTGGTGATCAGAACTTGCGCTCTGATACCAATTGAAGGTATGAAAAACGGTAGAAAAGGGGGTTTGAATAACGTTTTTAGAATAAAACTTCCACCTTAAGATTTTAACAAATCTTTTGAGACACAAGTAAAGTGCTTAAGATAAGAGATGAGAAAAGCACACAAGAATTTTATCCTGGTTCACTCGATAAATCACTCAAGCTAGTCCAGTCCACCCATGAAGGTGATTTCTTCCTTCTTAGAATGAAGGCAATCCACTAATCAGATAATTGTTACAACTGCACTTGAAACCTACAAGTGACTAACAATACACTGACTTAGCTCACACTAAGATTCACTCTCTTAGTCTTCTCTAGGATCCAATCAACCTTGATCTCCTAAAGGTAAACTAAACAACTGTTTAGAGAATATTGTTTACAAGGAAATTGCTTCTTAAAAGCTTGTAGTAAACATAATGAATTTAATGAAGAAAGAATGCTTAGAAGATTTGAGTATAGCTTGCGCGTATGAGATTCTTCCAACCGCATCTTTCAATCTTCAGCCTCTACTCCAAGGATTAGGGTTTGAACATTGCATGGGAATGCTACCGTTGGAGGGCAGATCTGGAATTTCCAGCTTCTGCTGTGGCTGAGAATGTTAGGTTAGGTCGTCAGGATAGTACATTTGCTTTTGTACTTTGGATAGTGACTTGACCTTTAACCTAGTAGACTTCTGATCAGACGAATGCTTCGTGTTGGAACTTGTGAAGCTTGTTGATCAGAGTCAGAGGGAAGCATGGATCCTCTGACCGTTGTATCTTCTGATTCTGAACTCAGAGGAGAAGTACTTGGTCTTCAGAGCCATTTTGCTTCTGGACTTCAGAGTCTTCACTTTTCAGCTTCTGGATCTTCAGAGTCTTCTACACCATCAGAACATCTGAACCTTCAGAGTGTCTGGGATATCAGAACGTCTAGATCTTCAGAACTTCAAGTGAGTTGAGTCCACGTCAGAGCTTGATTAACTTCAGTTCTTCTGAAGCTTTTCTACTGTTCAGATTGAACATAGAGATTGCGAAAGCGTTGCTAGGGTTACTCTTTAAGCACAGTGCTTCTGATTGGTGTGAGATTAGATTAAGGTCAGAGCCTGTAAGAGCACACTCAGAAAAACACGTTAGAGTACCATAATTGTTCATACTAAAATGTTAACTTGTAATCATCAAAACATAGAGTTGTACTACTTGATCAAAACTTGATCTTACAATCTCCCCCTTTTTGATGATGACAAAACCAAGTATTTTGATGAACAATTCTTAAACAATAAACTGAATTCACTCAGAGTTTAGAGAATAGAGATAAACTTATCCTGATGTGAATGCCCTTGCAAGAACAATAAATGAGGAAAGATAATATACATTTTAAAGGGTGAAATAGGAAATCAAATAATACTTTTATGAAAAGTAACAAAATTAATTGCATTCCTTAGTATGTGTGTTTCTTCTCTTCCTGGACAGTTAAATAGGAACAGAGGGAGTACTTTTTAGGAGCTACCTAAATGTGATTTACTTGTCATGTCTTGGAACTTCATATGAATTAAACTTCACGATAAACAAGCACAATCAAAGAACTAATAACTTATAATCTACTTGTTTAGTCTGGAATTCCATATGCATTGGAACTCGGGGCAAACAAGGGCAGTCTAAGTAATTAGTCACTTGCTCTAATCAGACGGTCCGATTGAAAAGAAGAAAAGACATATCTGCAAAGACCTTATACATGAGGGAAAGACGAAGGTCGACAAAGCACATTCTATCGTTTGACTCAATGGTGACAAGGAAGATCAAGAAGAAAGTTGAAGATCGTCTCGTCAGAAGAAACTGCTACAACAAGAGATACGATTCTGTAGCGGGAAGATTCTGACCAAAGCTGAAAAGAATACAAGACAACATCCTTCAGAAAGTTTATTAAAAGAAGAGCTATCTGCAAAAGATTAGAAGACTTCCAGAAGAAGAGCATGATCGTCTCAAGGAGATAGAACGATCATCTGCAGAAGAAAGATAAGGACAACTTGCAAAGGGAGAATTAAGTGTCCAACTCAGGCTGAGCAACCAGAAGAAACTGCATTCAGAGAAAGCAAACATCATATCAATATGGAAAAGATCTCTGACAACACAGAAGATAGAGAAAGGTCAAAGTGCAAAGCTTCAAGCAACCATCACATATGCACAATGACCAAGGGAAACTATCATAATCTTCATATCTAAATTTTTCCCTTATCTCTCTAGGAATGGGATGAATTCCATCGTCTATGTCGATTGTTCCTCAACAAGACATCATCAGATCAATTATGTACAACTACTCCCTGCAGGACATTGTACTCTTTCAACATCTGCTTCATCCAGATTAACTGTGTACAACTACTCCCTGCAGCTATGTATTCAGCTTCTGCCGTGGATAAGGACACACTATTTTGCTTCTTGCTAAACCAAGAGATTAGATTGCTACCTAGAAAGAAATAACCTCCAGATGTGCTTTTTCTATCGTCAGCACTACCAGCCCAATCAGCATCACAATAGCCTATCAACATATAGTTTGGATCATGTGAGTAGAGGATTCCATAGTCACTAGTTCCATTTACATACTTGATAATCCGTTTAACTTGCACAAGATTGCTAGCTTTTGGTTCAGCTTGGTACCTAGGATAACCACCAACAACAAAAGTGATATCTGGCCTACTTGCAGTAAGATATAGAAGACTACCAATCATACTCCTGTAAAGACACTGATCAACAATTACTCTTTTCTCATCCCTAGTCAACTTGATGTGAGTAGCAGCTGGAGTCCTCTTATGACTTGCATTTTCTAAGCCAAACTTTTTGACAATGCTTCTGGCATATTTGCTTTGAGATATGAAGATGGTGTTGTCCATTTGCTTGACTTGTAGTCCAACGAAATAGGTTAGTTCACCTACCAAACTCATTTCGAACTCAGATTTCATCTGTTCTACAAAATGTTCCACCATCTGGCTCGACATTCTACCAAACACAATGTCATCAACATATATCTGGGCAATCATCAGGTCTTTACCACTTTTCTTCACGAATAGAGTCTTATCAATCCCTCCTTTGTTATAGCCATGACTAATCAAGAATTGTGTAAGCCTCTCATACCATGCTCTAGGAGCTTGCTTCAGACCATAAAGAGCTTTTTCAGTTTATAGACATGATCAGGATAACTTGGATCCACAAACCCCTTAGGTTGTTCTACACAAACTTCTTCATTCAAGTCTCCATTCAGAAAAACACTCTTCACATCCATCTGGAATAATCTAAACTTGAGCAAGTATGTCACTCCAAGTAACAGTCTGATAGATTCAAGGCGAGCTACAGGAGCTTTGTTTCGTGTTACTGTGCCGCTCTCATCTGACTTGTTCTTGAAGATCCATTTGGTTCCAATGACATTCACATTCTCAGGTCCCACACAAGTTCCCAAACTTCATTTCTTTTAAACTGCCCTAGCTCTTCTTGCATAACATGTATCCAATACTCACGAGTGAGAGCTTCTTTGACAATCTTGGGTTCTATCTTTGAAATGAAACAAGTATTTGAGACTACATCTCTGCACCTGGTAGTTACACCTTCATTCAAGCTCCCTATGATATTCTCCTTAGGATGAATCTTTTGAATCCTGATTGATGGTCCTTTTGAGGTAGTGGTGGGTTCAACATCCACATCAACATCTTCTGACTCAGAGGATGATGGAATGTCTTGGACATCAAGTGGGATATCTGCAGGAATAATAGGAATTGAGTCACCAACATATATGCACTTTTTGATTTCCTAAGGTTCATCATCAACCACAACAATGATTGACTCCAACAAAGTTTTAGTGCATTGATGGTAGACTCTATAAGCACGACTATCTTCAGCATACCCTAGAAATATTACTTCATCACTTTTTGGATCTAGCTTTCTCCTTTGCTCTCTATCTGCCAGAATGTAGCACTTGCTCCAAAAAATGTGAAAGTATTTCACTGTGGGCTTCCTCCCTTTCCAAAGCTCATATTGGGTTGAGGTGCTTTCAGAGAGTATTGTCACATGATTATGAATATAACAAGCAGTGTTCATAGCTTCTGCCAAAAAATGATAAGGAACACTCTTAGCATGTAGCATGACTCGAGCAGATTCTTGGATTGTTCTGTTCTTTCTTTCAACAACTCCATTATGCTGAGGAGGAATGGCGACAGAGAACTGATGAGCAATTCCTTCAGATGAGCAAAATTCTGCAAACTTACTGTTCTCAAATTCCTTGTCATGATCACTCCTGATGTTAACAATGACACTTCCCTTCTCTCTTTGAATACGAACACAAAGATCCTTGAAAACTTCAAACGTGTCTGATTTTTCCCTAATAAAAAATTCACCCAGGTAAAACACGAGTAATCGTCAACACACGCAAAAACATACCTTTTACCTCCTAGGCTTTCAACTTGCATGGGCCCCATAAGATCCACGTGAAGCAGCTCAAGAACCTTTGAGGTTGCCAGATGTTGACGCTTCTAGTGGGACATCTTGAATTGTTTCCCTATTTGACATTCTCCACATATTTTACCTTCCTGAAATTTCAGCTTTGGTATCCCTCTAATAGCTTCTTCAGTGATGATCCTTTTCATGCTCTTGACATTTAGATAACCAAGCTTCTGGTGCCAGATTTTGACTTCATCTTCTTTAGTAATCAAACAACGAGCAGGATGAGAAACTAACTATGGAGTCCACATATAGCAATTGTCTTTTGAACGTGCTCCTTTCATCAAAATCTACATGTTTTCATTCATGACAACACATTCAAATTTGGTGAAGGTAACCTTCAAATCTTGATCACATAGCTGCCTGATGCTGATCAAGTTAGCCTTCAACCCATCAACAAGTAGCACATCTTCAAGACTTGGTGAACCAGAATGAGAAAATTTCCTATTCCCTTTATCTTTCCTTTTGCTCCATCTCCAAAAGTCACATGGCCTCTGGCATGAGGCCTCACTTCTTCCAAATACCTTATGACTCCAATCATATGCTTCCAGTATCCACTGTCAAAATACCAATCCTCTCTAGCTGAAGCACGCAAGGATGTGTGAGCAATGAGTCCAGTAGGCACAATTCTAGGTTTCCATTCACACTTGACTTTAGCTTGCACCTTGGTCTCCTCCTTTTTTGCTTGATCATCTGCCTTAGGATATCCATATAATTTAAAGCAATAAGGTCTAATATGACCAAATCTTCCACAATGATGACACCTCCATGTTGAGTTTTGGTAGTTCCTAACCTGTGGATACAGATGTCTCACCCATTGTCTTGACTTCTGGTTGGACACCTGGTAGCCAGATTGTTTGCCCACAACTTCATATTCCTTAGACATGTTCTTGCTTCCTTTGTTCAAAGATTCATAATTGAACCCTATACATGTCTTGTCCCCGACACTTCTTCAAGCAATGAGAATTTCATCCAGAACATCTGAGCTTGTGTTCATCATGAGTATGGACTTTGTCATGTTTTCCATCTTGGAAGTTAAAACACCAAACTCTCCAACTAGCTTGTTTCTTTCAGTTTGGAGTTCACACACAAGCCTCTTTTGTTGCTGACCATAGATGTGTGCCTCTTTCCATTTGATGTACAACAATTTGTACGCTTCAGCCAATTCCTCATCTGTGATCTTTTCATCACTAACACCATCATCAGATTCACATTTTTCCATGAATGAAGTTAAAACATTTGAAGTTTCATTCTCATTCTCGCTTTCAGATTCTTCATCAGACCACGTAGTGATCATTCCCTTCTTTTGCTTCTTTAGGAACGTAGGGCATTCAGTCTTGATATGCCTAAAACCTGCACACTCATGACATTGTATTCCTTTGCTTTTGACACCTCTATCCTCTTCCTTTCCCTTACGCTGAAATCCAGAATTCTTGAAGTTGTCGGACCGGTTCTCCTGGACATTGAACTTGGGTCGCCTATCCAGTCTCCTCAAAACCTTGTTGAATTTTCTAGCAAGAAGACCTATGACTTCTGAGATTGTCTCACCATTTTCACTTTCATCTTGATCATCTTCTTCTTCAGCGTTGGATACAAAGGCAATGCTTTTGTTCTTCTTCTCAGGTCTATCATTCAAAGTCATCTCATAAGTCATAAGTGACCCAATGAGTTCAACAACTTTGATAATGCTTATGTCTTGAGCCTCTTCAATAGTTGTGACTTTCATATTGAATTTCTTGGGTAGAGATCTGAGAATCTTTCTCACAAGCTTCTTTTCTGACATTTGTTCACCCAAGGCATGAATTATTAGCTAAATCACGAACCCTCATGTGAACTTATGTAATGGACTCGTCCTTCTTCATTCTCAGGTTTTCAAACTGAGAGGTTAGGATTTGAAGCCTTGACATACGTACTCTCGAGGTTCCCTCATGAGTAGTTTTGAGAATCTCCCAAGCATCTTTGGTCACAGTACACGTGTTGATTAACTTGAACATATTCTTGTCCACACAATGAAAGAATGCATTTAGTGCCTTAGAGTTTCCCAGAGCCTCATCATTTTCTTCTTTTCACCAGTCAGCTTCTGGCTTCAACTCCGTAGTTGACGTACCTTCTTTAGGTGCAATAACTGGATGAATCCACCCTTTGATAACCGCCTTCCACGTCTTGCTATCAATAGATTTGAGATAGGCAACCATACAAGCCTTCCAGTAGTCGTAGTTAGTGCTATCAAGAATTGGTGGCCTGTAGGCAAAACCAACATCCTTCGAATGGTCCATCGAACCAGAATTTGTCCTCCCTGGAGCTCACCCAAAAAGAACTGGGTGGCTGCTCTGATGCCAATTAAAATTCTTGTTCTCCTCAGACAGATGTGTTACACAATGTTCAGGACATTGTGTAGAACATGCATACAATAAAGCACAGCGTTAAAAACAAATCACAAGTAACAACGACTACAAAGTAAATAACAAGAGAGATGGTAACCCGGTTCGGTGCAACGTCACCTACGTCTGGAGGGCTTCAGCCCGAGAAAAATAATCCACTATTATAATCAAGTACACAAAGGTCTTAATTGAACAACCACTGTTCACAGCCTTTCTACCTATTCCTACCAATGGATTATTACTTAGAACTCCCCCTTAGTATGAGACCCCTCTCACTTTCTCTCACAATCACTGCCACAGTGATTGAATCACAAGGTACAAAATGGTTGTAGAGAAACACTCTTAACGAAACACAACAACTCAATACTTATTTGATCAATGGAAGCTCATGAGTTGATTACAAAACTCACACAATGAACTCACAAAGAAAACCCTGAATACAACTAACACAAACTGTGAATCTTTCTCGTACAACATCTAGGGTTTCTTGAACATATTAAGTAGATGCTTCACCGTCAGTGTCTTCAAAGAGTCCATGTAGCAAAGTGGCAGTAAATCTTCGAAAAGATCTTCTCCACAAATAACACACCAAGACCAATTCCACATTTAAGTTGGTCTACACGAATTAATCCTATTTCTCCAAATAGGTTAATTCCCCTAATCACAAAAGATGCGTCCAGCTTATAAAAACGCGTGATTGCACTGACGAATCTTCACAATTAAAACACAACGAGAAACACGTAAATTAAGAACTTCCAGCAACCTGAATCACAATGTCCTACTAGATGCTTCAGACATGAGGTTGCACATCATAAAAAGACAATGTTGTTTGTCACACCATTAAACACATCAAACAACTTAGGCAAAATGCAGCCAACACTTAGAAAATCTTCATCAATACAAAATACTCAACATGTCAAAAACAAATGATTTGTGCTCTCTATTTATGGTGAGAAATGAGAGCCAAACATTAAATGTTTTTCTTTCTCCCCAAGTAGCAGCCCAAGTCCACGAAATTTTCAGCCCATTCTAGGGTTTCTAGGCTCTTCCAACCTTCCATGATTCGGTCCTCAAATTTTGGTTTGTTTTGAGATAAAGTCCCTTTGAAAAATGTGATTTAAAACCCTAATTTTTAGGAGTTATGAAATCATCAGCCCACCAATGACTTAAATAAAATAGATTTTATTTTTAAAGAGTCCCCATAAAATATTTTTATCCAAAATCAAGCTCATTCATTAAGAAAAGTTAAAGGAGGATCTCACAATTTGCTCCAATTCGCAATAACTCTCTATTTTTGACTTTTAATTTAAATTCAAAAATTTCTCTTCCATTTCCCACTAAAAATTTCGTCCAGCCCCTCTTAAATGCTCCAGAATAATTTTTCAAAATTGTTTATTTAATAAATCATCAGTTAAAAATAATTAAAAACATTTTATCATTAAATAAAACCCACCAAAGGAGTAAGTTGAATATTCCCCCAGGGAACATCCTCTAAAATACGCCCCAAACCTTCTCATATGGTGTGGCCCACGAAATCTTCCCCGTAATCAGGAATTGCAAACTCATCGCCGCTGTCGGGGCATTTTTAACCTAAAAAGTTGCTGTCACGGAACCCTAGAAATATTACAGTCAAAATGCTCGTAATGTTGCGTACATCAACGCCTAGACATTCTTAAGACTTAATATTTCCTCTACCAAATAATTTTACTTATAAAGGAATTATATCATGTATAGCACAAACAATTCACAGAATAATAATATTATTTAGTTAATATGCCCTAAGCCGGGTCTTCCAATTAATGCTAAAGCCTAGAGGTCATTACTAATAGTCTACTTGATCAATGGAGAACTCATCAAAAAGGGAAGACAAACAAATGCACAATTTGGAAATATTTTTTTCGAGATATCCTTTTTTCCCTAAAATATTTTTTCAATTTAAACCATGATTCCAAAGAAACACAAATTAGCAGATGAGACTTATCAATTTAAGGTATAGATAGTCATAAGAGTTGCAAACTTGCAATGAAGGTATAACATGCTTAAGTGCAAGATGTATATGAATGCATACTATATTTCCCTCTCCACATTTAGCATGTTTATGGTCCTCGATGGCTGCAAAAAAGAAAAAACAAAAATAATACAAAAATAAAATCTACCAAAGAGTTCAAATAAAAGAAGCAATAAAATGCTGAAAAAAAATGCTATGTAATATAATAGCTCCACTAATCATCATGTAGAGGTGGTGTACACTGATATCTGGTGCAGTAAGGCTAAGGCATCTCTTAGTCTCTGCTCCACTGTGATGATGTGCGCCTATTTATACTCCCTAGTTGAAGACTTTGCCCGGATGGTCTGCATAATGTCATATATCCTAGTGTGTAGTTGTTGATCGGATGGATGGGACATAGTAGCACCAATAATATCGTGATTGTTCTCAACATGCTACACATCCAGCTTTTAAGTAATTTCCTTTGATCCTATTGAGCAGGTGCACCCTGTGTTAGCTCATGATCTTCTGGTTGTACCCAAATAAAGTGTCCCAAGACGTCTGGCTAGAGGGACCCAATGTTCACCAATGTGTTGTAGCATATGAGTTCCATTGGAATTGGTATATCCTTTGGGTGGTGGACAAGTCCAAAACTCTAAGCAAGAGCCATCACAAGTGAACCAAGTCGAATGTGTCCAATGTCATCGTGTCTATATGTGGAGCCAAGAAATAAGAATGTCCTCACATACTTGAGGTAGATATGCATCCATTTGGTTCCCGTGCACCATGCACCACAGTTAAAAAGCCCTGCACAAGGGGTGCTAACCTAAATACAGGAAGAATACTAGAGCAAAGAGTCGTTCATTTACTTAACATGTTATTCATTCTAGGTCATCTTTGAGATCTTCTAATACTCAAAGCGCCTCTCCTTGATTTCAAATTGACATGAGAAATAAAGGATCCCCTGTTGGAACCCCCACATAGTGGTACAAGAGGCTCCACCTTGAAGCTTAAATCAATCCAGGTCATGCTCCGTAGTAGAGACAAGGTGAACCTCCTAGTATGATTCTGGGAAGAACAAAAACTAATAATTATGTAGCAAAATTTTGGCTTCAGATTATTAATATGTGCATATTTAGCATCAACTTGATATTGAAAATTAAAGTAAAATAATCACATAAAATAATGATAATGCATCAAGCTAGGATTTCATTACCGTAGAATTGCTAAATCCTTCTTAACTAATTATTGTTCTATGGAGAACTCTTCTACGCAGTGGCGGACCTACCACAGGGCTTGGTAGGTCCAATGCCCTGGCTCAAAGTAAAAAAAATACAAATTTCTTTGGACTAGGTAGGTTTTTTTGCCCAAAAAAAATTAGAGAAAAGACAAATTTATAAGGAAATGCAAAGTTTAGGGACTTAATCATAAAATTTGCCTAGGCTTCCTAAAATTTCTAGTTCCGCCACTGCTTCTACGTCTAATGTGATTATTATTAGTTTTCCTAGATTGATCTACTTCAATGATCAAGAGTCTCACATATGTTAAACTATTTCATTAACTAGATCTTATAAAAATTAGACAACTTTAGCAAACAATTAAGAACTACACAAAGACCCCATCATCAAAAGTTTGGGGAAAGACATTTTCCATGATACCAAAATATTATAAGGAGTAAGAGTAAACATATGTACAAGAAAAGTGAAGTTAAATACTTAAATAATCTTCAATGAATAAGATTGTCATAATTTAAAAGATCAAAAATTTCTTCAAAGCTAAATATAATTTTTTTTTCCAACCATTTAAAGATTGAAATCTAATAATTTAAATACCAAACTAACATTGTAATAAATAAAGCAACTAATTTAATTATAGAAAACTTATATTTATAATTTCATACGGCAAGACCTAGATGGAAGCATCTACTAGTCATAAACCTAACTTAAGATGGAAAAATTTGTAGTCTTCTTTGGAAAACATAATTATGGTCAGTTGGTCACCATAAAAATATAATGAGGAAAAAATGGAGTCAAATACCCTGAGTAAACAAGAAAATAATGTGCATTTTGTAATAAAATGGAAACCACCCAAACCCATAAAACTGCCCGCACCTACATAAAATAATATAAAATGACTGTAAACAACAACAATGAAAAGAAAATGGTCATCTGAATATAAGAGAAAAATCACAAAATTATTCACTAGCATTTTTAAAAGTTATAGCACGTTACCCGAATCCACAATAATGTTAATCTTTCTGCAAGTCCTCATCACAGTCCTAGCCTTAAACCAAGAAAAACACTATCACATATCTAATATTAATTTCTAGCAAGTAACAATGTTTAAACATGTGATAAATACTTTAATAATAATAATAATAAAAGGTAAGGTAAGCCTTGGTGCGTTTCTATTATATATTTTTTGGTAAGCCAAAATGTTGTATTAAAGGGAGTACAAGGGGTACTCTAACCCTAATACAAAAGAGACAAGGAAAAAGGGAAAAACAGAACCAAAAATAAAAGAACAAGGCACAAGACAAGGGAGAAAAACAGAGCAAGGAATAAGAATAAAACAACCAGCAGACCCAGGGGATCATAAAAAACAACAGCCCAGACACAATGCAAGCGCCACACAATCCACACAAAGGGAGAGTGCAGCTGCAAAACCAATTGCTGGTGTGGCATTTCAAAGCATAGTGAGAAGTTGTGGTCCTACTTTTAGTTCTGCGAGCAATCCCAACAAAACAACAGAGGCACTAAATTGATCCCAAGCAAAGAATGGGGTTTGTGGACCAATCATAAAGTGAGAAAGTGATGCCTTTGATCCTTGCCTTGAGCCAAATCCATGACCGAAATTGGATCATGTCCAGAACAGAGTGGAAGTCAGGATCCTCTTCTCTAAAAATCTTCCTATTTATTTCTGAGATACCAAATATTCCAAATTGTGCTCAGCCAAATGAAAGTAACCCCATGATTCTTGTCCTTTTCATAGCTGCCACCATAGCTTTGGAGAAAATGAGAAGTTCCATTCCCTGGCAAGACAGTTTGGAGACCCAACCAATCTTATACCCACATCCAGATTTTGCAGGAAATTGCACAAGTAAAAATGAGGTGATCTGATGATTCCTCAGCGAGAGAACAAAAGGAACAACACAACTGCTGCATTTGTCAAAATGCCCCTTTTCCTCAGATTCTCTTTAGATTGGATACGGTTGAGGAGGATTTTCCAAACAGGAGATAAGGCATTTGAAGGTGCTTTAATGGACCAGAGCTTATGGAATATTCTGTCCTCAGGTTCAGTTACCTCACCTTGGAGTAATTCTTAGGTTGATTTTAATGTAAAGCTGCTTCCCACCTCCTTAGTCCAAACCCAATCATCCTGGATACCCTCTGTAAGTGTGCAATTACTTACTTGTTGTTTCAATTCTTCCACCAAGTTCTCTTCTCTGCTAAGAATATTCCTACGCCAGTTAGGCTCCCATTCCCAAGAGTCATTTTGCCACCTACCCATATCAGAGATAACATGGATCTTCTGATTTGAGAGCTGGTAAAGTCTCACGAACTTGTCGCGGAGAGCTCCCGTACCCAACCGGTCATCGTTCCAGAATATAGTGTCATTTCCCTGACCGATTTTCCTGCGAAGGCCTTCTTCCATCCACCCCCCAAGTTCATCCTCAAAACACATAAGATGAAGGTCCTTCCACCAGGACGAAGCGTCATTAGGAACTGTACCCTTATATACTTAGCTTGTAGGACTTTGCATCAGAGGCTATCTTCTCCTTTAGTAATCTCCACCTCCATTTTCCCAACAAAGGCTTTATTAAACAACCCCCAGTCCCTAACCCCAAGGCCACCCTCCTCCTTTGGTCTACAAATTCTACTCCAACTCACCCAAGCTATTTTGTTCTCGCCTTCCTTTGAACCCCATAGAAACCTTCTAACAATTTTCTTACTTTCCTTTAGAACCCCAACAGGTGCTTTAAAAAAAGAAAAGAAGTATAAAGGAAGGGCAGAAAGAACACTTTTAACAAGGCACAATCTACCACCAAAAGAGAGGGATTTTTGCTTCCATTTAGATAAGCGCTTCTTAATCTTCTTAATGATAGGATCCCAAAACCGCAGACTCCTCGGGTTACCGCCTATTGGAATGCCAAGGTACACAAGTTGAAGCTTCGAAAGTCTACAATGGAGCAGAGCCACCATCTTTCTTTTCAACATATCATCTATGGATATTCCCACCAAGCTACTCTTAGAGAAATTGACTTTCAAACCAGAGGCCAATTCAAAGCAATGAAGTGTGCATTTTAGGAGGATAGCATTTTGTAAAGTACCCTCACCAATGAAGAGAGTGTCAGCTGCAAATTGTAGGAGAGACATATCAACAGGGTTTACATTAACTACTCTGTAAGGTTTGTACTTCTTAAGCGATATGGCACGCTTTAGGATGCCATTGAGACCTTCTGCCACAAGAAGGAAGAGAAAAAGGTGCCATCGGATCCCTCTGTCTAAGACCTTTTTCCATTTTGAATTCCTCCGTTGGACTGCCATTAACTAGGACCGAGAGGGTAGAGGAGGTGAGGCATCCTCGGATCCAATGAATCCACCTAGCTTCAAAGTTCATTCTTCGCATCATATAAAATAGAAAGTTCCACTTGACGGAATCGTATGCTTTCTCATAGTCTACTTTAAACACCATAGTTCGGGATCGTCTTCTTTTTGCATCATGGACCACCTCATTTGCCATTAGGACACTATCAAGAAGATTCCATCCTCCCAAGAAGGCCGATTGATATCATCTATAAGATTTGGAAGCACCGTCTTCAATCTTTCTGCCAGGATTTTTGAGACGACCTTGTACATGCATCCCACCAAGGAAATAGGGTGAAAATCCGTCAATTCTCGGGGGAAGTCCACCTTAGGCACTATGCAATAAAAGAGGTGTTAGTTTGGCCACCTACCATTTGTATGGAAATCATCAAGCAACCTTTTGAAGTCATCTTGGAGGAGGTGCCAAAATGCTTTAATAAAGCTGAAATTGTAGCCATCAGGACCTGGGCTCTTGTCACCATCACAATCCCAAACCGCTTCCTTCACTTCAACAATGTCAAAGGATGATGTTAAAAAGAGGTTGTCGGCATGTGATAGTTGTTGGAAAGGTACACCATTCAATTTAGGAGACGCCCAACGATCCTCTCTTAATTTCTGGGAGAAGAAGCCTTTGACTTGGTTCTTGACTTAGCTAATCAACGAGTTTGTCCTCCTCCTCCAATTAACCATGGCATGAAAGAAACTTGTATTTGCATCCCCTTCACTTATCCAACTAAGTCTTGATTTCTGACGAAGTAATGATTCATTAAGAGTAGATATTCTCCAATATTCTGCTCCTTAAGCCTTCCTCTTCGCCATGTCCTCCATATTAAGAGTAGCCTCTTCCGCCTTTCTATCCGAAGCATTCAATTCCAAGACAATGTTCTTCCTTTTTGTATTTAAGTCCCCAAAAACATCCTTGTTCCAAGCTTTAATATTTTGCTTCAATGCTTTTAATTTCTCTTTAATCACAAAGGCCCCCCAACCTTCGACTTGAATTGAGTTTCAATTAGCTTCCACTAAGGGTTTGAATCTACAATCATGGAGCCAGCAATTAAGCACACAGAATGGACATGGTCCCCAATCTTTTCTAACAAACCGCAAAAGCACCGGACAATGATCTGAGAATTCTCTATCAAGTACTTCTTGGATACAATTGGGCCAAGAAGAAAGCCACTCATTGGAAACGAGAGAACGATCAAGTATACTCATGGCTTGACCATTCGGTCTATACCAAGTGTATTTCTTACCCACTCTAGGTATGTCCATTAATTCCGCATCTTCAATGAAAACATTGAAATCATCCATCTCCCCCCCTATAATGAGAAGAAACCAAAGAGGCTCCTTTTCGTTCTTCTATCGTTCGGACCGCATTGAAATCTCTTAATAAGCACCACTTTGGGCTAGTACGTATGTTCCTCCAAGTCAACAAATCAGCCCAGAACTGCCTCTTTCCCTCCAAGTCGCATGGTGAGTAAATGTTGGTGATTGTGCATTGAATTTCTTCTCTCCACACACTCCAATCAGACCAATGAATCTAGGTTCACAAATTCTCTCTTGGATTTTAAAGATATCAGTTCTCCATATACACAAGAGGCCATCACTATTATTGTTCGCCGGAGAGAAATTCCAATCAAAATTGTCATCCCCCCATAGTTGTCCGCACAACCTCATATCAGTAGTTGAGGTTTTAGTTTCCTGGAAGCAAGCCATGTCCATTTTTTCACGAGCTATCAAGGTCCTCACTGCCCTTCTTTTAACTTCACTTCCAAGTCTCCTCAAATCGTAGCTCAGAACCCTCATTGGTCACCTCTGTTTATCCCCTCAAATGCAGCAACAATTCTCGAGTCTCTGTTCTCCAATTCCATAAGTCTGCTTACAAATTCTTCTTCATTCCCATCATGTTAAAGCCCTATTTCTTTGCAGAAAAAGGTACTAAATTATCACATGTTCAATTTGTAGAATTATCTTAGGTATGACTAAAAATACAAACCAATAATGAAATCCACTCTAATTTATTTTTCTTTTTATTTTATTTTAATTCTTCAATTAATTTAATTTAAAAAACGAAATACTATATAGTACAATCCATCTAATTTTTCATGAGCCAAATTTTTTTTCCCAAAATCCCACATCAAGAAAAACGCGTATTAGCATCGGGAAAAAACCAACGCTAATATGTCGTAAATCGATGCTACAAACAATTTAGTGTCGAGGTTGGTGCTGACCTTAAAAGGGTTGGAGCTAATTTGTTGAGTTGGTCGCTTGGTTGACACAAAGTTTTATCATGGATCAAGCCAACTCAAATCTCTTCTTCCACTTGGGAGACACAAATGCATTTATTTTTGAGTCAGTCGTATAAAAGACTCTAAAGATGCACCATAACCGTCGACTTTAGCTAACGCTAAATACAAGACCAAAATTTTGCGTAACTATTTCTCCATTAGCGTTTAGAGAAAAAAATTCTATATAATATCAATTCACCAATTATAAATGACCTTCGAATTAGGTCATAAATTCTAAAGATTTCTAAAATACTATAAAATAAAATAAAAGACTTAATAATCAAGTATAATAAACATTCAAAAACATTTTCCGATGTACAAAAAAAACATTCAAAAACACCAATATTCAACAATAATGTTAACATAGAATCAGATACATTCAACAAAAATAAAATACAAGTCATAATGGCCCCATAGCTTCTTCGACTTTCGCTGCTGCAATGAGAGCCCTCTCATTTGCAGTAGCATCAGCTCGTGCAGCAGCAACATCAGCTCGAGCAGCAGCGACATCAACCCGTGCAGCAACAACTTCATCACGTGCAGCAACATCTTCATCATGTGCAGCAGCAGCATGAGCCTCTGCAACTGCGACCTGCTGGCTAGTCGAAGTAGTACGGGTATCAGCTTGAGACTCTCCTGTTAGAGATGTCACACCAGACTTGGTGTTGGCAGAAAAGCATGACTTATTGTATATACTTTCATAAGTCTTCCCCCCTGCAACATCCTTCCTTATAAGAAGCCTTGTAGCCTCATCTACGGGGGGAGGGGTGGTGCTGCCATCATCACTATGCTGGGTCATCTTCTCCTTCAGCTTTTCATGGTAGTGACATCGATATTATGAATACATTAACACATTTTTTAGGCAAAATTATATCCACATAATGACAAAGAAAGATTTATGACGCATCAAATACTTACATATGTAGTCTCAGATTGGGGGTCAACCCACTCTCCAGACTTCCTCATGTTTGTCTGCACGAAGAACTGATCGGGATGTGGTGATCGCTTGGGGGTTCTCTCCTGAAAAAAAAAATCCTATTTATCATGCTACACACACGAAAGTTCAGTTCATACACACACACACACACACACACACATATATATGATTGGAAATAGAATTACCAGCTCCATAGCCAGATCAGCATGTGACTTGCTGCCCGAAGTGTACATTGCTCTACCCCTCTTCGATGCTCTGTTGGCCTTATTTTGTGCAGACATTTTTATAAATTTTTCATCTGTAGCCCAATAATGGAGAAGTCCATGCCAAGCTTCCTCCGCAATCCAAGATGGCCTAGAGCCTTTCGCCCTAGCCCTGATCAGCATATTTGAAAGACGGTGTCCACACCGCTGATCAAACACCTCCTTAACACTGTCATGATGCTTGGGAGCCCAACTGACCTTTGTCTGCAAAAGAAATTGATCAATTTGGTTTGTTAAGACAAGACATTATATTAAGCAGCTATAACTAATAAAATGTCATAATTTACTTGAAACTCTAGCCACCACTTCTTCCGGTAAGACTCTGCTTCAATTGAATAGTATGTGTGAATAGGGTGCAAAAAATTATTCATTATCACCTCCCGTATGGCCTGTGAGGCCGGCTTTGATGGTTTGAACCTTCAAAATTTAAAAGGTAATATTAAAAAAAGAAAAAATATACACTGAAATTAAAAAACATATTGATTTATAGTTACTTACCCTTTACCTACTGTGCAGATGATAATCTTCCCGTTAGCATCTTTCTCATACTCAGTGGTAGCCACCGGAGAAATCCTACGTGGTTGGTCAACTGGCGATGACCCAGTGTGCATCGAATCTTGTGCAGACATCTGAGCATAAGAATTTATTTTTTTTCAAAATGATTTAGAGTGAATGTTAAATAACCCATAAGCATAAAGATGGACATAATGTTAAACATTTCCAAAATGAACCTAAAAATGAGTTCTATTCTATGTTAGGAAAAATATGAAAAATGATAAATTTCTAAGCCAGCACAATAGAAACAACTCAGATCAAGGCACCTGAATATCCCTTTCTACATCAGGGCTATTTTAACTTGGTTGGTTATTGTGGCTATGTAGTGATTAGACCCTCAATTTTTGAAATGAGAGAATCATCATATGATTAGAAGAAGACCTTGCTTTCTGATTTGGAGCTTAATGTCTCAGCTCAGGTATCCAATGCTTGTCAAGAATCGAACACATCAATAATTTTATAAGACTTAACATTACAACACTAATATCGAATGAAAACAAAATTACAGTAACAAACCAAGAGGTATGAGGAAGAGAAGGAAAATATTTTTTTTTTGAAAAAAGACACATGTGGTATCACAACAAATAACACAGATACGTGATGTGTTCTACTAACTTAATCACCAATAGTGTTTGATACAAGGAATTAAAACATTGGTTACTTGCTAAGTGGATAAATTCAAATTAATATATGCTTTCAACAAAAAAAATTATGCTGAACAAAACTCCCAACAACAGAGCCTAGCCATGGATAATTTCCATGCAACTGATTACACTCATAAATTGATTTTGATAGTGAACGAACATAAATCATAAATTAAAAAAAGACGCAGGAATAAGAAATCCTACAACAAAATTTACTAGTTTTTATACTAGCTTAATCAATGATATTTAAATAAAATATTCTTAGTCCAAACATGTATGGAATATATAATTAAGATTAAATCCTCTCACTTTGTTTAAATAATTTGAATACCTCCAAGTAATAGAAATTGTGAATAGAGCTAGTCACTAGTTTGTTCTAATATCCCTCTCAGAAAAACAGAAATAAAGTATGTGTAGGTCGACGATATCCCACACAGATAGAAAGAATCTATTATATAGTGTACACAACCTGAATCTCTAGAGCAAAGGTGGGTAGGGTTTGAAGTTGATCAGAGTTGAATAAGAAATGGGGGTTTGAATTGTGCTTTCCAAGAACTTGGAATTCCAAACGATATAAAGATTCATCATCTTTGTTGGTATCGTTTAGTGCAGCAGAAATGTAGAGCAGAGAAGTAGACGATGCACACTAGCAATTTTATCCTGGTTCACCCTCGAAACGATAGAGCTAATCCAATCCTTGGCATCACCAGGATTTCACTAAGCTCAAGTATCAAGGACTTCTTCGTACAAGTATTATTTGGACCCTGCCTCTTCAGGAAACTTGAGCATTCTTTTGACCCTGCCTCTCCAGGAAAAACAAGTATTCTTTGTCCCTGCCACTTCAGGGAGAACAAGTATTTCCCTGCCTCTTCAAGCAGTTGAGTATTCTTTGACCACTGCCTCTCCAGATATTGCTGAGTATTCTTTGGACCCTGCCTCTCCAGGAAAAGCGAGTATTATCCGGACTCCTCCTTTACAACAAGTTTAAAGGACTTCTCCTCAAATAATCTTTCTCAAGATCATTTTATCTACAACTTGTCTCTTCTAATAAGAGTGATGGTAGATACATTTATGTTCATGAATCTTAAAATATTTTTTATAAGGTTTAACTCTGAGTGTATACTTTATGTTATGTTACTTGAGAGAGTTACAAAGGATTTCACTCTTAAGAAAAACAACTCTCCATGTTGAAGTAGACGATGTTGATGATCATCTCTGAATGATGAGCTCTAAGGCTTATTTTCACGCTTAATTGATTTGAGCATGGAAGCTAAATCTTTGTGAGCATAAGCGCTGGTTCTTCAAGTCTTCACTTCTATGAGATGGATTAGAGCTGTTGGAGCTTGGTCTTCATGAAGATTCTAGCCGTTGGATCAAACGGTACAAAATGTACTTGCGTTAGAGAGTGGTACTGTTTGATGGAGACCGTTTGCCGTAAACATGTAATCTGTCAGCTAGCAGGTAGCATTGGTCTGAACTTCTATCCGTTGGTGTATAAATATGACAATGTGATAGTGACACCACGATTACTTTATCCTCAGCATAGCATTGTGTCAGATCTTGGGATTTCATTTTGAAACTTATGCACAAAGCTTTCTTGGTTTTTTTTTCAACGGGAAGTGTACTTGATTTGACTCTGTAGCTGGCTTTGAGTGAGAACTTGATTCTTCAAATGCTCTTCTGCTTTTGTCGTCTTCATTTTGCTTCAGACGATCTTTCTTCATTGTTCTTCTTTTCTTCAGACGATGATGCTTGCTTCAGTTAATCTGCCTTCTCTAAGATGATTTGACTTTGAAACTTGTTCTTCTTTATGTTCTTCTGAAGGTGCAGACTTCTTCTCATGGTAGACGTTGTCCTTCTCAAAAGTTCTGCTTTCATCATTCATGTACGCTTTAGACGATGCTTCTTTGCTTCAGCCGTTTTTCTTTTTAGATGATCTATCAGTTCAACACAGCTTCATTCTTTAATTCTATTTGTCATTCAAAATGTGACTGATAATGTTTGACCAAATCTTCTTCTTCTGAAGACGATCTTGTTGATTTGACTCTTCTGGTATGTTGATCTTCTCCAGCTTGAGCAGACTAGCAGATTTGATATTTTCTTGCTAGTGAGGTTTCCTTGTAGTTTTGATCATCCTTCTCCTTCTTCTTCTGGTTAGGCGATCTGGAAAATATTGCATTTCCTTTCTTGTCCTTGACGTCTGGACGCTTTGACTCTTCATATATTTTGCTTGAATCTTTTTACATATTCAGCATTCCTTCGGTTGTCTAGCTTGTCTTGCAGCTTTGATTAGTCTATTTTATGTAGATGTTGTCTTCATGTAATCGTCTTGCACTTCTTCTTTAGACATTATAGCGTGAGGGGTGTTGTTCCTTTGTTCATGATTGTCTGCATTTTAGCTAAGATGTTTTGTTTGTCAAGATGTTCGACCAAATGTTGGAGCATCTAGTGCAACATTTGTCCTTGCGTAGCGGCTGTGTATTGCACGAATTTTCTAGAAGCTTTGGATTGTTTTACGTGATCAAAAAGTTAGGGTTGTTGAAGAAGCTTCCGTGTGTTATCTGGAAATATATTTGGTATAATCAAATCTGCTGAAGAAGATTTGATTTGGTTTAAATTGTAGAAGATTATATCTTTTTATGTTTAAATCTTATTTGATAAGATTTGGTACTGGTTTAAAAAGATTTGTTCCAGATTTAGTCTGAGGTGGTTGTTTTATTATGTGAACAAATTTGGTGAAGAAATATTTGTTTCTGTTTTAGCTTGTGGAGAAAATATGTTTGTGATCAAATCTTAGACAAGAAGATTTGTCCCATATTTAAGCTTATGGACTCTGGTTTTGCAAGCCCATTGAAGATTAAAGGCTGCTGAAGAATTGTTATTTAAGAAGACCTAACCCTAGCTGCTCAAGTGTGGATTGTGCGTTTTGTTGCTTGGGCAAGAGCGTGTGTTTTTAGGGTTTGTGTTTGTGAGTCCTTATTTTGTTATTTGTACACCACTCTACTGCCTTCATTGATGATCACATGACATAGATTTGGTTTGTTTTAGTTGAGTTATAATCTCTTCATCTTTATATTGTTTTGTATATTCAACCACTGTGGCAGTGATTGTGAGAGAAAGTGAGGGGGTCTCATACTTAGGGGGAGTTCTAAGTAATGAACCACGGGTAGGAATAAGTAGAAAAGGCAGTGAACAAGGGTTGTTCAGTTAAGACCTTTTGTGTACTTGATTTTCTATAATAGTGGATTATCTTTCTCGGGCCGAAGCCCTCCAGACGTAGGTGACGTTGCACCGAACTGGGTTACCAATTCTCTGTATTCTTCTTTATTGTTTTGCTGGTTTAATGTTGCTTTGAACTTGTGATTTATCTGCTGTACGTTGTGCAGGATGTCTTAGACATTTGGTATAACATCTCTCATGTGCATGAACCAGAATTTCAAGGGATATAAGTGTGATTTGTTGAAATACAATCCACATATTATAATTAATCACACCACTTATACTCTTGAAAATTGTTATCATTCAAAACATGATAGACGATATGATTGGCGTTTGAACTTAACAGGGTTGTCTCCATAAGTCAGATTTAAGTATCCAAATAAGATAGCAACTAATTTTCAAGCTTATCAAGTGAGAGAAAATAATCCGGCAAAAGTGAGTGATTTAAGTATCTAAATCACTAAAAAATGAGAAAGGAAGAGAAATAGAGAGATAAATCTGGGGTCATGCTTATGGTTCAACAACTTTGACGTGGCGCAAAGGAGGAACTAGCCAACATGGGATGGTTGCACACTATCGTCCTTGTCATTTGGCGAATCGATAGTTAGAGTCCACCAAGAACTTATAACCCTCAAAGAGGAACAAGTCATCCCCCAAATCTGTGCGGACCAAACTGAGGATCTTGCCTGTTGTTCGGCGTAGTAAGTCGCACAAAAATCGTCGATTGCAGACAAGCAACGGTAATTGCACGGGGCAGTGGCACGAAAAAATAGTAAGAAATAGTGGGGAATAATGAGAAGGAATCACGGTGAAAAGGGTTAGGGTTCACTTGATAGAAGAAGAAAAGGTGATTCATTCTTTCTGCAAGATATGTTTTATTTAAATATAGCATCAGCTACCATTTATGCATATTTGGGCCATAAGATTCAGGATTTATGGTTGCCTCGATTGAGCCGACTTAAACAATAGAAATTACGTAGTGGTAGCTAAAATGGTCAGTAGACTCAGCCTATCCAATACTTAGCGTCGACAAGACCGATGCTAACATTCTTGAACATAAACCCCTAATTTAATGAATTGTTTCAACATTGGTTCGGCTAGGCCACCACCAATCAAGAAATTTAGCTTCGACATCATGGCTGATGCTAAATTTTCGACTCTAAAATGGACGCTTCTTGTAATGTCCAAGAAAGAGAAATGATAAAAATGGAGGGATAAAGAAAGGGAGAGAGGTCGAGAAAGAAAATTCAATGGTCAAAGCCTAACAGTCCATCACACATATCATTCGTGTCTTTGATTTTATTTTTCTTCCTTATCTCTACCAATCTCTAATACAACAACAACAACAACAACAACACCACCACCACCACCACCAACAAAAACAACAACGATGACAACAACATCAAAACCAACTACAAAACCAACAACAACTACTACTACTAATACTACTACTACTACTATAACAACAACAACAACAATGATAATAATGATGATGATAATTATGATAACATAAATTATAATAGATTAACTTAGATAGAAGATGATAAAAGATATACCTTGATAAAAGCCCTAGGTGGGGAGTCCTTGACGTTAATACCATCATCATCAACATTATCACTAACGTCCAAATCAATTATGTGAGCGTGTTGTGGTGGTGGAGAAGAAGGACCCTCTTCCTCTTGAGTCGTTATTGGTGGAGATAGATTCAGATCCGGCACTGAACTCACGAATCCGGCACGCATCTGAGAAGCCTTCACATAATCGCCATTTGGAGCACTCATATTTTCCACCAATTCCTGAAAAATTCCAAGATACAAAATAAGATAGATGAAAATTAGGGAAAATGCATGGAAAACCTAATCCACATGTGATAGCGCAACATAGACACAAGAACACAAGGAAGAAATCATACACTAAAGTTGAAGGTAGATTGGAGTGAGTGAGTGAGTGAGTGAGTGAGTGAGAGAGAGAGAATATTGTTTAGGGTTGGAAATTTATATATAGGAGGAGCACAAAAAGATAAGATAAACATGTGTTAAGGAGGATGATGACGAGGAAAAGAAAAGAAAAAGTTGTGCTTACGCGACATGTCCTAATTTGGATTTTATAAGTGGTATTTATTTAATATACACTATATTTATATAAATTTTGACACAAACTTTTAATTATATCTCTTTTTTTAGCTTCATTTATCAAATATATTTATGAGAAATTATTCAATAGTTAATTATATTCTATATATAAAAAACAGAAATATATTAAAATAATTCATTTGTTTACTTTACTTTTATTTTATTTCAAAGAAAAAAAAAAACTACATATATAGTCATTATTTTGTAAGGTCACAAATTTATACGTTTTATTATTTATTAATATTATTGAATAAAAATCCACTATATACTATAAACAAATGAATTGAAATTTATATATGTTTATTTATATAAAATAAAGGAATGATTTTATGAGAAATATCTTATTTTTATGTCTATAAATTTAATATTTAAATATTTTTCTTATTATGACACGATTGAGAGAAAAACTATTATTTTATAAATATAAAAATATTTATGAGATTAAATTAGGAGAATTTTTTTATTAATTATGAACGATTAATTAAAATCATTAAACATATTATTTTATATTTTTATTTATCTTCGTTGGAAATTAAAATATAAAAATTGAAGAGATATATTTACTATCCTTTTTCAATCATAAATTTATTATTATTTATGAATTTTCTTTTATGGAAAAGTAATATACTAATTTTTTTTTGAAACAGTAATATACTAAATTAATGCATTAGAAAAGTATTTACCATTTTTTTAGGTACAATAATTTTTATTTTAAAAAGAATAAAATTTTCAGACTTTATTATTTGTATGGTTATAACGTAACCATTGTGTGTGCAGGAACAATAAATTGATATTTAATAAATTCATTTTTTTGGTGAGGGAAGTTAATGAGATATTTTTTTTTGCTACATCGGAAATTAAACAACAAAAGCAAAACAACTAAGTAATAGTTAAACGATCCCTTAAGACTAGGATCTCTAAATCTGAAGTAGGGTCCTCCAGGATGCAAAGGTCCATGGCTGGGGATGAAGCACCCTTCCTGGCCAACCAATCAGTGGGTGCATTGCAGTCTCTGCTGATGACTCTCAGTTCCACAATCCATCTCCTATTCCTGAGCTCATTAATATCACCAAGAATGGGGAAAAAATGGCATGTTTCCTCATCACCCAAAGCCTGCAACAACTCACTGCAGTCCATATTTCCAATAATATTTCTATACCCTCGATCCCAAGCTACATGTAACCTGGCCTTCAAGGCCCTTGCCTCCGACAACAAAGCACTACCACCAGTCATAACCTGTGGAAATCGCACACCCAATGGCCATGGTCATCACGAATTAGACCTCCCGACCCCATGAGTTCAGCCTCTGGATTACAGCTCCCATCAACATAGAGGTTAACCGTGCCTCTAGGCGGCAGTACCCACCGTCGAGACATCAACCAACCGCCTCCATATCCTCTTCCCCGTTCATGAACCTTGTGATCTCATCATGCTCATGACACAACCGTCTCCAAGCCTCATCAATGGTCCACATTGCCTCCTCAAAAACCATGTTATTGCGCCACTTCCATATCCCCCATAAGCAAGCCACAAACCTGGTACCATTCCGACCCGTAGCATGCCTTCTGACCCAGTTACCGCAGTCATGGACCATGAAGCCTGGCCACGCAACCGCCCCAGCACGCTGCCATATTTCTCTCGAGTGAGGTCAATCCCTCATACAGTGGATAACGTCTTCCTCTGTTGCCGAACACCGAGAGCAATTAAGGGCCACCGCTATGTTGCACTTGAACCGGTAGCTGTTTGTTTGGATTGAGTCGTGCATCACCAGCCATATAAACATTCCGATCCTTTCCGAAATCTTCAGGCGCCAAATCCACCGCCAATCACCATCGATAGTCCCTTGTAGAGTACGATCCAGAAGCCACTCATAACCATCCTTGCCGTATAGCACCCTGTTCCATGAAGCCTGGCCACGCAACCGCCCCAGCACGCTGCCATATTTCTCTCGAGTAAGGGCAATCCCTCAGACAGTGGATAACGTCTTCCTCTATTGCTGAACACCGAGAGCAATTAGGGGCGACCACTATGTTGCACTTGAACCGGTAGCTGTTTGTTTGGATTGAGTTGTGCATCATCAGCCATATAAACATTCGGATCCTTTCCGGAATCTTCAGGCGCCAAATCCACCACCAATCACCATCGATAGTCCCCTGAAGAGTACGATCCAGAAGCCACTCATAACCATCCATGGCCGTATAGCACCCTGTTCCACTGCTTCCCCATACCCAAGCATCTCTGTGATTTTGGTTCAGTGTCGGATTGATGCGCTGCAAATTGTGAATCAGGTCGTTTGGAATGGGAGTATACAACCAGTTCAAATCCCAATTTCCCCCTTCCAGAACATCCTTCAGGGTTAAATTAACATCGTGAATGTCCACATACAGGAGTGTATCTGCCAACCTGGCTTTCCCGTTCCAATCTCCATACCATAGCGACGTTGTCCCTTCTCCCAATCTGAACTGGAATCCAGGCATGAGAATATCTCTTGCCTTCATGAGACCCTTCCAAACCTGGGAATCCGACCTCATTGGCTGGACCTGCAAAACAGAAAGAGGGCCCATATATTTATGTTTCATAGCCTGCACCCAAAGCTTCTGTGGCCTGTGCATAATGCTCCATATTGCCTTTCCAAGGAGTGATGTGTTTGCTATATTAGTGTCCCGTAAAGCTAGACCACCATGGACCTTTGCCCTTGTCATTTTTGGCCAGCCAACCAGGTGCCATCCTCGCATCTCCCCATGACCGGCCCAAATAAAGGAGCGCATCATTTGGTTAATGCGATTGGTGATAGAGCGGGGGAGGTAAAATATTTGCATTGTGTAGGTCGGAATGGCAGCAATTACCGACTTGGCAAGACAAATTCTCCCTGCTAGGTTCACCATACTCCTTCTCCATGTTCCAAACTTGCGTTGAATATTTTCAAGAAGAAAATCAAAATTCTTTCTTTGCATCCTCCCTCCTTTGAGTGGGAACCCCAAGTACTTACCCAAATCCAGAACAAAGGGGATAAGAGCAATACTCGATATCGTCGCCTTGACATCTTCCCTAACACCCATCGAAATAATAATTTGGATTTAGACATATTAATCTTGAGACCTGAACTATCACAAAAGGCTTTCATAGTGTCTGCTAGAAGCTGAACTTGACCTGATGTTGCCTGACAAAACAAAAGCACATCATCTGCGAAGAAGAGGTGGGAGATTGGTGGCCCTCCTCTTGAGAAGCTCACCGGTTTCCAAGCACCACTATCCACATGATTTTGAATAGAAACTGATAGGCCTCTTCCTGGCTTGAATTTGGGGAGCCTTGATCCATTCCAAAGAATAGACATGTGAGAGGAGGTAACACAACACATGATAAGACTAATAGTTATCTCCGGGAAACCAAAGTACTCAAATGTTTCCTTCAAGAAGACCAAGAAATGCTATCATATGCCCTTTCCAGGTCAATCTTAAACGCCAAGCTCCCTTTCTTAGCTGAGGACTTGTGCATATGATGAATTATCTCTTGAGCAAGGGTGGCATTATCCATGATTCCTCGACCTGGGATGAAGCTATTCTGCATTGGGCCAATCAATTTATTAAGAAAAGGCGTTAGCCTATTCACCATCACCTTAGTAATTAGCTTATAGGTGACATTGCATAAGCTTATGGGTCGGATTTCTCTGACAGTTGACGGATGATCCACCTTCGGGATAAGCACCACCAAGATCTCCATTAACTCCTCATTGGCCTGTCCTTCATGAAAAGCATCCCTCACTAGCTTCCAAAGAGAATCCCCTACATGGTTCCAATACCTTTTATAGAAAAAATGTTGGAAGCCATCTGGGCCTGGAGCTGAATATGACTTTGTATGCATCAAGGCTTCACTGACCTCTTCCTTCATGACAGGTTGCATCAGTTGGAGTTTGGCCTCTTCCGTCAACCTGGGGAATAGATGATGATTGAGAGGTAATCCCTGCAAAGAAGAATCAACAACAAAGAGGTTAGTGAAAAATTCGTGGACCTCCCGCTTAAGCACCTCCACATCAGAACACCACTCTCCATCACCAAGCTTGAGGTGATGGATATGGTTTATTTTGTGTCTAATAACCGTTTGGGTGTGAAAATAGGCTGTATTTCTGTCTCCTATCTTCGCTCTGTTCTCCCTAGCCTTCTGGTACCACAAAAGCTCTTCTTGTTTGAGAATATTACGGTATTCTCTTTGCAAGTCAGCTTCCAAGAGGACCATACTAGAAGTGACCATGGTATCAAGATCTCTTTGCAGCCCTCTAAGGCGGGTTTCAACATGTCTTTTCCTTCTGAAAATATGGCCAAAGACCTCCTTATTGAACTCCAAAGAGGCCTCCCTAACTCGGTCCAATTTATGGCAAATATCTTCTTCACCTTGCCTCCACGAATGTTCCACCAAGCTGCCATAAAACATAATGGTCGGTCTTGATTCGCAGTCACTGAACACCCACAATGGAGGAGGAGGGGCGCATGATCAGAATGGACTCTATTGAGGACCTCTACAAAAGCATCAGGAAAGGCCAGCCGCCAGTCAGTATCACCCAATGCTCTATCCAACCGCTTAGACAAGATCAACATATTGTTCACCTTCCTGAACCAAGTGTACTTTCTTCGCACGGAACCTAGGTCGATAAGGTTGCACCTCTCCAGAATTGATGCAAACAAATCAGCTCTGTTAGGCATGAAGTCCCCACCTCAAACTTCTGAAGGAAGGAGAATCAATGAGATATTATTTAATACTGAGACTATGCAATTTAAACTATGTAATATATTAAACTAACACTGATTTTATTTTGGTGTAAACCAATAGATGTAATTCTATTAGAAGTCAAAACTTAGTCCAAAATAACATAAGATTGAATACAAGAGGGAGTCACACCATACCAGACCTCATTTGGGAAAGACAAGGAATGTTGATTTTAAATATAGATTTACATCAAAAAAATATTGATCTTAACTGTAGTAAAAAAAAGTCTAGATTTTACCAATTATTAGACCTTGAGGGTTAGCTCAAGTGGTAAGAGCTACAGGGCATAAGGGTTGGGAAGGGGAAGATCTAGGGTTCGAATCCTGGAAGGGAAATTTGAAGGGACTTTCTAACTTACTAACAACTAACCACTAACATTTGCCTATAAAAAAAGAGGTTTATTATTTTCTTACCATAAATATAATTCATTTAATTATTTACCTGTACTCCTTAATGAGAAATAAAAACCTACTATGAACTATTAATAAAAGCATAATACATCGTTAAATTTTTTTTTTTAATATAAAGGAGTACAATCATATCTTCCATTTGTAAGCCAAAAAGGAGTACAATTAAGAGTCATTTATTACTATATGGCAAATATAGTATATAATTTTTAGTAAGGTTTAATTACATTTTTAGTCCTTCTTTTATAATGTTTTGTTGCTTTTGTCCCTGGTAAATTTTTTAATTAATTTTTTAGTCCCTAAATTTTTCTAGTCAAGTAAAATTGGTCCTGCCTTTTATTTTTAATCCTAATATTAACTTATGACCATGGGTAATATGGTCTTTGTACTTTCTTTTATTTTCTCTGTTTTTATTATTTTTAGTCTCATGTAGTGTTTTTAGGCTTGGTTTATGTCTTTTTGCATTTTCAGCATTGTTATTTGCATTTTACTCCATTTTAGTGTTTTCTTTCACTTTTAGTCCTTAATTTTGCTTAATTAGGTTTAGTCCCTAGCTAAGAGTGATAGAGAATGTGAGGGTAAAGATGGGGAAGTGCTCAAGAGGTGAATGGTGATATAAATTCCTTGATGTTCATAAGTTACATGTGTGTTTTGATGAAGTTTAATGAGTGTGCAGCTTTTTAATGCTAATGATGAGAAGTTTTCTCTTAATGGAAGAAATGCAAGGGTTTATGATGGTTAAAGCTGAAGAAGAGGTTTCAGAAGTTGGAGTGAAGGAAATGAATGCCAATGAAGATCTTTTAGGGCATTAAAAGTCAAAGCTTGAGTTGATGGAAGTTGAAGAGGATCAGATTCTGGAGCAACACACGCATGTGTGTGCATGGAGCCACTCACATGTGTGGAAAGCGTCATAGACAAAGGCTGGATGAGAAGCCTCCCACCCATGTTCGTGCACTAAGCCACGCTCATGTATGGAAATCGATAAAGGATGATGATTTTCCGAGGGTTGGCCATGCATGTGTGTGCATAAAGTCGCGCTAATGCGTGGCTTTCTAGTTATCTTACCTATAAATACTAAACTTAGTTTCTAGTATTTATCATCTTTTAATCTTGATTTTTCTGAACTAAGTCTTGGAGCTTCTTAGTGCTTTGTTCCAGGTTTTTTGAACTAAGCCTTGGAGCATTCTAAGTATTGTATGAACATGGCTATTTCATCTATGAGTCCACGCAAGTTTCATGCTTATTATTTTCACACATGGAAATTTGGTTAGAATAAGGGATCTGGATTTAGATTGATTAGATTTTATCTACACCTTAGGAATAAGGGTAGGATTTGGTAGTGTTGGCCTGATTGCATGCATGAGGACAAATATGTGAGGAATATTTTCAAAATATATGAACTTGGAAATATGCATTCTATTAATGGTTATATTAATTAATGTTCTAGATTCAATCAATATGTTGACAGTGGTTCAATGGATATGTAAATCAGCCAATGACCTCCCTGTGCACGGTTCAAATCTTGGTGGCTCCTGTTTTCAACTTCATGGGATCAGGCGCGTGTTTCCAGTTGAGCCATGGAAAGGTTGTGTCCTTTATTGAACATTAATAATATATAACGGTTTTTGACAGTTATTTCTCCAAGTGATGTTTCTCTTTGCCAAGAGATATTAATATCTCTATATAAAGAGATCTTTGGGCAGAAAACTGACACATAACATATGCACGAAATTGGACTTCATTTTGGTCAATTTCTCTTCCATTTACTTTATCATAAATCATGCTTCACTTCACTAATGCATGAGTGAAGTGTGGGAATCATACTTCTGTAAACTATTGTCAAATATACGCTTGGTGTGTTAGTGCAAACCACATCAAGGGATTCATAGTATCCTGAAGGGAATTCGCCGGTTTTCTCAATTGCATCCAATATACATTAATTGGTGGGGACGAATTGAACCTAAAGGTTAGTGCTTATGCACGCTTTGAATCTTCAAGTGCTTCCGTCATCAACATCTTCATCAATCCAAGTGTTGCAGCATCTCCCCAACAGATTATTTCCCAACAAAATACTCGAAAGCTATTAAGAAAGAGTTGGACCTAACCAAATAACTCAAATATTTGCAACCTAACCTAAATAATCTAAGCTTGCTCAAGCCTTGTTTGAAAAAGATGCACTTATCAGCGAAAAACCTGGTGTAAGGACGGTGGTTCATGAGGGAGCCAATTGCGAACTGAACCATGAGGCTTATATTCCCTACCAATATGTAAATCCTCTTGCCCTGTAGCCCATTCTCTTTTTTTCACTTTTAGAGCATCTCCACTCATGGGTTGCTAGTTGGGTTGCTTAAACGTTATTCTGGTGGACCTAAACTGTCACATGGGATATTTAAGCAACTCATAAGCAACTTATACAGATTTCACTCCAACCACGGTTTCTTATTTTATTTTTTGTTGGGTCCCACTATATCTCATATATTTATATTGTTTGAAGGTCATGACCCTATTCAAGGTCATGAATGAATGAGAAAATATAATTTTTTAGTCAAAAAGCAAGTAGAAAGAGAATAAGGAACTTTTGCTTAAATAAGCAACATTGCTAAACTTTAAGCAACTAGTACTGCCATGTCATGTTGCTCCAATGATATTGCAAAATAAGCAACGTTGCGTAAGTGCTCCGACTAGATTAAGCAACCCCCACTGGAGATGCTTGAAGACCCGAGGTTTATTCTATGTTTATCGAGTCCTTCTTGTTTCTTTCTTTTCCTTTTTGATTCATTTATTGAGTTTTAAGTCAAGTTGAGCCCCTTTTTAATTCATAATTGCATCTGCATTAGTTTAGGTGTTATTAATCAATTTATTTGGTATTTTTATTAGTTTAGTTAGAGAGTAATTCCTATGGTCGGTTTTGAGTTGAAGTCTTTTGAATTCATGAGTGTTGATTGCACATTGGGGGGTTTTATTTGCTGAGTTCAATGAAGGAATGGTGAATTATCATGATTAATGACATGTTCCCCTGAGTTACATTGTTGTTTTGATGGTTTCTTGAGATTATTTTCAAGCTTGATAGGTTTTTGATGGCTAATGATGATGGTTGAAAGCTAAGTTAAGAGCAATGATGATAGGAGAAGTGAGAGTTACAAAATTGAAAAAAAACCAGATGAGTCACGCATGTGCGCCATGTATCCCACGCACATGCGTGGAGGTACTGTTGGAAAAACCTGATCGTGACGCATGTGCACCGTCTGATCCACGCACATGCGTCGTGGCTTGACCTGATGCTGCGATTTGAGCATTTTGAGCGTTTTTCCCACGCATGTGCGTGGAGGAGGCCACGCACATGCGTGGATTACCGTTGGAAACTCTATAAATAGGGATTTTGTTTTTTCTTTTAGGTATCTTGTAACTTTTTAAACAAAACTTAGAGTTTTAGTTTCTTGGGGCTTGTGGGAGGCTTCTTGGCACTCTTAATTCAGGTTTTTGTTCTTTTGATTTGCATTATGAATTCTCTACCCATGCTTGGCTAGTTTCTCTTTGTACTTTGGGTGAAGTGAACCTTAGTTCTGATTATGGTTTGAACTTCTGAGTTTCTTATATGAATAAAGTTTTCTTTCTATGTATCTCTTCTCTGTTTCAATACTCTCTTGGATGCATGCAAGTGTTTGACTTTCTTCTTGCACAACGGTAGTTGGTAAGAATTAAGGGACTTGGGATTAGATTGATTTATTTGCTACCACTTAGGTATAAGGGTGGGAACTTATTGTGTTTGCCTGAACATAGAAAAATAATTATTCAGTTGAATTGAATAGGTACTAAGGTATTAGGCTTAGCAACTTGAGATTGAATGATCTGCTTGATTAAGGTATTTACAAGTGAAGGTAAATGTTACATTGCCACAGAAGGGTTTCTAAAGTTCATGTAAGGATTTGGTTGTGAGAAACATAATTGGACTAAGTGAAACTTTACCCAGGATACTTCTTTATCTGAATTACAATTCTTGCTTTTCATCAAAAGTGTGTTAAACACAACAAAATCTCAAACTTATATGGCTTTCTTTTTCACATTCTGAACACTAAACTCTTAGAACAAATTGATAAACAACTATCCTCGTGGTTCGATATCTTTTTATTACTTCAATCAATCCGTACACTTGCGGAATTGCTATCAATGCTCTTAGGTAAAAGTATTTTACGAACACTTTTTGTAAAGGGTGTTTTTTATGGATGAAAAACTGCCCCTTGTTCTTATAAGTTATGACATTTTCTCCTTTCGTCGGTATTTAACATTTTCACGATCATATATATCTTGCCTCCAACTGTTAATCACCTTTTCTTGGATTGCTTTATTAGATGGCTTTACGCTCCTCATCTCATAGATTTTATTGTTTCTATCGCTTCTACAGTTGGGCATCTTTTCAATTTAGATGTTTTAGTGTGTGTTTGAATTTCAGTTTGTAAAATAATTATTGTCATTTTGTAAGTTTTTGGTCAAAAGAACGCCATTGTCAAGTCATCCGCACTCTCCCTTCTAATATAGGCTTGTTGTAATGTTATTTATGTTTGAATACTTTTATTTTAAAGTAAGTTTGATAAATTAATCTTGTTTTGCTAATATCATTCCAAAGCACTTTTATATGTATACAATTACTAAAATGGGTTGACCCCCTCTCTCTCTCTCTAAAATAAACCTCGTTCTAGACCCTTTTTCTTCCTCAATCGACTTGACCTCACCGCTGGGTGGCCGCCCCACCGCTCTCCTTGCGCGGCGGCAACCCCCTTCTTGCACCTCTTTTCTCCTTTGCCTTGGCTCTTCTTTCTCCCGTCCCTTTTTTCTAGATGTGGCAACTTGGAGTTTCAACAATGGTCGTAACCCATCGGTAGTTCTTCTCCGACCTCGCTCTCCAGCCTCCGCGCGTCGCCGTGCCGTCCTTGTTCCCATGTCTATTACCATGGACCGCTCGTTTCTCCTTGGCCTCTGTTTTGCTCCTATCGACGTTTCTGTTTCGCTCTACCGCCCTTGCTCTCCTTGGTCGTGAGGTGGGAGCTTCTGGCGTTGTGCTGGTGTGCAGGATGGACTTGAGGGTCAGAGTTTGGGTTTTGTTTGCGTTGTCCTTTGGCGCGTTGGGTAGTTGGCAGATCTGCTTTCTTCTTCTTCAAAGGCGTCAGATCTACGTTGGGTTTTTCTTCTTCAAAGGCGTCGACGATGAAAGTGGGTTTCTTGGGGGTAAGAATGACCCCTGCCTTGCTGAAAGGCTGCTTGTGGGATGATGTGCAGCTGATAGGATCCCATATGGTTGAACTTGTCGTCGCATCTCTTTCCACGGTGGAGGACGCAAAGGCTACGGTTGCTGTCCGGCCTCTGCGGTTCGCTTTCTACAAGGTTTGGCTCTCTTTGAGGACTGTTGGTTCGTGTCTGGAGTTGGTTTGGAGGCATTGTTGCGTTGTCGTCGGGTCTCGGGTGTTGTTTTCCCATCCAGGTTTTCTGTTTGTTTTTATTTTGTTTCTCTTACTTTAGGCTTTAGTTCTCATCTCTATGGTGTTTGTTGGTTTCGGTGAGTTTTCAGTTTGCACGACTGGGTCAGATCCTTGTTTTGCAAGTCTCGTGCGGCCTTATAGGGTCCCGTTCGGTTGAACTTGTCGCTACTTTCGACTTTAAATGGGACCTCCCGGTGGTGTAGACTTTTGGGGCTGTTGGGTTTTTCTAGAGGGTTTTGGAGGGTTTTCTAGAGGTTTTTGGAGGATTTTTGCTGTAGTGGCTGGGTGTTATGCTGACTTTTTGTTGGCTTAATTACCGTACCCATGTTGAGAGGGGATATTTTCAACTTTACTGTACCCATTTAGAAGGAGTATCTAGTGAGAGGGCTTATTATTCAAACACACAAAGTTACAAATTGTCTCTGACATGTATTTCTAAAGAGAAAGACAAAATAAGCTTTAACTTAATTTTGTTTCTCCTTATACTTGTGTTTAGGAAAAAAAATCAAATGTTGAAAAAGAAACCTAGATCATGGTCCTGCTGTCACACATACAATCAACTTTTTTACTTCACACAGATTCGTTCATGGTGCTCACAATTGTAATAGACCCACTTAGAAGTTAGAAGCAACCGAAAATTGTCTTCGATCTGAAATGACGATGATGGAAACCACGATGGTCGATGGGGAAGAAAGCTATAGAAACAGCCAGTGCGGGAAAAATGATTCGGCAATGCTGCAACGATGCAGAAAATAGAGTTTAGGGAGGCACGTGAATTTTTTTAAAAGCTTTTTAATTTCAACCATTAAATTTGATCCAATGGTTGAAATTCATTTCTCTCACTCTCACATAAAAATAGGCACTCTCACTAAATACTCCCTCATAATTAAATTGTAGTAAAAAGTATAAAAAATAATAGAAATAAGTAAAATGGTTATGCTTCAATTTAAAGTAGAAAAAATAACTGTATAGTGTAGCATATTTGAATTGATGGTATATTGTCATATATTTAAAAAAAAAGTTTGATAATTGATATTTTTAACGTGAATAAAAATATATATGAATATATGATTACTTTGCTTATCGTTCAATAGACTGCATCCTTTAAAGGGTTACTTATGTATATTCTTCGTCAAGACAATAGACTTTGTTCCTTGAATGAATTACTTATCGCGTCTATTCCACTGAGGGACTGCATTCCTTAGGATTTCATATGTATGATCTTCGGCGAGACGAGAAAGACTGTATTCTAGAAAAAGATTACTTTGATTTCCGCTCAGTGAACTTCATCCCTTATTGGGTTGCTTATATTCGGACTTCGCCGAGATAAGAAAATTTGTATTCCTAAAGTTGATTAATTTTCTTTTCGCTCGGTGGACTACACCTTTTAACGAGTTGCTTACGTCCAATCTTTGTCAAGACAATCTTGAATAGATTACTTATCATGTCTATTCCGCCTAAGGACCTTAATTGCAAACATAATTCAGGTAACAAAATAAACTTTCTAATTTGAAATTTTTGTGAATTTTATTGAATTTTAAAGGTGGTAAACATAAAACAAAGACAAATGATGAAAAAAACCTTTGAAATTTCAAAAGAGAGCTTCACATAATCTATTAAAGCGTAGAAGGTTGAATTTACTTGTGAATTGTGACATGTCATAAGAGCGTCTCTAATAGGGTTGTTTAATCAAGTTGGAGGATTCAAGTAATGTTGTTGCTTATTTTGGAGGACCATTGGAGTACGATGACATGACAGTCTGGTTGCTTAAATTTAAGCAACGATTGCTTATTCTCTTTCTTCTGCCTTTTTGATTAAAAAAATTATGTTTTCTCCTTCACTCATGAACTTGAATAGTGTCATGACCTTGAAATAATATAAATATATGAGGTATAGTGAGACTCAAACAAAAGTAAAATAAGCAACCGTGGTTGGAGGGAATTCTACTTGGGCTGCTTAAATCCTATGTGGCATTTGGGGCCCACCAGAATAGTATTTGTTGTTCCTGTGATTGTCAAGAAATTTAGCTAAGTGTTGTGTGACATGTTAGAGGACCAAATGTTTCAAACATTGTGACTACATCATTTTGTTAAGTTGGTTTTCTGGAAGCTTCTATGTTTGTTTCGTGTGCAACAAGTTAGGGTTGTTGCGTGTGAAGCTTCTCCGCGCCATCAAGAGAATATATCAGGTGTAAATCAAATCAGGTGTTACGATTTGATTGATTGGTTTGTTGTGAAAGATTCTGTTTAAGTTCAAAATCTTAATTGATAAGATTTTGTTCTGTTTTAAAATAAGGAATCTTTCTATTTGATATGGACTCTTTGCTCGCCCAAGCCCATCGAAGACAAGGCCTGCGCAGCTGCTATATATGAAGATCTAAACCTAGTTTTCTGGGGTGCGTTGATTGAGTATTGTTAAGGTTTTCATTGTGAGTTCATACTGATTTTGTTGTAACTTCCTCAGTAAGCTTTTAAGCGTTACCATATAAACTGAGAGTTGTTTGTTTTGTTGTTTTTGATCATGAGATCTATCTTTCAATCCATTGTGTAAAGGATCGGTCATTGTGGCAGTGATCATTAGGAGTTAGGGGAAGTTTCCTCGTAGCTTAGAGGGAAGGGCTAAGCTAGATCCACTAGTTGTAATAGTGATAGACATTGAAGAGACTCTATACTAAGGGGGAGTAACTTAGGTATAGGAGAGACTTTCATGTATGACCTGAGAGCTATTACTGAGATAGTGAATTGACTCCTGGATTGGTATCCTCAAGACGTAGGTGTTTTGACACTGAACTAGGTTAACAAACCTTCGTGTTGTTTAGTTTTGTTAACTGTTTTCTGCATAATTGTTCTTTCTGTCATGCAAGATGTTGTAGACATCTGGTAAAACAATTGTCCTCGTGTTAATAGAATTACAGTATTTAAGCAACCCAACTAGTAACCTTGTATTGGAGATGCTCTAACTTGTAGAATCCATTGACAGAGCCCTTCTTCGGTTTGACTTTTTTCCCTTGCCAGGTATCTCTTTCTAGTATCCACTCATGCTGTTTCCATTGAGGTCCTATTCCTTAACACCCTCAAACTCAGATTGTAGCGACTTTGTGCCACTTATTGACTACCGTGAACAGTAATCATATCCCTAGTTTAGATCATTGCAACTAAATCGTTCAGAGATGGGCAGCCCAACAAGATACTATACGCGGAAGAGCATTCCATTAAGAACTGGACCTTAATTGTCTTGCAGATTTTTGCCTTTCATGGTCAAATTATATCCTTAGTGAACCCCCACCATCTCTATATCAAAAGTATTTATGGAACATCACGTCGGTTGAGCTTTATAGGTCTATGAAGGCCCTTCAAACTTCAACATTGGCTATTTTAGCTGAGATGACAATGGTGTCTTCGTGATCGATGAGAATACCCAAAGATCCTTTTCACCAAAAGTAACATTTGCATCATCTGGGACTTGATGATTCAATCTCGTTTTATTGAGAAAGTTGTAGGAAATTTACAGAACAACTTAAGGTATTCTTTCAAGCGACCCTCTTCTACTAAAAATTCTCAAAACACGGGTATAGAGAAAACTCCTGCATAAAGGATACTAATAAACTCTCCACTCTAATTTCAAAAAAATAAATAAACTCTCCACTCTCTGCAGAAACCCTCCGTTAGGGTTTTCTCCTTCTTACACATCAACGGTGGTGCCGCCTCCCCTCCTTGCATGGAGGTGGCTCTTCCCCCACTTGGTTCGCGGCAGTGCTTGCTCTCCTCTAATGGTCGTTTGATCTCTCTTTGTTTTTTGACTTGAGGCTCTGTTATCTTTCTTGCTTGTGGTTCTTTCTCTATATAACCCGACAGTCATTCGTGCCTCACTACCTTCTGGTCGTTCGCCCCCCTCGCCGTCTTCATTTTTTGCGTCCTTTGCTCTACTCCTTGTGGTTTGTTTTGTTGGTTCTCTACCTTCAATAGTGCTCCACCGTCCTTTCCTCTAATCCTTCATTGCCAGAACAACTTAAGGTATTCTTTCAAGAGACCCTCTTCTACTAAAAACTCACAAAACACGGGTATAGAGAAAACTCCTGCATAAAGGATACTAATGCCTCTCCACTCTAATTTCAAAAAAATAATAATAAACTTTCCATTCTCTTCAGAAGCCCTCCGTTAGGGTTTTCTCCTTCTTGCACATCAACGGTGGTGTCGCCTCCCCTCCTTGCATGGAGGTGGCTTTTCCCCCACCTGGTTCATGGCAGTGATTGCTCTCCTCTAATGGTCGTTCGCTCCCTCTCTGTTTTTTGACTTGAGGCTTTGTTTTCTTTCTTTCTTGTGGTTCTTTCTCTGTATAATCCGACAGTCAGTCGTGCCTCACTACCTTCTAGTCATTCGCTCCCCTCGCCGTTTGCATTGTTTGCGTCCTTTGCTCTACTCCTTGCGGTTTGTTTTGATGGTTCTCTACCTTCATTAGTGCTCCATTTTCCTTTCCTCTAATCTTTCGTTGCCTTCACGAATTTGTATGTTCCTTCACAGATTTGTTCGCCTTCTCAAAATTCCCCTATTCATATATCTACTACGTGGTGGGGTTTCTGGGTACCTCTAGTACCCTCCATATTTATCACGGTCTTTTCCTTAGTTCATTTCCAGGATGTGGCCCTTCAAGGGTTTTGTGTCTCCTGCGCAACGGCACTTCTGACGACGGTGGTGGTCCAATTTTTCCTGTCTCTAGTGAGGTTGTTCGGAAGGTAAAGGTGCCAGAGGTTGTCGAGGTCGTTTCTCATTTGAGTGTTGACAACAGGTGAGTTCGGGTTCTCTTCCTTGTTTGGTGGTGGCTAAGATCATTGGTGGTGGTCGCATTTCTTCCTTCTTTGTGCGTTACCGGATCGTGGCAGTGTGTTTGAGATATAATGAAATCACACAAGAATGAGGGGGGGGGGAGTGGTTGAAATGAGTTGTCTTAAAACTTGGTTTTCCAAAAGATTATTAATTTCAAAACCTTTTCACAATCGTTTAGTGCAGCGGATAACTTAACAGAGTAAGCAAACGATAAAGAAACACAAGGAATTTATCATAGTTCACCCCTTAAACGATTGAGATACGTCTGGTCCTTGCGTATACCAAGATTTTCACTATGCAAGTTTCAAGGACATCTCCAACAAGTATTATCAAGGAATTCTCCTACAAGTATTCTCAAGGACTTCTCTTACAAGTATTATTAAGGACTTCTCCTACAAGTATTATCAAGGACTTCTCCTAAACAATCTTTTTCAAGATAGTTTTCTTCTCAAAGGTTTTCTTCTTACAAGAGTTATAGTAGATAAATTTTAGGCTCAGGAACTAGAACTTATTTGATATGAGATTTAACTCTAAAGGTATACTTTTAGTTCTAACTCTAGAGAGGGTAAGGTAAAGATATTTGACTCTTAGGAATGATTCTCTCTTTTGGATGCAGACGATGTCAATAAGATTTGACTCTTAGGCTTGTGTAGATTTCTTGCTTTTTCTCTTGTTGATGTGTACGTTGAGTTGTGTTCAGTGGAGATCAGATCATCAAAAGAATAAATCTTTAAGTCTTGCTTTTTATACTTCAAGATCTTCAGTGAGAAAGATAATAGTCGTTGGAGCTTGTACTTCATAGAGATTCTAGCCGTTAGATAAAACAGTACTTTCGTCAGGTGCATTTAATGCATGATACTGTTTGATGAAGACATTTTGCCAAAAAGAAGTAGCTTGTCAGCTGGTAGGTGGCGCCAATCTTTGCTTCTATCTGTTGATGTAAAGATTGGGCAAGTTGATTGTGACAAAGTTGTACTTTAACTTCAGTCAAAGTGCTTTGTCAGATCACGTGATATTGCCTTAAGACTTCTTCACCAAGTTTTCTGAGATCTTTTCTAATTTGAAGATGGAGCCCATTTTTCAGACACTTCAAATTTCTTCATTGGATAGTCTTCTTTCTTCAGACAGTCTTTCTTCTTTCTTTCCATTGGTCAAATTGAATATTAGACGATAAGAGTTGACCAATCGATTAGAGCTTCTTCTCAGGGATTGAACTGTCTTGTATAAGTTTTGCTTGGCTTGGACAAAACAATGTAAGCATAGATGATTAGTCATTGTGTTTCTGAAATACGAAATTTTTAGAGTTCCACTTATGCCCTTAAAATTGTTATCTTTCAAAATATGATAAACGATATGAATATATGTTTGAACTTAACAGTGTTTTTCTTGGTGTTTTTGGTGTGGCTGGGTTTCCTCCTCTCGACCTTTCCACAAGGTGTTGTGGTTGTTTTGAAGGTACTCTTTGGTTCTTCATTTGGGTTTTTAGTTGCTCCCTGCCATGCCATTATGTTGCGTGCTTTTAAGTTGGTTGTCAATCCCGTTTTGGCCGGTCTAGTCGACGCTTCTCTTTACCTGTTGGTGGCATCAGATGGGTTGGGCCCTTTGTTTTCTTTTGTTTTATATGCTCTTCTTTTCTTTAGACCTGGGTCTCAGCTCTATAGCATTTGGTGGTTTCTGTTGTTGGGTTTTTTTGGCTTGCATGGCTGGGAGGGTTCTATGTTTGGCAGATGTCGTGCGGCTTGATAGGATCCTGTCTGGTTGAACTTGTCGCTGCTTTTGATTCAATGGGAACTCTTCCTAGTGGTGTAGTCGTCATGGATTTGTTGCTTGGGTGTTAAAGCATACTTGTATGCTTGTGGGTTTTTAGAGATCTTTTGAGGGTTTTTGTTGTAGTGACTGAGTTTTTGTCAACTTTTATTGACTTAATTACTGTACAGAGGTTGTTTCCCAATTTTATTTATTTATATATCATTATATATATATATATATATATATATATATAATATTAAAATTCATGTCTCGTCTCAGCGTTTGAGACACTACTCTACAAACTGAAATTTCCTAAAGCAAATAAATTATTCCTTTTTACCTTATTGTATATAATAGAAACTCATATTGCTTGTGTTTGTTGCTACAACACTTGTCCTAATTTTATTTGTTCCTTGTTCTTATTTGTAGATAGGTTACCATTGTGCATAATTATTCTTTTTGGTTGTTTGTATCATTCTAGCCATGACGTTCAATCGAATATAAATGCTACTACCTACTGCTGGTGCAGCAATCCAATCCTGCTAGCTAGCCAGGGCGTCCAAGAGTGTGAAATTTAAAACCTCATTAACACCTTGCACACCAAAACTGATAATAGGCCAAATACCAAAACTAACATGCATGAAATAGTTTGATTCACTCATACCTCATCTTTTAGTTTATCATATCATTATTTTTATTTCTCTGATTTTTATATTCCATATTTCTTTGTGTCTATTCACCTATATATATTTCTATGGTGTATTTGCGGTATTGAGAAATCTCACATTATTTACAAATATATGTAAGTTTTTATAAGTACAATAATAATTCTCATCTTTGTAGGAGCTAACTTTTAAGCTATGTTTTGAAGTAGAAGTATGTGTAATCCAAATTTCAAGATAGTTCTTTAACTTCACTCACTATATATTTAGATGAGCGTATAGAATAGGGTGTGAGCCAAACTTTTTCAATACTAATATAGTCCGAAAAGCATCCAAGATTTGCCTTGCGTCCTAGCATTTCTTGTTAGCATTATAATGAAACTTTCAAAATATGATGGTTGTTGTGTTGCTTCCAAATGGCACTGTTTTGCACATGCCAACCCATATGCACAACTCATCAAGCCTGTTTTTGGTTGTCATCATGGCAGCGGAACCACATGTTTAGAGGGAGAGAAATTACAATTGCTTACATTAAAGTTCTTAGTTTGTCTGTGATAAACAATATAGAAGGGCATAGTAGTTTCATAGAAAAGAAATCATAAAAAGGAAATGTGTACGGGATCCTAGAAAAATACAATAGTGAAACATGTTCATCTTGCTCTCTTCTTGGTCCCAAAGATAGAAGCATCAGAAGAAGGAAGTTGTCCCAGAAGAGAAAGCTTTGGCCACCACCACCTGTCCAATAATTAGATAAATTAAATATCACATGCATAACATAATTGGACTGGGCGGGACATAAAAAAGATTATGTCCCGCCCAAAATGAACAATAAACCATTGAAGATAGCCATGGCGGGAAGTGCGACACAACGAGCTTCATTGCCCTCCCTTAGATGATGGACCCACAAGCCAGTTGGAAGATTCCTTTGGATTTGTCTTATATGTACAGGGATTTGGGCCCTGATTGTCAGGCCCAAATATAGGAAAGGTCCATATCATGACCACCCCCTCTATAAAAGGGGAGGTCATCCACTTGTACGAAACCAACTTTTTTAGCATTAATGAGAATATTCCTTTTATGGTAGTTTTGCTATTTTAGTGCTCTGCTAGGGTTTACTTTCTGTCATTCTTTTACGTAAGCTTGCCCTAGTACAGAACATTGGCGCCGTCTGTGGCTCTGACTTAACTCTTCCGGTGACAGAAGGAGGAATTACGAGCCATGGAGACTCGTTCATGCGGCGTGGGTCGACGCGATCATCGCCGGCGCGGTGGTGGTCGACACGGCGGTCGCGGCGGCGGACGGAACACCAACCGTCCCGTACTGGACGAGCAAGAGCAGGAAGCTTCCTCGGAGGGGGTCCACTCAGTGGCGCCGTCGCCAGCGTCATTGGTGAATGCAGCTCCGGGAAGACCTTCAGATCTGATCGCTAAATCAGATCCAGGTGTGCGGCGGCGTTCAACGCCGCCTAACTACGTGAATTTGGAAGATCTTAAAACCACTGCTCCACGGAGAGCGCAAGAGGCAGTGACAGGTATCACGCCTGCGGCTTTGCAACAAATGTTAGATACCTTGCAGAAGGTGCAGTCCCAAAACGAGCAGTTGCAAGCCCAAGTTGAGTATCTTACTCAGCGGCAGGATTTTAAGCAAGAACAACGCCTGGAGGCGGAGGATGTAGTTGAATTTCAACCTTTTGTTCCAGCCATCACTAGGGTGGACATTCCAAAGCACCTGCAAACCATGGCATTAGACGCCTTTTCGGGCGAATCTGATCCTATGGAGCACCTTAGATATTTCAATACCAAAATGGTGATCGGCGGGGCGACGGATGCGGTAAAATGTCGATTATTGCCCTCCACGTTCAAAGGCATGGCGATGCAGTGGTTCATTCGACAACCGCCCTTCTCCATTGATAATTTCACTGATCTGTCCACGAAATTTCTGACTCAATTCTCCGCCAATAAAACCACAAAGGCAACAATGTTTGATCTTATCAGTATACATCAGCAACCAGGTGAGAAATTAAAAACCTACATGGCACGCTTCAGCAAGATGGCGGTGCAATTGGAGGAGGAAAATCCGGATGTCTGCTTGGCGTCATTCAAAAATGGCCTTCGGGCGGGAGATTTGAATAGAGACTTAACAAGGCGACCGGCGAAGGATATGATGGATCTTCGCGCTCGTGTTCAAGAGTTCATATTGATCGAGCAAGATGATCAGAAGAAACAAGAAAGAGAGGAAGGACGCAAACAGTCTCAGACTGGCGGTGTTTCACAGGAAAAATCCAAGGCGGGGAAGGAAACCAGGGTAGCGCAAACCCCCCGTGTACCAAGACCGGGACCATACCAAAACTCTAAACCTGGTTTTCAAAATACATGGCACAGAAATTCACAAGGTCCCACTGCAGCCATAACTGGTCAGCAGGGTGCTTCGCCCACACCAGTTCCACTTACTAAGTTGAATGCACCCTTAAGTACCATTTTAAGGGCAGTTGGGCAGACCAACGTTGTGCAGTATCCACCACCACCACGGCGGCCGCCAGCTAACGTGGACACCAACAGGTGGTGCGAGTACCACAAGGCGTTGGGGCATACGACAGATAATTGTTGGAATTTAAGGCGGGAAATTGATCGCTTGATTAAAGCTGGCCATTTGGCAAACTTTGTTAAAGACACAGCAGCGCCGGAGGTAGCTAAGATCACTCAAGGGGACAAAGGCAAAGGTAAAGAGATAGTTGAAGAGTTGGGCGATCCTGTTGGGCAATGCTCATCTATTGCAGGAGGATTTGGCGGGGGTGCAATTTCAAGTAAGGCTAGAAAACGCTACGTGGCGGCAGTACACTCAGTACAGGAGTCGAACGAAGGCGAGTGTTGGGTGAATCATTCCCTTATTATATTTACCCCTCAGGATTTCGCGCATGTAATTCCTCATGACAACGATCCAATTGTGGTGACAATCAGGGTTAACAATTATGTGACAAAGAAAGTATTCTTAGACCAGGGATCTTCGGCGGATATCATCTATGGAGACGCCTTTGATCGCCTGGGACTAAAGGAATCAGATTTGAAACCATACAAGGGAACTTTGGTGGGATTCACAGGGGACCGTGTCAGTGTGCGGGGATACGTCGAAATTCCGACTGCCTTTGGAGAAGGAGAGTTTGTCAAGAAATTTCAAGTAAAGTACTTAGTATTGGCGTGTAGAGCCAATTACAATGTACTCTTGGGGTGAGACACCCTCAACAAGGTCTGCGCGGTCATCTCAACCGCTCATTTAACTGTTAAATATCCCGCCTGCAACGGGAAGGTCGGGATATTGCGTGTAGACCAGAATGCAGCAAGGGAATGCTATTTGAGAAGCGTGGCGCTCTATGGGCGAAAGGCCGCCAAGGAGAGCCATCGAATTACAGAAATCTTACCACAAGAAGGATTTAGCTTGGACCCAAGAGACGATGCTGATGATTTTCGCCCACAACCTCTGGAAGAAACCAAGCAGGTGCAAGTCAAGGACAAGCTTCTAAAGATTGGCAGTAGTTTGACAGCAGAACAAGAGGAAAGACTAATCACACCCTTCTGGGTGATAATCTAGATCTCTTCGCATGGACCATCAATGATGTACCAGGGATTGATCCCAAGGTGATCACTCACAAACTAGCCATACGACCAGGGGCGACCCCAGTCATCCAACCAAGGCGAAGAATGAGTGAAGAAAAGAACAAGGCTGTACAATTAGAGACTGAAAAATTGATTAAGGCCCGCTTCATCCGTGAGGTACAGTACCCAACGTGGCTCGCCAATGTTGTAATGGTCAAGAAGGCCAATGGGAAATGGCGAATGTGCACGGACTACACAAGCCTGAACAAAGTGTGTCCCAAAGATTCGTACCCACTTCCCAATGTTGATAAGCTTGTGGATGGAGCTTCAGGGAATGAACTTTTAAGTCTCATGGACGCTTATTCGGGCTATAATCAGATTATGATGCACCCCTCGGATGAAGAAAGTACAACATTTATGACCAATCAGGCGAACTATTGTTACAAGACAATGCCTTTTGGTTTGAAGAATGCAGGAGCTACGTACCAACGGCTTATGGATAAAAATTTTTCAAAACAAGTAGGCAGGAATATGGAGGTGTATGTGGACGACATGATCGTAAAGTCCGCCAGGGCTAGTGATCATGGGGGTGATCTCAAAGAAGCGTTTACTCAGTTAAGAACATATCAAATGAAGTTGAATCCTGAGAAGTGTTCTTTTGGGATCCAGGGAGGAAAGTTCTTGGGATTTATGTTAACATCAAGAGGAATAGAAGTGAACCCTGATAAGGGAAGGGCGATCTTGGAGATGAAAAGCCCAACAAGTGTAAAGGAGGTTCAGCGTTTGACAGGGCGAATGGCCGCCTTGTCACGTTTCTTGCCAATGGCGGGTGACAAAGCGGCCCCGTTCTTCACATGTTTAAAAAAGAATTCAAAGTTTCAGTGGACAGAGGAATGCGAACAAGCTTTTACCAAATTGAAAGAAACATTGGCCACATTACCAGTACTCTCCAAGCCAACACCAGGCGTTCCATTAGTGCTCTATTTAGCGGTTACTGACAAGGCGGTAAGTACGGTGTTGCTCCCGGAAGAAGGAAAAAAGCAGAAAGTTATATATTTCGTGAGCCACACTTTACAGGGGGCAGAATTGCGGTACCAAAAAATTGAAAAGGCGGCTTTGGCGATTCTGAAAACTGCAAGGCGCCTCAGACCTTACTTCCAAAGTTTCCAAGTCAAAGTTAAAACTGATGTTCCCTTAAGGCAAGTACTTCAGAAGCCTGATTTATCAGGGCGATTGGTTAGCTGGTCAGTTGAGCTATCAGAATATGACATACAATATGAGCCAAGGGGCCAAGTCACAGTCCAGAGTTTAATTGACTTCGTGGCGGAATTAACACCCACTGAAGGAGAGAAGACTCAAGGAGAATGGGTCCTGTCTGTGGATGGATCCTCTAATAACACTGGAAGTGGGGCGGGAATAACAATTGAAAGTCCAGATAAAATGATCATTGAACAGTCTCTCAAGTTCGAGTTCAAGGCGAGCAATAATCAATCTGAGTACGAGGCTCTGATTGCCGGCTTAAGGTTGGCCATTGAGTTGGGAGTCCAGAAGTTATTTATCAAAGGAGATTCGCAGTTAGTGGTTAAACAAGTGAAAGGCGAGTACCAGGTGAAGGATCCGCAACTGTCCAAATATTTGGAAGTGGTGCGCAGATTGATGATGGAGGTCAAAGAAATCAAAATAGAACATGTCCCGAGGGGACAAAATGAGAGGGCTGATGTGTTGGCGAAGTTGGCAAGCACAGGGAGATTGGGCAACTACCAAACAGTCATTCAAGAAACCCTGCCTCGCCCGAGCATTGATTTGGTAGAAATAAAGTTGAAAGCTGTAAAGTCAGTCAGTGAGGGCGAGCTACCTTGGATGGAATCAATTAAGACCTTCTTAGAGAACCCACCAAAGGAGGATGATTTGAACACGAGAACAAAACGCAGGGAAGCCAGTTTCTACACACTGGTGGATGGTGAGTTGTATCGGCGGGGAATCATGTCTCCTATGCTCAAATGTGTCGATACCAAGGACGCTCTCGGAATAATGGCGGAAGTCCACGAAGGTGTGTGTTCTAGTCATATCGGCGGGCGATCCTTGGCAGTAAAAGTGATAAGAGCAGGATTCTATTGGCCAACAATGAAGAAGGATTGTTTGGAGTATGTTAAGAAATGTGAAAAATGTCAAGTCTTTTCTGACTTACACAAGGCTCCACCGGAAGAATTAACAACCATGATGGCGCCTTGGCCATTCGCCATGTGGGGGACTGATATCTTAGGACCATTCCCTGTAGCGAAGGCACAAATGAAATATATCATCGTGGCGGTTGATTACTTCACTAAGTGGATAGAAGCCGAGGCAGTGGCGACTATCACAGCTGCCAAGGTCAGGAACTTCCTGTGGTGAAGGATCGTTTGTAGATTTGGGGTCCCCATGGCGTTAGTAATGGATAATGGAACCCAATTCACAAGTAGTGTTACCCGGGAATTCTGTGCAGAAATGGGAATCGAGATGCGATTTGCCTCTGTAGAACATCCACAAACCAATGGGCAGGCTGAGTCGGCTAACAAGGTTATCCTGAAAGGGTTAAAGAAGAAACTGGATGAAGCAAAAGGGCTTTGGGCGGAGGAACTGCCAGGCGTTCTTTGGGCATACAACACCACTGAACAGTCAAGCACAAAGGAAACCCCGTATCGTTTAACTTATGGGACTGACGCCATGCTCCCGGTAGAAATAGAAAACCAAAGTTGGCGAGTGGCTCGGTTTAATGAGAATGACAACGGGGAAAATCTGATAGCAAATCTAATTATGTTGCCAGAGGAACAACGGGAGGCACACATAAGGAATGAGGCGGGAAAAGTGAAGGTTGCAAGAAAATTCTCAACAAAAGTCGTGCCAAGAAAAATGAGGGTGGGAGACTTAGTGCTCCGAAAAAATACAATACCTGACAAGCACAACAAGCTTTCGCCCAATTGGGGCGGGCCTTACAGGATTATAGGCGACGTTGGAGGAGGAGCTTATAAGTTGGAACAACTAAGCGGTCAAAAGGTTCCACGAACATGGAACGCCTCTCATCTAAAGCAGTATTTTAGTTAATAGAAACAACAAATGTAAATGAAGTCGCACTCTTTTTCCCTTTCTTTGGAAAGGTTTTTAATGAGGCGACATTTGTAATGAAGGGACAATTGTTCATACGAAAGAAAATTAATGAAAAGATCATTTCAACAGAATCGCATATATTTTTTAATTTATATTACGAGTTCATGCAATGCAAATCGTATCAAGGTATGCAATACTGCGAGTAAACCTTTCGGAATAAGAGAGTATCGCCTTCAAAAGTTAAAAGCCTTGGCAATTCTAGTGGCCACTAGAAACCAAGCCTCGTCGAAAAATCGGCTAAGGTATGTAAACCAAAGTAACAACGAAAGTTGGAAACAACTAAAACAACGAATGAACTTAAGATGATATCCATTTAAAGTAGGGAAAAGGGGGCGACGCCCATACATGATTGGGAATGAAAATAAAAGACAGGGCAATGCCCAAAGAAAAATTTCAACTTCATAAAATAAAAACAAATTCAAGCCAGGTTCTCGTTGTTGGCGTTGTTGCCCTGGCTTGTCCCAGCTTGAGGATCTTCCTTCTCTTGATCCTCATTCATGTGCTGCTCATTCCCATCCTCGCCATCTTCTTCAGGCTCACTCTCATCATCGAATTGGGGAAGGAGGTCGAGGCTAATGTCATCATCACCAACTACTTGACCATCCTTGATCTCCTTCAGCCACCCAATGCGGGAAAGATCAAAGCCCGGCTCAACCACACTGATCTGCTCTTTGGCCGCCAGAAAGCCTTGAGCATATTGAAGAGAAGCACGCCCTATGATGGAAGCATTCAGGCGATCATATTTCTTTTCCAACTTTTGATATTTGGCTTGAATGGCAGTGTGCTTGTCATTTATGGCTTCTTTAAGAGACTTGGTCTTTTGAAGAAGCAGGTCCGAAGCAGCCAAGTCTTCAGTTAACTTAGCACAGCAGATTTCAGCTTTTTGTTGGCAGTCTCAGCATCAGTTTTAGCCCGCTCATAGGCTGTCTTATAATCAGCTGCCTTCTTTTCATAACGGTTCTTGGCCGATATCAACTCCTTCACGCACTGAGCCATTCCCGCCACAGTACTGGCGGCAGAAAGCGCGTGATGGATCGCCACGGAAGCAATGTTGGGGGGGCCTTGACCGGAAATGTCCTTGTGAATCCGGTTGTCAAAAGTACGGGTCATGAATTCAAGCCCATTGAAGTGAGGATCCGACAAGTTCAGCAAGGGGGGAGGAGCCTCGCCACCAATGGCTGAGCTAGGGCCAGCTTGGTTAAATGGAGTTGGTGGGCGGTTGATTAGCGCGCTTGAATCTTGTTGAGGGGGCGGGACATTGTCATGTCCCTTCTTTTTCTCAGCCGGATGACTTTTTGGATCGAGAGTCGATTGGTGGAGAGGCTTACCACCAGCAGCACCTGAAGTTTTTTGACGTTTAGGGTCCCTGACGTTGTCAGAACCCGAAGTACCTTCATTCTTCTTCTTTTGCTCAGTTTCGGCGGCCCTCTTCTTCGCCGCCGCAGCAGACTGGGCGAGGTATTCCTTCATCTTGATTGGGTTCGCGTCAACCTTGCTTTTTCCCATCGTAGCTGTATGGAAAACACCAATTAGACGAGATACATGAACAAAAAGAAAAACAAGTTACGCGCAAAGATTATAAACTTACTAAAAAATTGGTTTAAAGTGCCGGATTTCGACGCCTCAATCAAGTCGTGACCAGAAATTACTGGTAGTGTGCGGAGGTAATCGGCGACGCCTTGTTCAGATTCATCCAAGGCGTCGTATGAAACGGATATTTTTCGGCGAGGGTTCTTTGTCCAGTAAAAAGGGAAGAGAGGGTTATTGTCGGAATCTCGGAACAAGTTCTTTATTTCGGGCGACTCCATAACTTTAAAGTATTTTTTCTGCCATACTTTGTAATGGCTTTTAAGGGCGGTGAACCGACTCATGTTCTTACGGGCTAAAAGTGGAACCCATTTCACAGAAGTAGGTTTAGTGGTGACTGATTTATAGAAAAGGAAGAACAAAGGATAGGTTGGGGTGAAACTCAAGTGTTCACAAAGAATTTCAAAGCAGCGGAGAAAACCCCAGGCGTTGGGCTGGAGTTGGCAAGGCGCCACATTCAGAAAAGAAAGAACGTGACATATAAACGGCGAGAAAGGAAGTTTGATGTTCAAGTCTAAGAAGAAATAGCCATAAACAAAGAAGAAATCGGGCGATTCATCGGCTGGTTCTTTACGCAACAGAACACAGTCATCTTCGCCACATGGGAGGACATTCAACAGATGATCTTCATTATTCGAGGTGGCGGGATTTATCTTCGTGAACCCTTGAGCAGATATTCGAAGCGAATTAATGCTCCCAACGCTGCTCCAGATAGAACGCAACAGACATTTATCTTCAACTAAATGCACGTCAGAGCGCCATTCAGGTGAAGACAAATCTCCATTAGAGGAGAGAATTGAGTCTACAGAGCCGGCGGGACCGGAATCATCATGGGTAGAAGGCGAGGAGTGAATTTCAATTATAGAGGGGGCGACAACTTCCTCCTCCGTGGAGGGTGAAGAAAGTTCTAGGGAAGAAAGGCTAGCGTTTGGTAAAGACATGCGAGGCAGTTTCATAAAAAGAAGAAAGAAGATGAACAAACAAAAAGAAGAAAGAAGATGAACAGAGTCAGAGAAAAAAGAAGTAAACGAAGAATCTCAAGAAAGAGAAAAACTAACCGGGGGAAGAACTGTGGATTTGATAAAGGAGAACGTCGGCAATAGGGGAGCACCGCGCAATGACGACGGCCGGAGGAAGAAAAGGTTTACCGGAGTTCAAAGAAGAGAATGAAAGCTGCGGTGAAAAGATTTTCAGAACAAAAGTTTTGAGAAAGTGAAAAATGAAAAGTGAAAAGGGGTTTTTATAGAGAGAAAGGAGGAGAGAGAATGAGAGGGGGAAGATCGTGGGATTGTGGGATTTGAAATTCGAAAAGGTAGGAAGCGAAAAGACATTACTCCTCGAGACGCACAACTGAAAATTGCATTTATAACAAATGATGACGAAATCCCGGAAAACAAGGATACGTGCGTCAGTTGAAAAGACGTGATTGACGGTTATGATTAGAGGCGACATATCTTTGAAACAGCAACAAAGGTGGCGAAGCGTGAAAATGGCGATGTAACAACGAAAGTAAAATGGCGATGAACGAATAAACAATAGAGGCGAACTACTAGGTAACATGATGAAGACATTTCGACTCATTACTCGAGTCTCATGTCTTGGGGGCATGTGGACTGGGCGGGACATAAAAAAGATTATGTCCCGCCCAAAATGAACAATAAACCATTGAAGATAGCCATGGCGGGAAGTGCGACACAACGAGCTTCATTGCCCTCCCTTAGATGATGGACCCACAAGCCAGTTGGAAGATTCCTTTGGATTTGTCATATATGTACAGGGATTTGGGCCCTGATTGTCAGGCCCAAATATAGGAAAGGTCCATATCATGACCACCCCCTCTATAAAAGGGGAGGTCATCCACTTGTACGAAACCAACTTTTTTAGCATTAATGAGAATATTCCTTTTATGGTAGTTTTGCTATTTTAGTGCTCTGCTAGGGTTTACTTTCTGTCATTCTTTTACGTAAGCTTGCCCTAGTACAGAACAATAATTAATCAAGAAAAGTAGGTGCCTTAACCGGAAAAAAAAAATCAAGAAAAGGAGGATATAGTTGTCCCAAAAAAATAAAAGAGAATAATTACCCTTCTTTATCTTTTTTTTATTATTTTTTTGTCAAAAGAGAATTACATGTCTAATGAAAATACACAAAGAAAAAAGTCCAAACATATTTTTCTTTACAAAATCCAATGGTCCACTTATATTACGCTTGTATTCACCATATGCAATTTGGTTAAAAATCACCAAAAAGAATAATTTAGTTTTTTTTATGAATTAGGTAGGCTTAGCAGCCCGAAGAAGCAAAAAAGGAAAAAAAATACATCTACATCTATCCATAGGAAACATTCTAGGCACAATCATCGCTTGCGTGACTCTTTCTAATCGGCTAAAATTCTCAAAAATCCTACATGACAGCTCTTCCTTCATTCCCCTTATACTACACCCTGCTTCTTATCCTACACTTAATCTCTCTTAAAAACCATATATAAGACTCTCTAATTCTTCCTTTCTCTCCCCATCATTTGTAGGTGATGACTTCTCTGTCTCCGACGATACCTTCTTTGTCTTCATTCTCATTTTCTATTCAATCCACCTGTTAAATCTGAAGCTTTTTCGTTAACTATTATTAAAAATTGAGTGCTTTTTCAATTGCAGGTGATGACTATAATATCAAGGTTTGGAACTACAAGCTGCAGAGGTGTTTCTCAATTCCTTGTTAGTGTTGGTATCACAACGATCGGTGTAAGGCAATAAAGTTATTGCTTTCTCATCAACCTCTCTTTATTTGCTTCATGTTGGTACTTCTGTGTAGTAGACTAATCCTTGTGATTTTTATTTTATGCAGTTACTATGGAGAATAAAATTTCAAGCACATATTATTTTATGCAGCTACGGGCAACATCATTCCTAATACCACCTCCACGCTACAACTTTGAAGAAGGGCGTGTTCTAATCACTGTGTGAAATGCGTTCTCGAACTGCGAATATGTGATCGTCCCCTAAGTTGTAACGAATGTGGGAATGTGTTGTCGGAATTCTATTTTTCTGAGGAGCTTAACTTTCAAGAGAATTCGGCTGGGCAGAGCAAATTATCAGGCCATTATGTAAAACCAATCCAAAGCGTATACTCTACCACACGTCAATGGTAATTTAAAATTTGCTAATTTGTCATAAATGTGACCCATTGTCTAATTTGAATTACAAGTTTATTGTATAATTTATTGTACATAAAAGTCCATTCAAATCTGACTAATTAGTTTTCAAATCTGCCTATTTAATTTAAAATTTGACTCATTAGCCACAAATCTGCCTTTTTTTAAAAAGATGTGTATATTTGATATCAGAATATAATTATTTTCTCATTAAATCTACAAGATTTGTCTCTTAAGCAACCCTATCAGAGTTGAGAACGAAAAGATGTGAAGGTCAAAATTCCAACTGACCCTCCAAGAAGATATCATTGGACCATGTTCGTTTTACTGTTCCTCCATGTTAAGGATTTTGTAACACCTATGTTATGTTATTTTAAAGTCTAAGTGTGTTCTAAGTCTATCTTTGAACCCAAGTATCATGTCATGAGGTTCTTAGATTATGTTTTCTGTTATTCACCTTATTTCCAATTTCAGCCAAACTGTTGTTTAGATGTTTGAAGTACGCTTCTAAAAAAAATTGTTTGAATTACGAATATCATATTCTAATTAATGTTTCTATCCCTCTTTGTTATTTGTTGCTAATGTAATGTTGTGTCAACGTTCTTACTGCTTGGAATTTAAAAAAAAAAAATCTCAATTATCCCCTCTGAAGGTGCGAAAAACACTAGAAAGGGGGGGGGGGTTTAAATAAAGTTTTTGAATAAAGGGTGTACTTTTAGAACTTTTTGAAACTCAAAGATAAGAACTAGGTGCTGAAGGATAAGAAGTGAAGCACGCAAGTATTTTATCCTGGTTCACTTGAGATAAAAGCTCAAGCTAATCCAGTCCACCCGTGAAGGTGATTTCTTCCTTCTTCTGATGAAGGTAATTCACTAAAATCAATGAGTGTTACAACTGCACTTTGCTACCTGCTAAGTGACTAACAATACACTGATTTTCTCACTAGTATCCTCTTAAGAAGCTGATCTACCGATCCTCTTAAGACTAGCTAAACACTGAATCAACCTTGATTCAGTCCTCTCAAGATCCGACCAACCTTGGTCTCTTAAGGAACTTCACAATGTAAAGTAAAAGATTTCGGGTTTACAAGTTGTGCTTCTAAAAATCTAATAGTAAACTCAGATGTTTAAGAACAGTGAAGAAATAATGCTAAGAGAATGTTCGAATAAGTTGAATGTATTCAGCAAAGTTTCTTAGCTTCTTTCTTCTTTTTTCAGCCTTTAAATACTCCAAGACTTGTGATGTAGCCGTTGCTAGGGTTTTGTCCGTTGGAGTAGCAATCTTGTAAAATCAGACTGCTAGGCTGCACGAGGTAGGTGGCGGACAGACTGAGACTTGTACGATGTTGTACTATGATAGCGACTTGTCCTTTCACCAGTTGACTTGAGATCTGAAGGCTTCAGATGAACGTTGGTGAAGCTTCTGATCCTTGTCAGATTAAAGCTTGGATTCTTCTGACCTTGCAACTTCTGCTTCTGAACAAGTTCCTCAAAACTTCTGAACGTCATAGCTAGAATAGCTTGGGTCTTCAGAACCAACTTCTTGCAGGTCTTCAGAACTTGAGTCTTCTACTTCTGGACCGTTCCACTGGAACATCTGGTCTTTAGAACTTCTGACTCTGGTTCTTCAGAACCTCTTGAGAGCTTGTATCTTCAGAACTTCTGAAGGTTTTGCCACTGTTCTGAACGAACATGGTACGCTTTAGAGCTCTCTTTTCAGTATCCCTTGGTTCTTCTTCTTCTGAATAAATAGGCTTGGGTCAGATTCAGAACCTGTTTGTCACAGCTAGAAAAGACAAACGTTAGGGTACCACAATTGTTCATCATCACAAACCTTAATTGTAATCATCAAAATATAGAGATGCAACCACTGATCAAACCTTGATCTTACAATCTCCCACTTTTTGATGATGACAAAACAAGTATTTTGATGAACAATTTTTAAACAATAAACTGAATACACAAGAGAGAAGAGATTAGAGATTAAACTTATCCTTGTGTATCGGTTTGTAATGCTCTTTCTGAATCTGGGATAACACCTGATTCTGAGCTAGGGTCTCCCCCTGACTCCCCCTGAATCTATGACTTGATGAGATGATGAAGAGTCTAGATTCGGAGTTGTAAGACCGGGATTTTCAGAACAAGTTAATTTCCGACTCACGCGTAGAATCAGTGTAAGCGTGACAGGAGTTTGATGTTTGAGGAAGATTAATAAAGAAGAAAGTGCAGGAATTGCTTGAGGAATGTTGCGTAGTCGCTGTAGGAATTAGTGCGAGTCGTCTGCACACCTGCCTTATGGCAAGCGTGTCCAGAATAGGTTAATTTCGCCTTTAGAGCAACGTATTAAGTGAGATTTCAAGTCCTTGGAAAATTTAAAGATTCTCTTTATTTTTCCTTCGATCAGCGTTTCATTTCGGAACCCTGGACTGTACGCACGATGGTATTCACTTTTCGGAAGTCCGACGACGCTAATTTCTTTGCTTCGAAACCCTAGATTCGATCACTAGATGAAGACTTTTTCTATTCGGGACTTCTAACGACGTTTCCGTCCGCATTGCCAGATTTGTTTCGACGTTTCCAATCTTTCTTCAGAAGGAAGTTTTGTCGTCTGACCATCACAGCAAAAAGTAGTTTTTCGGGACAGATTAACTTACACCGCTTTTGGGATTTTAGATATCGTTTTTCCCAAATGTCAGAGATATGTTTTGAGTTATGGAATTCTGACGCCAGAATCTCTCTTAGAATTCATCGGTGAACGTGCTGCAAAAATCGGAATCGCGAAATTTTCATTTTCCCGCGATTTCACCTGCCTATAAATAGTCGAAAAAGCAAAATATCTCCTCATTTGCTCCAAAGAGGCCGCGAGTTCAAGGAGAGGGGAGGGAGAAGAATTTTTCGCCGAAACTCGACCGATCTTCGCGCAGTTCGTCCCTACTTCGAGGTACCGAGGTAACTAGCTTGATTCTTACCTCTGATTACTGTTTCTATTCTGTAGTCGTTTCTGTGCTCACAGTTTTGAGCTTTTTGTAAAACTGTCCGTTTTTCCTGATTTCTCGCTTGGGTTATCTTCCCTACGTGCCCAAGAGCCTAAAACCTCCGTCAGTATTCGCCGATTGTGATCGAGTTGTCAAAGATCTGAAAAACTGATTCAAAACCCTTTTAGTCGAACATTTCGAAACTTTACTGTCGAAAAGTCGTAATCTGACTTCGTGCCTTTAGGATTTGTTGTCACGGATGTCGTTAGGATCATTGCTGTCAAATTTGTTTTCCGAACTGATAACTTTGAGGTTTTGAGCTTTTATTTTGGACCAAAACGCCCCTGAACGGCCGTATTTTGATCCGATTGTCCGAAAATTGTTCCGACAGTTTCCTTGCCTTAGTTTTACCCTAAAACTACCTTGTAAACAGATTTGATCGAAGAAAAAGAGCCGGAAGAAAAAGAGCCGGAGCTCTTTTTCCTTTGTGGCCGAGAGCTATGTAGTGAGGGGGGGAGTTTTTCGTTTTCGAAAACTTGTCTTTTCGTACCCGATTGTTGTATTCTGAAGCTTTAATGCTTTGTCTATCGTTTATGTGTTGTATTGCGATCGAACTAATCCATTTTGTTTGGATTCTGCTTTGTTTTTCTCCGAGGTTCAGTTGAAGGAACTTTGGAAGTTTCAAAGCATTCCTGTGAAGGAGATTTTGATTGCGAGGCTGGAGCAGCTCGAGGTTAGGGCAACTTACTATTAGCTATGATTGCATGATAGGCGTCGATAAATTCGACTTATGCTTTATCTGATGTTGATTGTGATGATGAGTTGGTGTTATGATGCTTTTCCATAACTTGTGATATTGTGATATTGTTGGATTGTGCGTTTTGACGCGACTTCGGAGTGGAGATTCATTGATCTGGTGATCTTTGATATTTCGGGTTGGATGTAAAACCCTAGGCAAGTTCAAACTTGAGTTTTGAGACTTAGCCATTTGTTCGTATTCTTAGACTTTCCCCGGAAAATTTCTTTTGGGTGGTTGGTTTTTGGAAACTTAGAATGATTAGACTTTCGAAAACTAGAGACTTTGGGAGACTTAGACTTTGAGCAATAAACTCATAACTTGACTAATCCAATTTGGAACGTTTTATTTAACGAATAAATATAGGGAACTAAAGGGAAAATAATTGCGAAAGACGGGGAAAAGTCGACTTTTGTTGTGGGTTTTGGAATTGGGGAAAGCCACTAAGGTGAGCTATGGTGATGATTGAAAGTCACCGAGTACTTTAGTACTCTTATTGTTGGGGTTGTGTTGTATTGACCGACACTAACCCTGGGTTTCGACATTGGGTCTTGTTGTTGGAGTTGTGTTGTATTGACCGACACTAAACTCCCGAGTACTTTTGTACTCTTGTTGTTTGAGTTGTGTTGTATTGACCGACACTAACTCTTTGGGTTTTGTTATTCGAGTTGTGTTGTATTGACCGACACTAACTCTGGGTTTTGGGTGTTGGAGTTGTGTTGTATTGACCGACATTAACTCCGAGTCGTGTTGTATTGACCGACACTGACTCTGGCTTTGATTTTGGGTTTTGTTATTGGAGTTGTGTTGTATTGACCGACACTAACTCCGAGTTGTGTTGTATTGACCGACACTAACTCTTGGGTTTTTGATATTGGGTTTGAGCTAAACACTGGTGTGGTGAGGACGATTCGATGTTTGGCTAACCATATTGCATCAATCGGGTGAATAACGGGAATGGTTCACCTGTGCATCTCATGGTGAATAACGTGTAAGATCAAGTTTTGATCTAGTAGTACAACTCTATGTTTTGATGATTACAAGTTAACCTTTTGATATGAACAATTGTGGTACTCTAACGTGTTTTTCTGAGTGTGCTATTTACAGGCTCTGACCTCTACTCAATCTCACAGAAATCAGAAGCACTGTGCTAAAAGAGTGCCCCAAGCATCGCTTTCGCATTCACCATGTTCAGTATGAACAGTGGAAAAGCTTCAGAAGTTCTGAAGTTATACAAACTCTGATGTGGACTCAGTCACTAGAAGTTCTGTAGATCCAGAAGTTCTGACAACCAAGAAACACTGAAGGTTCAGATGTTCTGATGGTGTAGAAGACTCTGAAGATCCAGAAGCTGAATAGTGGAAACTCTGATGTCCAGAAGCAAGAAACTCTGATGACCATGTACTTCCCTCTGAGTTCAGAATCAGAAGATACAACGGTCAGAGGATCTGTGCTTTCCCTCTGACTTTGATCAACTGGCTTCACAAGTTCCAACATGAAGCATTCCCCTGATCAGAAGTCTCCTAGGTTTAAAGGTCAAGTCACTTTCAAAGTACAAAAGCAACAGTACTATCCTGACGACCTACCTAACAGTCTCAGACACAGCAGAAGCTGGAATTTCCAGAACTGCCCTCCAACGGTAGCATTCCATGCAGCGTTCAAACCCTAATCCTTGGAGTATAAATAGAGACTGAAGATTGAAAGATGCGGTTGGAAGAATTCACACAAGCATAAGCCATATTCAAAAACCTTCAAGCATTCTTTCATCTGAAATTCATTGTGTTTACTATTAGCTTTTCAGAAGCAAATCTCTTGTAAACATTCTTTGTTAAACAGTTTGTTTAGTTCCTTTAGGAGATCAAGGTTGATCGGATCCCAGAGAAGACTAAGAGAGTGAATCTTAGTGTGAGCTAAGTCAGTGTAATTGTTAGTCACTTGTAGAAGTGCAGTTGTAACTCTTACCTGATTAGTGGATTGCCTTCATTCTAAGAAGGAAGAAATCACCTTAACGGGTGGACTGGATTAGCTTGAGTGATTTATCAAGTGAACCAGGATAAAATCCTTGTGTGCTTTTCTATCTCTTATCTTTAACACTTAAGGTCTCGAAAGATTTGTCAAAATCTTTAGGGTGGAAGCTTTATCTTGAAAACGTTATTCAAACCCCCCCCCTTTCTACCGTTTTTCATACCTTCAATTGGTATCAGTGCGCAAGTTCTGATTACCACACCTAACAGTGTTCAGTGATCCGGGCCGGTGTGAAAAACAATGGCTGCCACCACCAGTGAAACTCAAAGAGATGGTTACAATGCAAAGCCTCCCATGTTCGACGGTCAAAGGTTCGAATATTGGAAAGATAGATTGGAAAGTTTCTTTCTGGGTTTCGATGCAGATCTCTGGGATATTATTGTGGATGGCTACGAGCGTCCAGTTGATGCAGATGGCAAGAAGATCCTAAGGTCAGAAATGATTGCAGATCAAAAGAAGCTGTACTCGCAACATCACAAAGCAAGAGCAATTCTTCTAAGTGCTATTTCTTATGAGGAGTACCAGAAGATTACAGATCGTGAGTTTGCAAAAGGCATTTTTGAATCTCTGAAGATGTCTCATGAAGGAAACAAGAAAGTCAAAGAATCAAAGGCACTGTCTTTGATCCAAAAATATGAATCCTTCATCATGGAGCCAAATGAGTCCATTGAAGAAATGTTCTCCAGATTTCAGTTGCTTGTAGCTGGCATAAGACCTCTCAACAAGAGCTACACAACAAAAGATCATGTCATAAGGGTTCTCAGGAGTCGTCCTGAAGGCTGGATGCCTTTAGTGACTTCAATAGAGCTCACGAGAGATGTCGAGAATATGAGTTTAGAAGAACTCATCAGCATTTTGAAATGCCATGAGCTGAAGCGCTCTGAGATGCAAGATCTGAGGAAAAAGTCCATAGCCTTGAAATCCAAATCTGAGAAGGCTAAGGCTGAAAAGTCAAAGGCTCTCCAAGCTGAAGCAGAAGAATCTGAAGAAGAATCAGAAGATTCTGATGAAGATGAGCTGACTCTGATCTCCAAGAGACTCAACCGCATCTGGAAGCACAGGCAGAGCAAGTACAAAGGCTCTGGAAAGGCAAAAGGAAAGTCTGAATCCTCAGGCCAGAAGAAGTCTGAATCCTCAGGCCAGAAGAAGTCCTCACTTAAGGAAGTCACATGCTTTGAGTGCAAAGAATCAGGGCACTACAAAAGTGATTGTCCAAAGTTGAAGAAGGACAAGAAGCCAAAGAAGCATTTCAAGACAAAGAAGAGTCTGATGGTGACATTTGATGAATCAGAGTCAGAGGATGTTGACTCTGATGGTGAAGTCCAAGGACTCATGGCCATTGTCAAAGACAAAGGAGCAGAGTCAAAGGAAGCTGTTGACTCTGACTCAGAATCAGAAGGAGATTCCAAATCAGACGATGAAAATGAGGTATTCGCTTCCTTCTCAACCTCTGAACTGAAACATGCTTTGTCTGACATCATGGATAAGTATAACTCTTTATTATCTAAGCATAAGAAGCTGAAAAAGAACTTATCTGCTGTTTCTAAAACCCCTTCTGAACATGAGAAAATTATTTCTGATTTGAAAAATGATAATCATGCTTTGATCAATTCTAACTCTGTGCTTAAGAACCAGATCGCTAAGTTAGAAGAAATAGTTGCTTGTGATGCCTCTGATTGTAGAAATGAATCTAAGTATGAAAAGTCTTTTCAAAGATTCCTGGCTAAGAGCGTAGATAGAAGCTTAATGGCTTCAGTGATCTATGGCGTAAGCAGAAATGGAATGCATGGCATTGGCTATTCTAAACCAATTAGAAATGAGCCCTCTGTGTCTAAAGCTAAATCCTTGTATGAATGCTTTGTTCCCTCTGGTACCATATTGCCTGATCCTTTACCTGCTAAAGTTGCTAAACATCCTCTTAAAAAGGGATCCTCCTCTATGACTAAATATCATGCAAATATTCCTTTAAAATATCATGTTGAGACACCCAAGGTGATCAGAACCTCTGGGGTAACTAACAAGAGAGGACCCAGAAAGTGGGTACCTAAGGACAAGATTATCTATGTTGCAGATATCCTTGATAGCTCCACTGAAACACCGATCATGGTATCTGGACAGTGGATGCTCGCGTCACATGACGGGAGAAAGGCGTATGTTCCGAGAGCTGAAACTTAAGCCTGGAGGCGAAGTTGGCTTTGGAGGAAATGAAAAGGGTAAAATTGTTGGTACTGGTACTATTTGTGTAGATAGTAGTCCATGCATTGATAATGTGTTATTGGTAGACGGCTTAACACATAACTTATTGTTTATAAGTCAATTAGCTGACAAGGGTTATGATGTTATATTCAATCAAAAGTCCTGCCGGGCTGTAAGTCAGATCGATGGCTCTGTTCTGTTTAACAGCAAGAGGAAGAACAACATTTATAAGATCAGATTATCTGAGTTGGAGGCTCAGAATGTGAAGTGCCTTCTGTCTGTTAATGAAGAGCAGTGGGTATGGCATAGACGGTTAGGGCATGCCAGTATGAGAAAGATTTCTCAGCTGAGCAAGCTAAACCTTGTCAGGGGCTTACCCAATCTGAAGTTCGCTTCAGACGCTCTTTGTGAAGCATGTCAGAAAGGCAAATTCACAAAAGTCCCTTTCAAGGCAAAGAATGTTGTCTCTACCTCAAGGCCGTTGGAACTTCTGCATATCGACCTTTTTGGACCAGTGAAAACTGAGTCTATAGGTGGCAAGAGATATGGGATGGTTATCGTTGATGACTATAGCCGCTGGACATGGGTAAAGTTTCTAACCCGCAAGGATGAGTCTCATGCTGTGTTCTCTACCTTCATAGCCCAAGTGCAAAACGAGAAGGCTTGTAGGATTGTGCGTGTCAGAAGTGACCATGGTGGAGAGTTTGAGAATGAAAAGTTTGAGAGTCTGTTTGATTCCTATGGAATTGCACATGATTTCTCTTGTCCCAGAACTCCTCAACAAAATGGTGTTGTTGAGAGGAAGAACAGAACTCTTCAGGAGATGGCTAGAACCATGCTCCAAGAAACTGGCATGGCTAAGCACTTTTGGGCAGAGGAAGTAAATACAGCATGTTACATTCATAACAGAATCTGTGAGACAAATTCTGAATAAGACTCCCTATGAATTGTGGAAGAACGTAAAACCCAACATTTCTTACTTTCATCCTTTTGGTTGTGTTTGTTATGTTCTTAATACTAAGGATAGATTGCATAAATTTGATGCTAAGTCTTCTAAATGTCTATTACTTGGTTACTCTGAGAGATCTAAAGGTTTTAGATTTTATAATACTGATGCTAAGACTATTGAAGAGTCTATTCATGTTAGATTTGACGATAAGCTTGACTCTGACCAGTCAAAGCTAGTTGAGAAATTTGCAGATTTAAGTATAAATGTTTCTGACAAAGGCAAAGCTCCAGAGGAAGCTGAACCAGAGGAAGATGATCCAGAAGAAGAAGCTGGTCCCTCTGATTCACAAACTCTGAAGAAGAGCAGAATCACTGCAGCTCATCCTAAGGAATTGATTCTGGGCAACAAAGACGAACCAGTCAGAACCAGATCAGCCTTCAGACCCTCCGAAGAGACCCTGCTTAGTCTGAAAGGATTGGTGTCCTTAATTGAACCCAAGTCCATAGATGAAGCTCTTCAAGACAAGGTTTGGATTCTGGCCATGGAAGAAGAATTGAATCAATTCTCCAAAAACGATGTTTGGAGCTTAGTGAAGAAGCCTGAGAGTGTCCATGTAATTGGAACAAAATGGGTGTTCAGAAACAAGTTGAATGAGAAAGGAGATGTAGTCAGAAACAAGGCAAGGCTAGTTGCTCAAGGCTACAGCCAGCAGGAAGGAATAGACTACACAGAAACATTTTCTCCAGTAGCTAGACTAGAAGCAATCAGACTGCTGATCTCTTTCTCAGTGAATCACAACATAGTGCTTCATCAGATGGATGTAAAGAGTGCCTTCCTAAACGGTTATATATCAGAGGAAGTCTACGTTCATCAACCCCCAGGTTTTGAAGATGAGAAGAATCCAGACCATGTGTTCAAACTGAAGAAATCACTTTATGGTCTGAAGCAAGCTCCCAGAGCATGGTATGAGAGACTCAGCTCATTCCTTCTGGAGAATGAGTTTGTAAGGGGTAAAGTAGATACAACTCTCTTTTGCAAAACTTATAAAGATGATATCTTAATTGTGCAAATTTATGTTGATGATATTATATTTGGTTCTGCTAATCAATCTCTATGCAAAGAATTTTCTGAGATGATGCAGGCTGAATTTGAGATGTTTATGATGGGAGAACTAAAGTACTTTCTGGGAATACAAGTTGATCAAACACCAGAAGGAACATATATCCATCAGAGCAAGTACACTAAAGAACTTCTGAAGAAGTTCAATATGCTGGAATCTACAGTGGCCAAGACTCCAATGCATCCTACATGCATTCTGGAGAAAGAAGATGAAAGTGGTAAAGTATGTCAGAAACTCTATCGTGGTATGATAGGTTCACTCCTTTACTTAACTGCATCTAGGCCAGATATATTGTTTAGTGTTCATTTATGTGCTCGTTTCCAATCAGATCCAAGGGAAACCCACTTAACTGCTGTTAAGAGGATCCTAAGGTATCTGAAAGGCACCACTAACCTTGGCTTGATGTATAAGAAAACATCAGAGTATAAGCTTTCAGGTTATTGTGATGCTGATTATGCTGGAGATAGAACGGAGAGAAAAAGCACTTCTGGAAATTGTCAATTTCTGGGAAGCAACCTAGTCTCATGGGCAAGCAAGAGGCAATCAACCATTGCACTATCAACTGCAGAGGCAGAATATATCTCAGCAGCAATATGCAGCACTCAGATGCTCTGGATGAAACATCAGCTGGAGGACTATCAGATCCTTGAGAGCAATATCCCAATCTATTGTGATAACACTGCTGCAATTTCATTGAGTAAGAATCCTATCTTGCATTCAAGGGCAAAGCACATTGAGGTAAAGTATCACTTTATTAGAGATTATGTACAGAAGGGCGTACTTCTTCTTAAGTTTGTTGATACTGACCATCAATGGGCAGATATCTTTACAAAGCCCTTGGCAGAGGATAGATTTAATTTTATTCTGAAAAATCTGAATATGGACTTTTGTCCAGCATGAAGATGGATCAGAACTTCTGACTATGATACTTCTTGATCAGAAGATGTCTAGTCCAGAAGGTAACTCAATCAGAGTTTATGTACCCATTGGTGCTGACTCTGAAGCTGAGACAGTAAACGTGTGTCAGTTTCTCTGATGCATAGTTCCTTGTGCCCATGTGACAGTCTGTCATAATATGTGTAGATGTGCTTCTCTCCTGCGTGTGATATGTGTATTTTCTGTTACTATGATGTCTTTAATTTTTAACCGTTGATTTTAACCTGCTTTTTGATCAACAACGGTTACTTTTAAAAACCCACTATGCACACACGTTCTCCTACACTTAAGGTTTTACATTCTCTCTCTTCAGTTTTTCAAAACCTCTCACCCACGATCTCTCACTCTCTCTCTATATTCATCATCTTCATCTTCTACCCAAAACCTTCAACCGCTCAAAATAGTGAGACAAACCAGAAATGAAGCCGCTGAAGCCACAAGTTTTCCTCACATGGTAGTAGGTCAAGCTACAGGCCAATTGGTTCCTGAAGCTCCTGATCAAGGTCAAGCTCAAGAGCAGATGATTCTTATCGCAGAACGGGGCTGTGTCGTTCACTGTGTGTACGCTCCTGAAGAACTTCAAGTACTGGCAGAATGGAGATTCGACCTCGACAATCTTGCTACAAATGGGTATGATCTTCGTCCTGAAGTCCGTGTTCAAGGCTGGGAAAATTACTTCAACAGGCTTCGAGGACCGGTGTATGACAAATTGGTCAAGGAATTCTGGAAGCACGCCGACTGCGATGATACTCAGGTGGTTTCCTACATCGCTGGAAGAAGGATCATAATCACGGAGAAGTCATTTGTGAATCTGCTAGGTGCAGACACTGCACATGGGTATCGATTTCAACTCACTGAATCGAAGCTGAAACCCAAAACGAGAGATGACACCAACAAGGCTCTGTACACCACATACAAACCGGGCAAGACTGATTACAAGGTGGTGGATCTGCACCCCAAGCTCAGAATCTGGCACAAGATTCTGCTGCACTGTATCAACCAGAGACCAAAGGGCAGTTCTCCTGATTACATCAACTTCTGCCAGAAGGCGATGTTGTTCTTCATCCAAGACAAGAAGAAGATCTGCCTTCCCTTCTTCCTGTTCTCTTACCTGAAGGAATGTATCAGGAAGTCAAGAACTACTGCCTCCATCAAGTCCGCCATCAAATATATTCCCTTTGGGAGATTGCTGTCAGATCTCTTCATTGAGAGCAACCTTGTGCAAGATATGGTCAATGCTGGATGCATAGAGGATCTGACCACCATAGTCAGTGATGTCTTCACTGCTAACTCCCTGAAGAAGATGGGTTTGGTCAAGACGAAGATTGCCCCAGCTCATGAAGATACATCCTCTGAAATCAGGAAGAGAAGGGTGCCTCTGAATGACTACCCTCTGTGGACCCAGGCTGACAATCCTGAAGCAATTCGGTGTTTCGTTGATGATCTGAAGAATCAAGGGTATGAGATTGATTTAGATGAATTCTTCAGAAGATTGCCCCCCGCTCCAGAGTTTGACTCTCTTCCCAAGAAGAAAGTTCAGAGGAAGATGGTCTTAGAAGAATCCTCTGAGGAATCTGATGGATCTCAGAAGAAGAAGAAGAAGAAGAAGGCTGACCAGCCTAAGAGGAAACATGAAGACACCACCAAACCAGATGATGGTGATAATGGTGACAATAACGATGGTCCTTCTCCTCTCAAGAAAAAGAAGAAACAAGTAAGACTCGTGGTGAAGCCCACATGTGTGGAACCTGCTGCTCAAGTGATCAAAAGGATTGAGACTCCTGTCAGCGTGACTCGGTCTTCAGCACAATCATCAAGTAAGTCTGTTATTGCTTCTGATGATGATTTAGATACATTTGATGCACTCCCTATCTCTGCCATGCTCAAACGATCTTCCAACCCACTCACTCCTATCCCAGAGTCCCAACCAGCCACACAAACCACTTCACCACCCAATTCCCCAAGGTCCTCATTTTTCTAACCTTCACCAAATGAAGCACCTCTTTGGAATATGCTTCAAAACCAACCTGCCGGACCCTCTGATCAAACCTCACCCATCACCATCCAATATAACCCATTAACTTCTGAACCCATCATTCCTGAACAACCAGAGCCCAACCAAACAGAACCTGAACCCAGAACTTCTGATCACTCTGTCCCCAGAGCATCAGAACGTCTGGCTGCCAGAACCACTGATACAGATTCTTCCACAGCCTTTACTCCTGTATCATTCCCAATCAATGTTGCTGATTCCTCACCTTCCAACAACTCTGAATTTGTTCGTAAATTTATGGAAGTTAGGAAAGAAAAGGTGTCTACCTTAGAAGAATATTACCTCACTTGTCCAAGCCCTAGGAGATATCCTGGCCCTAGACCTGAACGTCTAGTTGACCCAGATGAACCTATCTTGGCCAATCCCTTACATGAGGCAGATCCTTTGGCTCAACAGGCTCAACCTGACCCTGTGCAACAAGAGCCAGTTCAACCAGAACCAGAACAATCTGTGTCTAACCACTCCTCGGTTAGGTCACCATATCCTCTGGTTGAAACCTCTGAACCTCAACTTGGAACCTCTGAACCAAATGCTCAACTGTTTAACATTGGTTCTCCTCAAGGTGTCTCTGAGGCAAACAGCAGCAACCATCCATCCTCTCCTGAAACCAACCTATCCATTATTCCCTACACTCACCTAAGACCAACCTCCCTGTCTGAGTGCATCAGTGTGTTTAATTATGAAGCCTCACTGATGATTCGCAACGTCAAAGGGCATACTGATCTGAGTGAGAGTCCTGACTCTGTTGCTGAGGAATGGGATAATCTGAGTACTTGGTTAGTTGCTCAGGTTTCTGCTATGATGAGTCTTCTCATTGCTGAAAGGGATCAGAGGATCCAGGCTGCAAAGCAAAGGTTTGCAAGAAGAGTGGCTCTTCATGAACAATAACAAAGACATAAGCTTCTTGCAGCTATTGAAGAGGCCAGAAGAAAGAAAGAACAAGCAGAAGAAGCTGCCCGTCAAGCCGCAGCTCAAGCTGAACAAGCCATATTAGAGGCAGAACGACTTGAAGCTGAGGCTGAAGCCCTTAGATGCCAAGCACTTGCACCAGTAGTGTTTACTCCTGCTGCTTCTGCTTCCATTCCAGCTCATCAAGCTGCTCAGAATGTTCCTTCCAGTTCTACTCAGTCAAGCTCGTCCAGACTCGACATCATGGAACAGCGTCTTGACACTCATGAGTCTATGCTTATAGACATGAAGCAAATGATGATGGAACTTCTGCGTCGCACTGATAAACCCTAGTCTTAGGATCTCCTCGTTTTTTCCCTCTTAACTTTGTTTTATTTTAACTTCCGTTTATTTTTATTTTTTATTTTTTTGCTATCTTTAGTTTTTCAACTTTGTTCATTTGTGATTATTTCTGCATCTCTATATATATATACTCTGTCACATTTTGTTTGCAAAATCTTTTTATTCATAATCTGTTTATGTTTACATCATACATTCGTTTTCTCTTTTCCTAAAGTCTAGAATGGAGGATCCTTCCTCATTCTTCTGCACTCTTGGCGCTGCTCTGACCTCTCCTTCTCCAGACGATCCAGTGAATACTGGATGTTGTTGATATTGACGATCAGCTCATTCCTCTCCAGAACCTCTTCTGTTGTCTTGAGCTTCCTTTCTATCGTGTCCTTCTCTTCTAGTAGCCTCAGCTCAAGCTGGCTGAGTTCTTGAACTTCTTCCACGAAGGCTAGAAATTCCTTCAAGTCGTTCTTCAGCTCTGGACGAAGATCCTCCTCAAGCAAGGTCCTCGTCAGCTCATGTATTGTGTTTGTACCCTCTGGATGCCTTATATTAAGGAACAAGTCCTCCTCAAAGGCCTTCCTTCTGAGCTCTTCTAGTGCAACCATGTATGAAGCCATTTCTGATTATAACCTTGATCGAGTTGTGAAGCTTACCCATCTCTCCATCGCTTTTTATAGGCTTCACTTTCTCTTTGAAAGTTAATGCTCCTACAGTTTCTCGAGGTTAAGTTCTTGGTAACTGACCCTTCTCTTTACTCCCTTGGCCGGTGGTAAACGTTCTTCTTTTGCATTAACTCTTCTCTTTAATTCGCCTAACTCTGACTCATGCATCGTTTTAATTTTCTTAAAACTTAGACCTTCTCTAAGGGGGAGTACCTTGTACTTCAAGCTAAGTTTTTCACACCCCAAACTTTTTGCTTATGACAAAAAGGGGGAGTACAATCCAGTTTTTGATGTGTAAGATGTGTTAGTGTGATTTATTTTTTCTTGGAGAATTTAAGAGTTCCACCTTTATGACCATAGATATGTCACTGGGCAAATACAAGGAATACATTTCACTTCTTCTGAAGTGATTTTAGTTTGACTCTGATACCCAAGACTCTGATACCTTGTCCGTTGACTCTGTTTACTTATGCGCTCTGATTATTCTATTTCATCTATGTCATAAGTTTCTCACTCTGAACTCTTATATTATTTAGCTCAGAATCTAGACTTTTCTAACGTTTTCATCAAGTATTAGATTCAGGGGGAGCTAAGCTCAGAATCAAGCAGTGACTTGAATTCAGAATGAGCAAGATAAACTATTCACATCAGGATAAGTCTCCTTCTATATCCCTAAACTCTGAGTGAATTCAGTTTATTGTTTAAGAATTGTTCATCAAAAATCTTAGTTTTGTCATCATCAAAAAGGGGGAGATTGTAAGATCAAGTTTTGATCTAGTAGTACAACTCTATGTTTTGATGATTACAAGTTAACCTTTTGATATGAACAATTGTGGTACTCTAACGTGTTTTTCTGAGTGTGCTATTTACATGCTCTGACCTCTACTCAATCTCACAGAAATCAGAAGCACTGTGCTTAAAGAGTGCCCCAAGCATCGCTTTCGCATTCACCATGTTCAGTATGAACAGTGGAAAAGCTTCAGAAGTTCTGAAGTTATACAAACTCTGATGTGGACTCAGTCACTAGAACTTCTGAAGATCGAGAAGTTCTGACAACCAAGAAACACTGAAGGTTCAGATGTTCTGATGGTGTAGAAGACTCTGAAGATCTAGAAGCTGAATAGTGGAAACTCTGATGTCCAGAAGCAAGAAACTCTGATGACCATGTACTTCCCTCTGAGTTCAGAATCAGAAGATACAACGGTCAGAGGATCTGTGCTTTCCCTCTGACTCTGATCAACCGGCTTCACAAGTTCCAACATGAAGCATTCCCCTGATCAGAAGTCTCCTAGGTTTAAAGGTCAAGTCACTTTCAAAGTACAAAAGCAACAGTACTATCTTGACGACCTACCTAACAGTCTCAGACACAGCAGAAGCTGGAATTTCCAGAACTGCCCTCCAACGGTAGCATTCCATGCAGCGTTCAAACCCTAATCCTTGGAGTATAAATAGAGACTGAAGATTGAAAGATGCGGTTGGAAGAATTCACACAAGCATAAGCCATATTCAAAAACCTTCAAGCATTCTTTCATCTGAAATTCATTGTGTTTACTATTAGCTTTTCAGAAGCAAATCTCTTGTAAACATTCTTTGTTAAACAGTTTGTTTAGTTCCTTTAGGAGATCAAGGTTGATCGGATCCTAGAGAAGACTAAGAGAGTGAATCTTAGTGTGAGCTAAGTCAGTGTAATTGTTAGTCACTTGTAGGTTTCAAGTGCAGTTGTAACTCTTACCTGATTAGTGGATTGCCTTCATTCTAAGAAGGAAGAAATCACCTTAACGGGTGGACTGGATTAGCTTGAGTGATTTATCAAGTGAACCAGGATAAAATCCTTGTGTGCTTTTCTATCTCTTATCTTTAACACTTAAGGTCTCGAAAGATTTGTCAAAATCTTTAAGGTGGAAGCTTTATCTTGAAAACGTTATTCAAACCCCCCCCCCCTTTCTACCGTTTTTCATACCTTCATAACGGGAATGGTTCACCAATGCATTAATGATGAATAACGGGAATGGTTCATCATATGGTGAATAACGGGAATGGTTCACCAAGGATGAATAACGGGAATGGTTCATCCATAGTGAAGAACGAGAATGCTTCACTTGTGGCGAACGGGAACGCGTCACAATCCGGATCACATTCATTGCATTTCACGCATACATTCATTCTGACTGGAATCGTGTGCTGTTTGATTTATTGAAGCATTGTTAGAGCCAATAACATGCTAGGATTGTTTATATATATATATATATCAACATATATATCTATACCCCATATCACATGTTGAGTGTATATCTACTTATTTCCGTGAGTTGACCCTAGCGCCTTGGCTTTGGTTTCATGTTTGTGTTTGGGCGGTCGGCCTGCTGCCAGACGTCGACGGTGGATTGGGTTTCGATGGTCTCTCCCTCGGGGGGGATCAGGTTTGAGTTGGTGGACTGACATGCCCCACCGCTTGGGTGATCGATCTTGTGGGTCATCGAGCGACGTACCGGGGAAGGGTCATGGAGGACCGGACTGACGAGCGTGGACGTCTAACGAAAGGAGTTCTACGACGCATGGAGCTGAGCTTCAACTTGCCGACTTCAGTTCGCTGTGGTGCTGGTACTGGAAGGGTAGGTTTAGGCAGGCGTCATGGTTTGTGTAGAGCTCTGATTCGTTTTGCTTTTGGGATAGGGTAGGTTCCCGACGCATGACTTTTTGTGTGGTTCTCTTCCTGAGGGATCACAGTGAGTCAGTCGGACCATAGGGGTCTTTGCTTAGGCCATTTTGAGGCCGACTTTCTCCTAGTGGGTTGTAATTATAAACTTTCTTACTCACACTTCTGGTTTTGTATATTTTTGCCTACGGGCACACTACTTTGGAGTCACTGCGAGTGCGCGTGACGTGGGAGTGCAGCTGAGGCTGTACATGTGTATATATTTGTATATTGGGTAGTTAGTGTTGGGTTATGTCTTTATTTTCTATCGCTTTATTTAAAAGGAATCAGACGAAAAAAAAAATTACATGTTTTCCGCGTGAAGTTTATTTTTGGTTACTAAAGTGACACCCGGAAATCGGGGTGTTACAGGAGTCTTGGTGATGTGATCAGAAGATACGCGTATAAGGATGTATACTCATCAGAAGTGATGGTTCAGAGTTTGCGTAGATCACATGAGAACATAGAGTCTTGTCCAGATTTAATTGGAATAGAGCGTCAGAAGCAAATTTAGTTCAGAATATGAACAAAATGTATTCCTTATTTGAGACGCTTGACAATATCTATGTGCTATAAGTAATTGATACTTATTCTCCTCTACTGGTTTTATATAATATAAAAAAAAATTATCAAAACCATTTTATGTACTCCCCCTTTTTGTCATAATCAAAAAGAGTGAAAAACAAAGTCACAAACAACAATAACAAACAAGTAACAACGATGCAAGGGAAGCTGTTATTATTGCTGAACGGAGAAAGAGTACAGAGGTTAGAGAGGAATGAAGAAAACTAATCCTAGATACATAGGAAAGCACGGGAGTTCTTCATGGAGAGAAGCTGAAGATGCAGGGGACATATGTCCTGATCAATAGAGGCCAACTGGTTACCCAGTTCTTTCTTCAGAGCTTCATGCTCCTGGACAACATCTTGATCGGGTTCGGCTTGATCTGCTTCGTATTCAAGGAGCATACAGATGCCCTCAAATTCAGCTTCCAGATCCTTCCGGCGAGAGGCCAGACGAAGGAGGTCATTCAGAACAACTTGAAGATTCTGAAGACAGTGGGTCTGATGAGAAGTTAGCCAGCAATTCAGAAGATTCTCAATCTTCAGAAGAGCGTGAGAAATCTGAGAGGTAGATAAATTGACGCTCCATGGGAAGACTTGGTCAAATACCATAGTCTTAAGTTCAGAAATCAAATTGACAGTAGTCATTTTGATGTAGAAGAGAGGAGAATTGATATGAATGGAGGAGAGTTGATTGAGTGGTGAAGGAGAAGATGAACGCATTAGATTATAAAGAAAAAGAGTAACAGAAATTCATGCATAAAACTTATCAAATCATAAAAGCATGTGAGTTACTAAGTGGACGGTGCATTGAGTAATTAAAGTGAAATTGAACACAGTCAAACATTAATTAAATTCTCATACAAATGATAAATGCATGCAGGGTAGATGAGATGGGTTCAAGGCTAGGAAGTAGAGGGAAGATTTTCCATCAGATACTTCATTATTGCTTCCATTTTGCTTGAGGACTCCTGAATCTGCCTGCTTTGTTCATTCTGAACACGTCCTTGTTGCTCAACCATCTGAAATAATCTCTGCTGATCATCCTGAATTATGTCAATCCTGGCAGCAAGAATAGCAACTTCTGGAGCTTGAGCAGAGGTAGGAACTTCAGCCTCTGATGGATTTTCAGCAACGACTTGAGTTGGCACTTGCTTCTCAACTTCATCAACAATAGCATCTTCCAGAATTACTATCCCTTCAGAACTGTCTTCTGCAGCCTCTGCTGAGATCATCTCAACATCTTCTGAGGTACGTTAAGAGATAACAGAATCTCTTTCAGCCACAGCTCTTCTTAAAGGTTCACAAACCTTGTGCAGCACCCTCTGTCTTTGCTCATAGGCCCTTTCAGATGCATTATGAATTCTTACACGTTTTTCACTGTTCAGCTGCTTCTGAAATGCATAAGCTCTGCTTTCTGACCATCTTCCAAATGCAGACCACAGACCATCAACAAAAGAAGCATCAAACTGATTATCAGTTACCTGATATAACCATTGTAGTCTTCTGGTTGCCTCTTCAGAGAACTCTTGAATCAGTTGAATGAGATTTTGGGGTCTGAGGGAGGTTGCCAAGGTCAAGACAGGCTGAGAGGTTCTGGCAGCATTTGAGCTTGAAGCATTTGAGCTATCAGGTCTTGGTTGTTCTGAAGGAGTAGAATCAATCTCATGGTCCTTTACTATGCCTGAGTGATCTGATTCATCCATGTACTCAGCTTCAGAGATCGTTACTTGTCTTTGCCTTGAGGTAGCAGTCTTCTCAGGCGAAGTAAAACTCAGATCTCGTGAGTTGACTGCAGAATAGTTGGACAAAGATACATAGAAAGACTCAGGAGCAACCTGAAGCTGGTCTTCAAAGTTGGAAGCTACTTGTTGAAGAGGCTTGACATTGAAGGGTGGTTCAAGAATCTGAACATCATCATCCTCTTTTTCTACCTCAGCAGGGATCTCACCAGTTTGAGTTATCAGAAGGGTGTGTGAAGTGGATGGAGGCTTGGGAGTGAATTGTTGAACCAAGGTTCTCAGAGTAGCCTCACTTTGAATAATACCTTGAATGAAGGAATTGAAAGGAGGTACAGGTTCAGTTGTGGTGGATGTGGAAGAGGTGTGAATTGGGATGGAAGGGATGACAGTGGTAGCTGTTTGGATGGGTGAGTTAGGAGCTTGTGTTTCAGCTTGTGTTTCAGGCTGAGTGGGTGCTGTTTGGGTTGAGGTAGGCATGGAGGTAGATATAGGCAGGGGTTGTTTAGGAATAACTACTAAAGCAGAATCAGAGTTAATGCTTTCAGTAATTACCTTACTTGGGCTTCTGATGGATGTGGTTCTGGTGAGTTTTGCAGCCCTTGCTGGATCAGAGGTGCTCTTTGATCTTCTTTCCCTTTGTGCTTCTGAAGCAGGGTCAGATGCTTGCTCTGCTTCTGCCTCTTTCTGCTGAAGTGGACCCTTCAAAGGCAGTTTTCTTCTCTTCACTAAGGGTATAGCATCAGAATCCGTGGATTCTTCAGCTTCTGAGGATTCCCTTATAACCTGAAGCACATCCTGGATGATCTCACAGTCATTCTGCTCATCCTCTTCCTCAAAAATAACTTTACGCCTCTTGGCAAGAGGAACATCATCATCTTCAGTCTCCTCACTTGAGGAGTCTTCCCAGGAGTTCTCAGAGCTTTCAGATTCAGACAGTTGACGTGATTGCACTGAGGTTCTCTTAGGAGGTCTTTCAGGAGAGGGTTCCCTGATGACCACTGTCTTGGATGCAGCTTTCTTCTTTGTAGGTTCCTCTGTCAGAATCCCTTTGCCCTTGGGATCTGAAGACTTGCTGCTGGTTGCCCTTTTTGACTTCCTTGTTGCCATCTCAGGAGGACTGTCAGGAAGTGATTTGACAAAATCCTCAAGAGTGATAGGATCTCCTTGTCTTCTGAGCATCCTCACATACTCCAGAATGCATGCTGGGTTGTCCTTTTTGGACCAAAGAGGAAAGTCATCAATAGGGTAGTTCCTCTGACGAACTTCATCAGAAGTGTCTTCTGTGGGAACAACTTGAACTTTCTCAATGATTTGCATTTTCTTCAACTTGGTTCCATTGAGAGCATCGCCAATAGACATGGCCAGATCTTCATGAAGTCCAAGGTCTGACAGGGTCTTAACAAGTTTATTCTGGACAAAGATATCTGATAGCAACCTTCCATACGGAATGTAAGAAATTAACCTCTTGTTCTCAGTAGCTGTGGTCTTTGATTTCTCAATGCATTCCTTCAGATAGTTGAAGAGCAGAAACGGCAGACATATAGGCTCACCCTTAGAAATGTAGTACATGATTACCTTTTGAGTTGCATTAAGGTAATCAGTTCCACCGGTTCTGGGGTGAATGCAGGTAATGAAAATCTTCTGCCAAATCTTCATCTGAGCTTTCAAATCCTTTATGTTGTACTTGGTTTTCTCCAGAGACCAATTGTCATAAATCGCCTTGTTGACTACGTTTTTCATCCCAGGAACATTGACATCAACATTTTTGATCCTTTTTCCTTGCTGGAAACCCATACCTAGAAGCTTTGCAATGGACTCTTCTGAAATCACAATCTTCTTGTCCAGCACATGAGAAACGACATAGTAGTCATTGCAAACTGCGTTTTTCCAAAACTCTACAACCAGTTTGTGATAAATCGGACCACAGAGCCTTTCAAAGTAGCCAGACCATCCTTGCAAATCGACCTGATCCCTGATGCTGAACCCATGATCAGCCAGGTTTTCGAGATCAACTCTTGCTTCACAGCACACACTCAGATCTTCTGCTTTCTTGACACATGTGACTGCATTTGTTGCATTCAGAATCTTCTGGGCTTCTTCAAATCTTTGGTTCTCTTGTTCTTCAGCAGTTTGTTTGGAAGAAGCAGTAACATTTACCTTTGGTTTCCTTGATTTGCCCATGATTCTCAGTGAATGAGGTTTAGGGTTCAGAGAGAAAGGGGAAATGTTGGAGGGAGGAGTATGAATGAATGCAATGCACACGAAGAATTTGAAAACCGTCTGTGTAAGTAAGTGGAAGATCGTGTGTGAATAGTGTGTATAGTGGGTTTAATGGTAACCGTTGATGGTTTTAAAGAATTAAAGGCAAGTGTTGGTCAATCTGCAAGTGCACAGATATCTCCGGGTTTTAATTTATCGAACCACAGGGAATTGGAATGTGAATTCAGTTTAAGAGTCAAGTTCAAGGTTGAAAAGCGAGTAAAATTCAGTTTTAATGATTGGTTGTTTCTTGAGTTTGTAAAAAGACAAGTGATCAAGTAATAAAGCGATTGAAATTCAGAGATGAGATTGCCTTGGGTTCTTGCTCAACAAATTCAGTTTTAGCAAACCTTCCTATTCAATTAATCCTGAGTCTCTCCTTGATGTTCTAGCCTAGATAGTCATCTATCGATGCCTCGTAAAGAAAACCCTTTCTAATCAAAAGATAGATTCAATTCCTTGATAACCTAAACATTTGTTAGAAGCACTAAGCATGCATTTCAGGCCAACAAACCTCAACCCTTCCTCTATTCCTAGCAGCAAGTATAGAAGCGGTAATCTCACAACAAGTCCCAATTCTATAACAAACTATCGTTATGTTTATAGAAAAGTAAAAAGCTAGCATGCATTCAAGCTTGGAAGATAAATCATAGAAGTGAGATTCAAGGGTTTACTCAGAACAACATGAATAGAAAAGGATTGATAGCTAAAACATTCAAAGTCTTACAAAGAACCCAAAACAAAAGGGGTTTTAGCCAAGCATGGCTATAGAATCCATACAAGAAAAGAAGGATAAAACCTGGAACATGGACTTGGAGAATGCTTCTCCTCAAGCTCCAGAGCCTAACCCTACTTCTAACTTATTTAGGAATGTATAGAAATGACAAAAGTTACAAAAGAAATGACAAAAAGCCTATTTATAGGCAAACAGGTCGAGTCTGGGCGCTCAGGCGCCAATTAAGCACGCCTGAGCGCCAATTAAAATGCATGAAAGGTCCCTATAAAACTATGAAATTACCCTAAAAACTATGAAATTACTTAAAATGCATGAAAGGTCCCTATAAAACTATGAAATTACCAAAACAAAGTAGAAACACAAATAAAGATAAAAATGCATGAGAATGCATGAAACACTACATGAGACTCAACAAAAAGACTCAAAACAAACTAAGAAATGACCCTAAAAACACTACTAAACTAGGGTCATCAGCAAGATCAACAGTTATAAAATAGATAGTCTGAAAATAGCATAGTGGAGGAGAATAGGCATCATCATTATAGCAGATATACCACGCGACTCAAGGAACTATGTCACAAATGAAGTGACACGTGTATTGTTGCCTACCACAGAAGTTTAACCGGTGGGTTAAGTGCTTCTGATCGAGTAACTTCTGAAAGGGGTAACATCTGATGACTTCAGAGGTACCAGGGTCAGAAGTTCTGAAGAAAACCTTACTCTGGACAAAAGTCCATGTTCAGGTTTTCAAGAATAAATAAAAATCTATCTTCTGCTAAGGGCTTAGTGAAAATATCTGCCCACTGATGGTCAGTATCAACATACTCTAATGATAGAGTGCCCTTCTGAACATGATCACGAATATAATGATACTTTACCTCTATATGCTTTGCTCTTGAGTGTAGAATAGGGTTCTTGCTGAGTGAAATAGCAGTTGTATTGTCACAGTAAATATGAACCTTCTTCAGAGACAAACCATAGTCCTCCAGATGATTCTTCATCCATATGGTTTGTGTACAGCACGTGGCAGCTGAGACATACTCTGCTTCAGCAGTTGATAGAGCAGTTGTGTTCTGTCTCTTGCTTGACCAAGTGACAAGATTTGCTCTAAGGAAATGGCAGCTTCCATAGGTGCTTTTCCTTTCCACTCTGTCTCCAGCAAAGTCAGCATCACAAAAACCTAAAAGTGTATACTCTGATGTTTTTCTATACATCAAGCCAAGGTTAGTGGTTCCTTTCATATATTTGAGGATCCTCTTAATAGCAGTTAAGTGAGTCTCTCTAGGTTCTGATTGGAATCTAGCACAGAGATGCACACTAAATAATATATCAGGTCTGGAGGCAGTTAAGTAAAGAAGAGAGCCTATCATTCCACGATAAAGCTTCTGACAAACCGTAGAGGAAACTTCCTCTTTCTCGAGAATGCATGTTGGATGCATTGGAGTCTTAGAAATGTTGCAGTCACTCATGTTGAACTTCTTCAGAAGTTCCAAGGTGTACTTCTTCTGATGGATATAGGTGACTCCTGGTCGTTGATCTATTTGAATTCCTAGGAAGTATTTGAGTTCTCCCATCATGCTCATTTCGAATTCAGCCTGCATCAACTTAGAAAATTCCTTGCACAAGGAGGGATTAGCATAACCAAAAATGATGTCATCAACATAAATCTGAACTATGAGAATATCATTCTTTTAGGTTATGCAGAAAAGAGTATTGTCACCTTTACCCCTTACAAACTCATTCTGTAGAAGAAAGGAGCTGAGCCTTTCATACCACGCTCTGGGAGCTTGTTTCAGTCCATAGAGTGACTTCTTGAGCTTGTAGACATGATCTGGATATTTGTCATCTTCAAAGCCAGGAGGTTGCTTGACATACACTTCTTCAGAAATGTAGTCATTTAGGAATGCACTCTTGACATCCATCTGATGGAGAATGATGTTGTGATTTACTGAGAAGGAGATCAGTAGCCTTATAGCTTCAAGCCTTGCTACAGGAACAAAGGTCTCAGTGTAATCAATTCCCTCTTGTTGACTGTAGCCTTGAGCCACCAGTCTTGCTTTGTTTCTTGTTACTTCTCCTTTTTCATTCAGCTTGTTTCTGAATACCCACTTGGTTCCTATGACATGGAAACCTTTGGGTTTAGGCATTAAGGTCCATACATCATTCTTGGTGAACTGATCTAGCTCTTCTTGCATTGTCAGAATCCAGCCTTTGTCTTCAAGAGCTTCATCAACTGATTTGGGCTCAATGAGAGAAACAAGTCCCTTCAGACTTAGAAGAGTCTCTTCTGAAGGCTTGAGCATAGACCTGGTTCTGACGGGAGCATCTTTGTTGCCAATAATCAGTTCTTCTGGCTGAGAGACAGCTAATATTTTCTTCTTCTGAAGCTGATCAGAAGTTGTTGGAGCAACTTCAGATGCTTCTGCCTCTGGAGCAACATCCTCTGAGCTGTTCTTTGGTTGATTTGCTTCCGAACAATCAATGCTTAAATCTGCAAATCTTTCAAACAGCTTTGACTTTTCTGAGCCAAGCTTATCATCAAATCTAATTTGAATAGACTCGTCAACAGTTTGATGAATAATATTATAAATTCTAAAACCTTTAGATCTTTCAGAATAACCAAGAAAATAGCATTTTAAAGCTTTAGAATCGAATTTACCCAATTGCTCCTTAGTGTTGAGCATGTAGCAAGTACTTCCGAATGGATGGAAGTAAGAGATATCAGGTTGTCTTCCTTTGCACAGCTCATAAGGAGTCTTCTCCAGAATAGGTCTGATGGAGATTCTGTTCTGGATATAGCAAGCAGTGTTGATTGCTTCTGCCCAGAAGTGCTTGGCCATACTTGATTCTTGCATCATGGTGCGAGCCATCTCCTGAAGAGTTCTGTTCTTTCTTTCAACAACTCCATTTTGTTGGGGAATGCGAGGACAGGAGAAGTTGTGAGAGATTCCTTGAGAATTGAACAATTCTTCAAAAGCTTTGTTCTCAAATTCTCCACCATGATCACTTCTGACAGTAATCACTGAAGTTTGGAACTCCTTCTGAACTTGAGTGATGAAGTTGGTAAACATAGTGTGTGTTTCATCTTTATGCCTTAGGAACTTTACCCATGTTCACCTGCTGTAGTCATCTACAATGACTAACCCATACTTCTTTCCTCCAATGGATTCAGTTTTCACTGGTCCAAAGAGATCAATGTGAAGTAGCTCAAGGGGCCTTGTTGTAGATACCACGTTCTTTGCTTTAAATGGTTTCTTGGTGAATTTTCCCTTCTGACAAGCTTCACACAGAGCCTCTGAAGAATACTTCAGACGAGGTTTATCTTGCTGAGCTGAGAGATCTTCCTGAGGCTTGCATGCCCTAGGCGTCTGTGTCAAACCCATTGCTCATCATTAACGAACATGAGACACTTGACCTTCTGAGACAGCAGTTCAGAAGATTTGATTTTGTAAATATCATTTCTTCTCTTCCCAGAAAACAGGACGGTTCCATCTGTTTGATTGATAGCTTTGCAGCCGGTTTGATTGAAGATTACATCGTAACCTTTGTCAGCAATTTGGCTTATGGAGAGCAAGTTATGAAATAATCCTTCCACCAGAAGTACATCATTGATAACTGGAATTTTTCCATCTCCTATGGAACCTTTTCCAATGATTTTTCCCTTCTGGTTTCCTCCAAAGCCAACGTCTCCTCCTGACTTAAGCGGTACAAGCTTTTGGAATATAGACTTTATGCTCGTCATGTGTCGCGAGCATCCACTGTCCAGGTACCATGACAGGTGTCTTAACTGAGCTGCATAAGATGTCTGCAACAGGAATAATTTTTGTCTTAGGTATCCATATCTTGGGTCCTTTCTTGTTAGTTTTCCCAGAAGTTCTTGGAACTTTGGGTGCAACAGGAGGATAATACATAGGAACCTGATTATAATACTTAGACATGTCAAGTTTAAACTTTCCCTTTGGTTTCACCACCTTTGGTGTAACCTTTTCTGGAATGACAGTGCCAGCGGGAACGAAATGCTTATGCAATGGTTCGCGTTTGGGTTCAGATGACTCATCTCTCATGGATTGAGAGTAGCCAAGGCCATTGTTCCCATTTCTGCCCATGCCATAGATCATTGAAGCCATAAGACTTCTGTCTATGTGATCGAGGTCGTACCTGATACAAATAATTAATTTAGAAAACTGTAGTACTAGGAAGTGACTCCTAAGTCGTTTCCCAAGGATTATCGTTTCAACAAAGACTCAGTATTAAGAACGCACACACACTGGGGGGTTTTGTGATTCAGTTCAAAAGATTAGCAGAACGTAAAAATAGATTAATATGATAATTAAAGACGGACGAATCCCTTTATTCAGTATATCGCTGCTCAATCACGGGTATCTAAAGATCAATTCTTGTTATTAGTTTACTAGTTCGTGAGAATTAATTAACTAAGCGATAACTAATTCACAGATTCCTAAACTAAGTGATTAAGAATCTTTTACGCCCTAATATGAACTAAGCGAACATACATCATCTTCTATTTCTAATCTTAAGGAATTAAGCAAACCTAAGCCAGAAGTAGAGATGAAGAAAACTAATAGGCGAATTCTATTAAGCACTATACCTCAAGAGCGCGATATACTTTGCAAAGGAATTCGTTCGAAAGGAATTAGCCTTCCATGGATGGGGCGAATTCAGCAATTAATTCGGAGGAAGTAGGGAATAAAAGCATAAACCCTAGCAGAGCTCTAGTAATTACTGAAAAACGAAAATTATATTAAATAATAGCAGAAGGCAAAAGGTAATTGTTTCTCTCAGCACAAACCCTTAAATAAGAGCTGAGATCACAAATCCTAATCAAAATCAAATCCTAAAAGATAACAATAAATCCTAACAAATCCTAAAGATAGAGTTTTAAAATAACAACCTAAATAAGTTTGAATCTGAAAGATATCAAACTCAATTTATTCCGAAATTAAATCCTAGTATTTCCTAAAATACAATCTTCACTCCAGCACAATCAAATCTTCATTCCGTAATTCTCCAAAATGCCCTTGATGTCAAATAAAACCTGAAAATAAGAATAAACGTAATTAGACCAAATAATAGAAATCTATGTCAAGCAAGGTCAATTAATTACGAATAATCATTAATAATGACAAATTAAGGCTATATAAAATGGGTAAAATATTGCTCATCACTATGCCCTTGGCAAAGAACCTTTGAAACGCTTTCTCATATTTTGTCTCATACTTAATATCAGATGGTGCAAGTTGATCTTCTAGCACAGCATTTTTAGCACGAAGAACAGAGTTGCCATTAACAAGAGTATAGTTTTCTTCCATGAGTTCAGAGACTGACTTCTCATGAACTTCTGAAGAACAGGTTTTAACAGCATATTTCCTTTTAAGTTCTTTATGCTTATTTAGCAGAACATCATGTTTCTTCATTATTTCAAATAAAGCAGTTCTTAGCTCAGATAGAGAAAATTTAGAGAATACCTCATCGTCATTCTCAGAGTCTGAGTCACCTTCTGAAGCTTCAGCACTTCTGCTGGTGGTAGCCATCAGAGCCTCCACAGCTTCATCTTCTTCTGATTCAGCTTCATCAGAGTCAGTTGCATCGAAGGTCACGAGAGCTTTCTTCTTGAAGAATTTTCTTGGTCTCTTGTCCTTCTTTAGCTTGGGACAGTCACTCTTGTAGTGCCCAGATTCCTTGCACTCGAAGCAAGTGACTTCCTTTCCAGATGATTTCTTCTGACCAGATGAAGATTCATATCTTCCTGAACTTTTCTTTGGTCCTTTGCCTTTGCTATGTCTGTTCTTCCAGAGTTTGCTTAATCTCTTTGTGAAAAGAGATAGCTCTTCATCACCAGATGCATCTGATAGCTCTTCAGAGGAATCTTCCTCTTCTGCCTGATAAGCTTTCGCTTTGTCAGACCTTGACTTAAGAGCAATAGATTTGTCTTTCTTCTGAGGCTTTTCCTCTTTGAGTTCAATCTCATGACTTCTGAGATGACTCACGAGTTCTTCTAACTTCAACGAGTTCAGATTCCTAGAGAGTTTCAGTGCAGTGACAAAAGCCCTCCACTCCTTAGGCAAACTTCTGATGATCTTTTTGACATGATCACCAGTAGAGTAGCCCTTGTTTAGCACTCTGATTCCAGCAATCAGAGTTTGAAACCTTGAGTACATCTCCTCAATGGTTTCACCAGATTCCATCTTAAATTGCTCATATTGTTGTATGAGAGCAAGAGCCTTGGTTTCCTTGACCTCTTCATTTCCTTCATGCGTCATGACCAAGGAGTCAAAGATGGATTTTGCTGTTTCTTTGTCAGAGATCTTCTCATACTCAATATATGATATTGAGCTGAATAGCATAGACTTCGCCTTGTGATGATCCTTGAAACGCTTCTTCTGAGCGTCAGTCATTTCAGAACGAGGGATCTTCACTCCTGAAGCATCTACTGGATCAATATAGCCTTCAATGACCATATCCCAGAGATCTGGGTCAGTGCCAAGGAAATAACACTCTATTCCATCTTTCCAGTACTCAAACTTTTCACCATCAAAGATTGGTGCTCTGAGTTGGTTGTTGTTGTTGTTGTTGTCAGCGGAAGTATTGGCTTGGGCCATCGTTGTTTTTCACACTAGGTTCTGGATCACTGAACACTGTTAGGTGTTTAAATCAGAACCGGAGCTCTGATGCCAATTGAAGGTGCGAAAAACACTAGAAAGGGGGGGTTTGAATAGAGTTTTTGAATAAAGGGTGTACTTTTAGAACTTTTTGAAACTCAAAGATAAGAACTAGGTGCTGAAGGATACGAAGTGAAGCACGCAAGTATTTTATCTTGGTTCACTTGAGATAAAAGCTCAAGCTAATCTAGTCCACCCGTGAAGGTGATTTCTTCCTTCTTCTGATGAAGGTAATTCACTAAAATCAATGAGTGTTACAACTGCACTTTGCTACCTGCTAAGTGACTAACAATACACTGATTTTCTCACTAGTATCCTCTTAAGAAGCTGATCTACCGATCCTCTTAAGACTAGCTAAACACTGAATCAACCTTGATTCAGTACTCTCAAGATCCGACCAACCTTGGTCTCTTAAGGAACTTCACAATGTAAAGTAAAAGGTTTCGGGTTAACAAGTTGTGCTTCTAAAAAGCTAATAGTAAACTCAGATGTTTAAGAACAGTGAAGAAATAATGCTAAGAGAATGTTCGAATAAGTTGAATGTATTCAGCAAAGTTTCTTAGCTTCTTTCTTCTTTCTTCAGCCTTTAAATACTCCAAGACTTGTGATGTAGCCGTTGCTAGGGTTTTGTCCGTTGGAGTGGCAATCTTGTAAAATCAGACTGCTAGGCTGCACGAGGTAGGTGGCGGACAGACTGAGACTTGTACGATGTTGTACTATGATAGCGACCTGTCCTTTCACCAGTTTACTTGAGATCTGAAGGCTTCAGATGAACGTTGGTGAAGCTTCTGATCCTTGTCGGATTAAAGCTTGGATTCTTCTGACCTTGCAACTTCTGCTTCTGAACAAGTTCCTCAGAACTTCTGAACGTCAGAGCTAGAATAGCTTGGGTCTTCAAAACCAACTTCTTGCAGGTCTTCAGAACTTGAGTCTTCTACTTCTGGACCGTTCCACTGGAACATCTGGTCTTTAGAACTTCTGACTCTGGTTCTAGAACTTCTGAGAGCTTGTATCTTCAGAACTTCTGAAGGTTTTGCCACTGTTCTGAACGAACATGGTACGCTTTAGAGCTCTCTTTTCAGTATCCCTTGGTTCTTCTTCTTCTGAATAAATAGGCTTGGGTCAGATTCAGAACCTGTTTGTCACAGCTAGAAAAGACAAACGTTAGGGTACCACAATTGTTCATCATCACAAACCTTAATTGTAATCATCAAAATATAGAGATGCAACCACTGATCAAACCTTGATCTTACACCCTCGACCGTTATTTTATGGCTAATTGGTAATCAAAGCTTTTCTTTATATCTAGGGCTTAGTTGCCTATTGGTTACTAGTCCGATAACCCGTGCGTTGCACGGAATTTTATGTTGAAATTTTGTAATAAATTAATATATTTTTATATATATCTAATTTTTAAATTATAAATAAGTTAATCGTGTATAAATCAACAGTGTAATAATATATGAAAAGAAAAATGAAGTAAATAAATGAAATTTTGTTGTATGCATCAAACGTTTCCAAAAAGTTCTTTAAACACTACATTTACAGTACTGGTATGTTGTTTGCCCGACTCATCCAGTATACAAAGTTTAAGACCCTTTCTTGAACGTACTCTATAGAGAGCTACATATAACTGACCATGAGTCAAGACGGGCCTCGGTAGGATGAGCCCAACCTGAGATAGTGTTTGTCCTTGGCTTTTTTCATGTCATCGCAAAGCATACTGCAATTGAAAATTGTCTTCTTCTAAATTTAATTGGAAATTTGGAATCAGAAGGTACCAAGTTCATTCTTGAAATGTCCACTATGTCATTAGCATTTGTTCTCGTGATAACAGTTGCACCAATAACACACCAAGTTCATACACAATTAATCTGGTTCCATTGCATAAACATGATGCTTGGTCTATATTTCTCAAGAGTATGATTGGAATACCCACTTCAAATAATAGTTTGTGGTTAGGGATGCCTGAATTTTTAGTTTCGTTCAAAAATTCTGTGGTAAACTATTCACCTTGGATTTCAGAATCCTCATCAGATCGCAAGGCAGAGTCGAAGCTCAGATATTCACGTTCTGGAGCAGCTATCATACCAAGCATGTAAGTGTTTATCATTTCAACAACCTCTAGTGTAGGGGCCAATATTGCTCTATCTTGAAAGAATTGCGGGTCTTTCATTTTGTGCGGAACGTCAGAATATGTATATTTAATCAATTCCATTAATGGGTCAGGACTAATCGGGATGAGCAGATGCGGTGGGATTTGAACATCATACTCTCCTGCTTCGAAATCAGGATGGCCGTCATTTCCAATTTTAAGAATTCAATTTGCAAACTCCTTGATTTCTTTTCTCATCAGTCGTCTCAGCTGCGGTTAGCCGCATGTTCTTAGACAATTTCATAACTTTACAATGCTTCCACCATGATAGAGTTTACAGTAGCTTTCACAACCTCATGTTTGATTCCTCTAGTTATTACAGGTAGTATTTGTCTAAAATCACCTCCAAGTATTACTACTTTTCCTCCAAAAGGTTTATGTACGCTGTCTTCATTTTTCAACCCCATTAAATCTCGGAGTGTAACCTCGAGAGCTTCGAAACAAAACTTTTTCAACATTGAGCTTCATCCCGTAGAATAAGGATTGTTTAAAGCAGAAGCTTTGCTCGTAGACTTCCCTACTTTATATTACATGTTGAGATCTTTGTAGCATCTAATGGAATGCAAAATTTAGAATGAATTGTTCTACTTCCAGGCAAGAATAATGATGATATGCCACTAGAAGCTGTAACACCCCCTTTTTCCCATTGTTTTATTTAAAAACGTTTATCAGAGTTTAAAAACATATCAAGGGAGTATTACACTTCTTCACGAAAACTCATTAAAATTAACACTGATTGTGTTTGAAAATTTATAAGTTCATATGCTTTTCAAAGAATGAATTATTCCTGCCAATGAAATTTCTAAACCAGTCAGATAATCCTAAGATGCATAAAATCACTTATTTAAATAGGTTTATCTTCCATGATATTCCAATAAAATTCATCATACTCAGAACTGAATTTCATAAGCACTTCGGCCGTCAACAGTACGACATCGCCATCATTTAGAAAATTATTCAACAACTTCCATAAGAAGAGATTATAAAATCCTCTCAACATAAATGTAAAAGTAACGTAAAATATCTAACCAGTGTTACATTACAGAGCAAGACACTTATTTTATAATAATAATAATAATAATAACATAAGCTAAGACTCTCCGAAGCTACTCCTCATGAGCCACATCTCTACCTCCTGTACCTGAGCGATGTCGCATAGAACATCATTCCAACAGAAGGGTAAGAACTTACATTGTATAAAATATAACATAACAAAGAGCAAGTAAACAATTCAGATCCTGCTTTATAAACTCTTCACCTTTACTTTAAAATCTGAGTGATTATAATATTTTCTCTCAAGACAGTTTCACAATTCTTATTAATGTTTCGAAAAATTATAAGCTTAAAGAAGAATAATAATTCGACTTTACCACAACAGCAAAACAATTCACCAACAAATCACCAAACACATAAAACCACTGAAAACGTGAAACTTAGTGTGTGAGACTCTAATGTATGCATGTGGTACCAATTGTTAACCTTAGCGGTATCACCGCGTCCACTCCAGACAGTTAACCACCAATGAAGTCCACTCCAGACTTCCAGAACCACGCCAGTTCTGGGACAAACCTCAGTTTTCCGATGAAAACCGACACGTTGCCTCTTGACTAAATGAAGTGTATTTCGTGCAAAAACTCATAAATTAAAACATGCAATTTTGAGACCACTCCAGCCCCAAATATATAACATATTTTCTCACCAAATTCCATAACGGAAATCACACCAAAATTGCACAAAATAACACTTCAATACAATTATCAAATCATTCACTATTCCACTGACAAAATAGCAACACAAAATCATCAAATGTCTCATATCAATTACTAGAATCAGTTTCAGAATCAATCTCAGAAATAAGCAGAAACATAGCAAACTTGCATATAATCCTGGTACTAAATGAGCAGTCCAAAAATTATGAAAATTTTACCAAACATAGCCTTATACGTTAGCTTTCATATAAAATTGGTTTCACCCAATTTGGAATTCTGTAGAGAGAGTTATGGTCTCTACAGCACAGGCTGTTAGGGTTTCTGCGAGCAGAAACAGAGTGAACTTGCAGATAATTCTGGTATTGAACCAGCAATCTAAAAATTATGATAATATTACCCAATATAGCCCTATGAGTTAGCTTTCATACAAAATTGGTTTCACTCAATTCGGAATTCTGTAGAGAGAGTTATGCTCTCTATAACACAGGCTGCTAGGGTGTCTGCGGGCAGAAACAGAATAAACTTGCAAATGATTCTGGTATTGAACCAGCAATCGAAAAATTATGAAAATATTACCCAACATAGCCCTATGAGTTAGCTTTCATACAAAATTGGTTTCACTCAATTTGGAATTCTGTAGAGAGAGTTATGCTCTCTACAACACAGACTGTTAGGGTATCTGCGGGCAAAACATAACAGAACCCAATTTTCCCCGGAACCTCAATTTCGCTCAAAATCAATTTTTCTCACCACATGTTAACACTCAACACAGTCTCTCAGTTCTGAATTTTCAAAAAAGATGAGGGTTCCTTCATGTTAAACTCAACCTCTGTTATTCTACAATTATACAAGATAAATTCAAACCCTTACCTCTTGAAGATCAAATTCTAGGTTTTTTCTTCTCTTTTCTTCCCTTCTCTCTTTCACGCTTCTTTTCTTCTCCTCTGCTAACTTCTCCAATTCTCAAATTCTGATTTCTCTCTTTCTAATTCACTCATATCCCTTAAATAGTCATACTAATGGGCCCCACTCTCAATTACTCACACAAAAACCTAACAAACTTATTTATCTAAATCTTATTCTATATCACATGAGATTTAAATTATAATCACATAATTCATCAAATTACCATATAGCATAATAATAATTAAGATAAAATAATAAATAACCTAATAACGAAAAGTGGGGTGTTACAGAAGCAACATAAGCACAATTAGTCCTCTAAATCTAAGTGACGCGGATAAAGTGTTTCTATGGATCTATCCCTCTCTTGCCTCTACATCGTTTACATGTGATACTATGGATCTATTATCAAAATATTCAATTGTAAAAAAGGAGTTTTTTTTAATAATGTAAATAAAATTAAGAGAAAAAAAGTATAAACAAATATTTAGAAGAATGTAATTTTGACCACATATGATCTAACGTAGCGGAGGACTTACAATTCAAAAAAACTCACGAATTGCAAGGAATTTCCGCGTTCCTAATTCATGCTCATACTTTTCGAATAGCATCATACACAACATAAACTACCCAAGTTTTCTTTTTGCGTTTAACTCTCTTTTATATGGTTTTGTAATCCTATGTCGAGTATCTCAACACTTCCATATTACAATAAATCTTTTGCAGAAAAAAAAAATACTAAAATTATGAAAAATATACTAACATTGCAATGGTATTATTAAGAAATTATTTTCTCTATTATCTAGTTCACATAATGTATCTAGATAATATCTATGTCACTATTCTTTTATAGAAGAGAACACAATAATTTTTTCTTTTTTAAAAAGAAATAGATCACCTCCACCTTATTATTTCAGTTATGCAAAAAAATATTTCTTTTGTATATTTTATTGGCAGAGACTATTTGGACCATCCCTCTTTACTATCCACACCATCCCCTTTTTTTATAATTCCAAAAATACCCCCCACATAGAAAACAAACAAAGCAGTAAAAAAAATACTCTCACAATCTCACCTTCTTCTTCCTTCTTCCTCTTCCACTCTCACCTTCCCCCATCCATATTTCATCTTCTAAATCAATATATCACACACCTTGAAGCTTCAAATCAGTGTAGAAGATAAGTGAGTGAGATCAAGAGAAGATTAGAAGCTCAAAATAGGTGAGATTTTGGGATTTTTACGGGTTTTTCGCGTAAATCTGGGTTGAATATGTGGGTTCTGGTTCGTTCCGCCACTTAAAATGCGGACGTTTAATTGCTACCGCTATTTTAGTAGCGGTAACTTCCGCTATCTTAGTAGCGGTAACTACCGCTATCTTAGTAGCGGTAACTACCGCAATTAAAATAGTTGTAACGTCCGCTATCAAGGTAGCTGTAACTTCCGCTATTAAGATAGCAGTTACAGCTATCTTGATAGCGGAAGTTACAGCTATCTTGATAGCGGAAGTTACCGCTATCTTGACTACGGTAGTTACCGCTATCTTGATTGCGGAAGGTTTTGAATTTAACAGACGTCAATTTCCCTTATGTTTTGTCTAATGCTCACGTTTGTTGTGTCTGCTATCTTGATAGCGGAAGTTACAGCTATCTTGATAGCGGAAGTTACCGCTATCTTGACTGCGGTAGTTACCGCTATCTTGATTGCGGAAGGTTTTGAATTTAACAGACGTCGATTTCCCTTATGTTGGGATTAGGTTTTTTTTTTAATTGGAGCAGTTATTTTTTAAAATATTTGGGGGTATAAATGTATTTTTGCACTTAAGGGGATGGTGTGGATAGTAAAGAGGGATGGTCCAAATAGTCTCTGCCTATTTTATTAGTATAACATATATTAAAGATTAAAACATCAAAGAAAATAAAAAAGTTAATATATGGATTGATACACGGCTAAAAACTAATTCAAGGACTTTAGTAAAAAGCAGTTAAGATTATAATATTAGCTAAAATTACATTAAAATCACTCGTCTTTTACATCCAATAACCGCAAGCCAGAAGCTCCTTCAAGGCCAAGGAATCTGGCTCATATCCCCAATGGATTGTGCTATGGTGTTTGACGGTGGATCTTCCTACGTCATCCCAACAGCCCGACTTGTATTTCAAATCGTAAATTGAAAGTGGTTCAACTTTATCCATGGCCAATAGGGCAAGGTCTTCCTATCTGCTTATGAAAACATGATAGATGTGAGGGACCTTCCTCAGTTTATTCCCTACAAAGCAAACTTGATCCTCACAATGTGGAAAAAATACACTGTCAAGACATCGTTCATTAACACATAACACATGTCACAAAAAATGTCTCACTACCCCAAAATTTCCAACTTAGTGGCATTCATCTTATTTATCTTTACATGTCTTTCATGCTTCTTAGTGCTTTTTTTTTTGATACATCGGAAGATTAACAAGTAAATAAAACGAACTAACTAAACCCAATAATGTCCTTCAACAGAAGGACTTCAAGCTCCGGGGAGGGGGTAGCCAACGCACTGTAGCCAGCAACGGGGAGAAGAGACCCTCTCTTCGCCAGACAATCTGCTACCATGTTCACGTCTCGACAGCACCAAAAAAGCTCCACTCGCCAGTTCCTTGTCATCAAAGCATGGATTTCACGCAGCACCCACCCATGGGCATGAAAGCTTGCACGGCTAGGGTCAGCTATCGCATCAATCAATTCTTTGCAGTCAGAGTTGCAAACCAGCTTACGAGTACCGTTGTCCCAAGCTAACCGGAGACCATCCCTCAACGCGAGCGCCTCAGCAAGGAAGGAGCAGCTAGCAGCTTCCAAATATTGAGATATGAAGCCATTAACCCACTTCCCCGAAGAGTCTCGAAGCACGCCACCACCTCCCATGACAATCGCATCTTCTCTATAGCTCCCGTCACTATTAAGCTTCAAGAACTCTGGAGAAGGAGGTTGCCACCTATCAATGAGAAGGTGATTATCACTATGAATCAGATCAGGTTCCAAAATGCGAGTTACATCATCATGCTCATGGCATAACCTCCGCCAAGCACAATCCAACGACCAAGGGTGAGGATCCAATATCATGTTACACCGCCATTTCCAGACGTTCCACAAACCAACCAGAAAACGAGTAGCATGGCTGCCACGAGCCTGGGATTGGATCCAGGATGAGAGTTCCAAATTCCAAAAATCTTTCCAAGCCCAAGCGCCAAGCTTTCCCCAAAGCTCCTTCGAGTGAAGGCAGTCACGCAAACCATGAAGCCCATCTTCACGAGGACCAGAACAACGAGTGCAAGCTTCAGAGGAGGCCAAATTGCAGCGAAAGCGATTAGTGTTGACAGGCAGAGCGTCGTGCAAGCAAAGCCAGACAAAGACACGAATCTTTTCCGGGACAACAAGCTTCCAAACCCACGACCAGTTCTGGACAGTTGCTGGAAATGGTGTGCGATCCCGAAGCCAACGATACCCCTCCCTTACGGTGTACCTTCCATCATTAGTATGGTTCCAAGTCCAGTTATCAGCTGCAGCAGGGTTCAGATGAGGAGTCACCCTAGAGAAATAGGCTTTTAGCTCATCGGGCAACCACGTATACAACTTGTCAAAGTTCCACTGGTTGTTAACGACCACATCACGCAAGCATAACTTGGTATCCGTAATATGAACAAATGGAAGCAGCTCTCCCAAATTCCCTTCACCAGACCAGTTGCTGTACCAAATCGAGGTGTCCCCCGATCCCAATCTGAAATGAAATCCCGCTTTAAGCTGGTCACGGGCTTTGATGATGCTCTTCCAAACGGGGGAGGCATTGTTCCGGCAAGGGACAGAAATGATAGAGTTCCCTTGAAGGTACTTATGGCTAAGAGCTTGAACCCACAACTTGTTAGAATCAGTCAAGAGATGCCAAATTGACTTACCAAGGAGGGCTGTGTTTTGGTCACCCATATCTTTCACACCCAGTCCACCATTTTCCTTATTCTTGGTGATAGTTTTCCACTTCACTAGATGCCAACCTCGATTGCCATTCCCTTTGGACCAAATGAACCGACGCATGGCCTGATTGATGCTATTAGTGATGCTCCTAGGAAGCCAAAACACTTGCATTGTGTAGGTAGGTATTGAAGCCATTACTGACTTTGTGAGACAAACTCTCCCTGCGAGATTAAGAAGATTAGTTTTCCAAGAGGCTAACTTTCTTGTGATGTTCTCAAGAAGATAGTTAAATTTTCCCCTGGACATCCTCCCCCCTGAAAGAGGGAATCCCAAGTACTTTCCGAGGTCACGAACAAAAGGAATCGGAGCAATTTGCCGGATTTCATCCCGAACCGTGGAGCAAACACCTCTAGATGATATCGCTTTGGATTTGCTTATGTTAATCTTTAGACCCGAGCTATCACAAAAGGCCTTAGAGTGTCAGCCACTAACTGGACTTGTCTCGTTGTAGTCTGACAGAACAACAAAACATCATCTGCAAAAAATAGGTGAGAGATAGGAGGGCCCTTAGAAGCAATCCTGATTGGTTTCCACTCACCTGAGTCCACTAAGTGGTGGATCTGTATGGACAATCTCTCCATGCATAACACGAACAAGTACGGAGATAGAGGGTCACCCTGACGGAGCCCACGTCCCGGCTTAAAAGTAGGCAGACGAGATCCATTCCAAAGGATTGTCAAGTTGGAACCACGAACACAACTCATAATAAGATCGATTAGCGGCCTAGGGAACTCAAACAAGTCTAAGGTCTCTTCCAAGAAATCCCAAGATACACTGTCATAAGCTTTTTCCAGGTCAATTTTGAATGCCAAACTCCCTTTCCTTGCATGAGAGTTATTCATGTAGTGGACGATTTCTTGAGCTAAGATAGCATTGTCCATAGTGCCACGGCCAGGGAGGAAACTGTTTTGCATGGGGCCAATCAAGTGGGAAAGAATAGGACGCATGCGATTCACAATTACCTTAGTGATGAGCTTATAGGTCACGTTGCATAAACTAATTGGTCGGAGCTCCTTGACTGACGAAGGATTATCAATTTTTGGAATGAGAACTACAAGAGTATCCAATAAATGATTATTCACACTAGCTGTATCAAAAGCATCCTTAACCACCTTCCACAGATCCTCGCCTACCAGGTCCCAATATTTTTTAAAAAATACCGGATGGAACCCATCTGGTCCAGGGGCTGAGAAAGATCTCATAGACATAAGAGCTTGTTTAACTTCTTCTGTGATCACCGGGAAACTAAGAATCATTTTCTCGGCAGCCTTTAAGGATGGAAATCGCTCATGGTTGAAAGCATCTGCCACCCGAGGAGAACCAGCAGCAAAGAGAGATTGAAAATGGTTGAGGACCTCCGCGGCTAGCATCCCTTGATCTGAACACCAATCTCCATCCGCAAGCTTCAAACGATGGATGCGATTCCGACGCTTGCGAGTTACAGCATGAGTGTGAAAGTAAGCGGTGTTGCGATCTCCAAACCTCACATTATTCCCTCTAGCACGCTGAAACCACAATAACTCCTCTTGTTTCAGAATTTGATTATATTCTAGCTGAAGTGCAGCATCAAGTTGAGTCATGTCAGAAGTAACTCTAAAGTTTAGCTCCCGCTGGACCCCTCTTAATCTCCCTTCAACCCAACGCTTCCTCCGCAAGATGTCCCCAAAGACCTCTTTATTGAAAATTTCAGAATCCTTCCTCACACAATCAAGCTTTGTAGTGATGACATCGTCACCACGCTGCCATGCCTGTTCCACCACTCTTTTGTAATTCGGGTGCTCAGCCCAGGCGGCAACAAACCGAAAAGGATGGTTGGAAACTGCTCTAAGTTCAGGTCCACCACATTGCACTAATAACGGGCTGTGATCTGAATGCACACGGGTAATTACTTCAACGGTTGCATCTGGAAACGCTGTTCTCCAGTCGATATCACTCAGAGCCCTATCAAGTCGTTTAGAGAGGATCAACCTGTTGTTTCTTTTGCGGAACCAAGTAAACTTGCCACCTACCATGCCAAGGTCAATTAAATTACAATCATCCAGGACAGTTGCAAAGCGTTGGGCTCGATTAGGGTGGAACTCACCTCCCCTAACTTCTGAAGGAAACAAAATTTCATTCATGTCCCCAATTAGAAGCCAAGGAATAGAGATAGAAGCACGAATGGTAGAGAGGTGTTGCCACAAGATGTCACGCTGGGATGACGCAGGGGAAGCATAGACAACACTGCAGGCCCAAGACATGTTATCCTGCCAAATTTCAAACGTTACCGCTTGAGGATGATGATGGAGAAGACGAACTGAGAGGCTAGAATTCGATCGCTTCATGACCCAAATCCCTCCACTGAAGCCGTTAGCTTCCGCCACAAAGGATGAGGTAAAACCCAAAGAGTTCCAGAAGAAACTGGCTTGGGCATATTGACATCTAGTTTCAAAAAGGAAAATGAACTCTGGTTTTTTACTCCTAATCAATTCCTTGATGAAGAGTTTACCAGACTCGTGCATGGCACCACGCACATTCCAAGCAATAATTCTGCAATCTTCAAACCCTATCATTAAGAGGATTTGAGTTAGTAAGGGGGCTTGCCCCTTGTTCACATGCATGCTAAGTTTGGATATGAAGAGAGTCATGGAGCCCATTTGCACCAATTCTCTTGTTGTAATCGTCTTCAATCTCTCCTGCTTGCATAGTTTGGCCAAAGACCATACTTTCTAGCTGAGATGCTTCCCACGTCGAGTCGTTAGGAGGATCTTTAGAGGAGCTGGCCATCACTTGTGTCCCACCTGCCTTGTCAGCCTCACTAGTTCGAAATCTTCTCTTTTTATTCTCCTGTGGGGCCACTTGGGTAATAGGCTTGGTAATCCCCATCACAAAGACTGGGTCCACCTTCCGCATGGAATTCACAACATCTGATTCCTTGGATTTGTTCACCTCTTTATTGTGCACCGGTTTTCCATAACTGGCTCCCTTACTTCCAGGCACACTTTTACGGCCTTGATTGCTGGGAGGTTTTTTCTTGCGTTTAGTAACTGTCATCCAATCACCTAATAATTCAAAATCCTCTGCAAGCTTTGTTTCCGGGATTGTAGCTTTCACATTATTAGTTTCCTTTTCCGGTGCGCCTGCGGAATCTTGCACCATCATTGCATCATTAGTTGGGCCCGGGTAATTAAAATTTTCACAAGCTAATAAGGCAACTAATTAAAATTAATCTGCAGCAACTAATAAGGCAAATAATCAAATAATCAATTCAGCAGTTAATAAGACAACTAATCAACTAATCAATCAATTAAAAAAAATTGAAAAATTAAAAATTAAAAATTAAAAATATTGCTTCAACATACCTGATGTTGATGAAGGCATAATGATAGCAAGTGTGAAGAGGAGGACTCAGACCTAGCCGCCGGGGAGAAGATACCTGAGTCATCGCTGTGGATGATATAAAAAAATCAAAATATCATGGAAAGATCATAAACCATGAATCAAATTCGTGAATATTTGGGAAAAAAAAGATTGAATGAGAAACTAAAAACCCTAAATCAATTAAGCCTTAATTGATTCAGACCTTGAGAGAAATGGTTCCTAAAAATGGAAGGTGTTTCATCTGCTTCAGCAGTTCACAGCGACACCATTCAGAACAATTTCCAATAATGATTTATCAATCTTCATGCCCTGTTTATGCCCTGCAAGCAAAAAGCAATTTTGAATACCAAATAGAGCTAAAGCAAAGAACAAACAATTACCTTGAAACTGAATCAGGTGAAGGCAAATAAAAAAAACAGTAGTCTTCTGTTGATAGCCCTCATCTTGCTTCTGCATACCCGAAAGGCCGATACCCAATTGACCCACACCATTCTGATCTGATCCAGGTTTAAGGATGTATATTGGTTCAAACACAAACGTAAAAACCTAATTCACAAATATGAAAGCATAAAGGGAGCATATCGATTCAAAGCCTCAATTGGAAAAAGGAGAATCACCTTTTTCATTCGTCGATGAGGAGGCGCTTATTAGAATGAAGTGAAGAAGAGGAATCGACGATGGAAAAAACTGGAGGCAAGGTAGAAACAGGGAGAGGCAGGGTAGATACAGAGAAACAGAGACGCGTGAGGAGAAACCGGATGCGAGAGGAGCAAAGGATTTGGGATGGAATTGTGAGAGAGGAGGAGAAAAAAGATACGCTTGAGAGGAAACATGATTGAAGAAAAGGAGAGAAAATGTGATGGCTAGGTTTATTTAACCTTTTGATTTAATTTAGTGAGTGAATATTATCAGCCAATAAAAAACAAAAATCATTGTAAGCACCAATAGGTGAAAATTATTTTAAATTTGAATCTTTTTCAAATTTGAATTACGTTAATTTGTAACTTTCCTTTCAAATTGATGACTAATTTTTAGTTCCACATTTATATTCATGATTTATAGTATTTAATTATTACTTGATTATTAGCTTATGACGCGTTGAATCTTTGACTATTTTTAATTTATGTTTATTGTCAAAACCGTGTGAATCTTTAAAGCATATCACCAATTAAGCCTATTTTTTAGTTCTGTTAATTGTCATTGACAATTTTTAATTTATGTTTATTGTCAAAACCGTGTGAATCTTGTATGAACAAAACCATGTGCATTATGGACAAAACCGTGTGAATTAAATGTGCCGATTTAAATGACTTGGACCAATAAGAAATTGACATATGAAAATTAAGTGAAATCAACCAATGAAAATGCGACATTTGGAAATTAGACTGCAACATGGCCCAATTTGGAGGATGAGCTTTATATATTATTAAGATTCTAAATCTATTCCTATAATCTATTGTCAGGTTGATAGACCACGTGATCTCATTGTGTAAATCTTAGAACATAAAGCACGGTACAAGGGTTTTGAACATCAACATATTTAATAAACTAATGAGAAGCATTTTTCCAACAGTGTAGCCCCGGGTAATGTTTCATCCACGCCTCTCTTTTGAGGTGGAGAGGTGGAATGATGAGAGAGATAGGAAGAAAAGAAAAAGTAAGAGAGAGAAAATATGAGATGTGATAGATGATAAGATGAGAGAGATAGAAATAAAAAGAGGTGAAAATGAAGTGTTTAAAAAATGAGGTGTGTATATATCATTACTCCCGCCCCTCCTGTTATTACTCGCATGGCAAGAGCTCGATCTCTTTCTCAACCATTTTTTAGTAAGATTTTGTATGAAGTTCTCATTTTTTCCCAAAGTATTACGTATTTAACTAATGCATCGTGTTCAACTCACTCATCAAAATATTATGATTTATTTTAGATATACTTACTATCTTTAGGTACGGTGTAGATGTTTGAAAACTTTAGACTCAACTATTTTTATAATATTGATCGGGGCTTCATGGACATTATCTTAATTTAACAATGTGACTTTGTAACTTTTATACTATTAATTACTGTATTAATCAAAACATTCATTTGAATACATATTTTCTTTACAAACAAGAATGAGTGTTGGAAATATAATAGGTTTATCCCCGTTTGTCCGTGCGATGCACGGATAATTTTTACGAACTACACGGTTAATTACAATTATTGAGTATTTGATATATATGAAATAATTAGGAACTAAACGAATGAGAGGTGTTGTTTGATCATCCATTGGGATGCGGCGGAGGACCTCCGCAAACCAATGTGGATGGGTTTCCCTCTGATTCATATAGTTTCCTATTGCGAATATACGACGCTTGCCACGTTCCTTGCCGAAAGCAGTCCAAGGCTCTCTCAACCCAAGACAAGAGGTCAAGAGGCGGAAAAATCCGCTCACAGACCGACTACCTTAACTCACTCCCTGACAGGGCACATGACATACAATTTTAATTAGTCAAACAATTGTATCGTTATTATCTTATGTTTATGTTTAAATGTTTTATCTTTCTTATATATATGAATTATATGAGTTTTAAATGTTAATTGTGTTTGACCCCCTTGTCGACTTGTAATTTGGCGCAGTCTTGGATGTAAAAGATAAAAGGTTGGCTGAAATATGATAACATATTAGACTATGAGGAAGATATTTGAAACTAAAATTGTATACATATCTTTCGATCTGAGACTTTGGTTTTGGATCTTGGCTGGAGAGAGAACGAAGGTCTGGAGAACGAAGACCCTCGTGAAGGTTGCATCTTTGGATCCTTGTGAAGGTAAGGAGGAGATGGAGTGGGTGGTGGCGGTGGTTGGGGAAGAAGAAGAGAGGGTGCTGCAAGGTTGTAGATCTTCTTTCTTTTGGGTCTGCTTTGTTTTTGGTTTCTGGTTGAGAAGGTTATGAGTTTTTTAGTCTTCCTTATTCCTCATCCTTCTTGCTGTCAACTTTTTCAGATTTAGTGTTTCTTGGTTTCTTTGGGATTTGGAGTTTTGCCGTGTAACACCCCGATTTCGGTGGCGTCACTTTAGTAACCAAAATAAACTTAATGCGGAAAAACGTAAATATTTTTTTTTTTGATGACAACTAAGACTGAAATAAATAAAACTCATATGCGAAAGGTAACAGAACTAATACACAATACATATAACATTCCCCGCTGTAAGTAGCGACCTCGTCACGAGTAACCTCCAGTGACGGAAAGTAGAAAAGTGTAACGCCCGTAGGCAAAATGTACAATCCCCAAAATGATAGGTCAAGTGTCAGCAACACAAGCCCTCCAAAAATAAGAATAAGTCAGAGCTAGGACACTAACACCCAACCTTAATAGACTCTAATTACCCATCCCCCATACTTCCATCATCGACTCCCATCTGGTCATGCATGAAGTCCGGGTCCACGTCGAAGGCTCAATAGTAGTCATTTCGCTCCGGGTCTTCCCCGAACGACGAGGAATCACGGAAGAATCCACCAACGACATCTGACAAAAAGGGCATACATAGCCCCCCAAACACAGGTAGCACGTGCAAGGGTCAACTTACGGAATATAGGATAGAGAATACAAGACACCAGATAAAGTATAAGGGGTATATATATATATGTTGTCTATATACATATAAGTTCTGCATTGTCTACCCTAAGGTTTAAACATAGCATGTTATCAAATCTCTAGTACAATTCCATCATCAAAGCACATAACGATATCTATCAACATCTACTCATCAAAACACATAACGATGTTTATCAACATCAACTCATCAAAACACATAACGATGTTTATCAACATCAACTCATCAAAACACATAACGATACAATTAGAGTGCATGATATGTCAATGCAACGTCAATCTCGACGATTCCGGAAAGAGTAGGCTGGGCACGTTTGAGTCGGTCCTAACACTGGCATTGTATCGACCATAACTCCCGAGTGTCCCTTACAACCTTGACATAGCCGGATCAGTCCTAACCCTGCGGGTCGACTTTTCCCTCCGCTATGCCCGACAATCAACAGGTCGATCCTAACCTCACGGTCGATCATATCCCCCGTCGATGTCCGAATTACCCGAAGGTATAAACTGTACCCGAATAACGTCACTCTGCTTGGCGACGGAACAAACCGACAACGTCACTCTGCTTGGCGACGGAACAAAACAACAACGTCACTCTGCTTGGCGACGGAACAAAACAACAACGTCACTCTGCTTGGCGACGGAAAAAAACAACAACGTCACTCTGCTTGGCGACGGAACAAAACAACAACGTCACTCTGCTTGGCGACGGAACAAAACAACAACGTCACTCTGCTTGGCGACGGAACAAAACAACAACGTCACTCTGCTTGGCGACGGGACAAACCAAAGGTATTGCCACTTATAGGCTGGGCACCTCGAGACGGTCGTAACACTAGCCTCGTGTTTAACCATTTCTGCTCGGGCGTCGCTTATCACCTTTGGCTATAGTCAAGACGGTACAAACTCTACATGGTTTGACCATTTCTGCTTGCTATGACGGACATCAACAGGCACGATACAACTCTACATGGATGATCGTTACCTCCTGTTGTGCCAGGTATAGTCAGGACCGATCCAACTCTGCATGGCTGATCGTTACTTCCTGCTATACCGAAGTACTCTGCTTGGCACTTCATCGAGTATATGCATGGGTGCAACCACTCACGATGACTCTTCGGGTCACCAATGCTCTCACGAAGTCTCACGCTTCAGTGAAGTTCCATGCTTTCCACAAGGTCTCACGCCTCAGTGGAGTATCCCGCATTCACAAGGTCTCACGCCTCAGTGAAGCTTCTCGGCTCATCCCTTGGATGGCTAACAAACTGCTCGACGAGCAAAGAGTATCAACCTACTCAAAAACCTCTTAACATTCTCAACACTTGGATCCGACGACACTTCTCGTTTTCCAAAACTAAGACCTTCATCCTAAGCTTCCTTTCGAGTTTATTATCATTATTTGAAGATTTTAGAGGTTGTTTAATGTCTTATGAGTTTTCTTTACAAAATGATATCCTTTTAATCTTATCGCGAATCTTATAAGTTCCCGGGATCTCCAAATCCCAAATGACTCCAGAGAATGTCTCGATCCATGGAAAAAACCCATAACAAGGCCCGAATCTCATTCGTCCTAACAAACTTTCCCCAAACTCTCAAAATAAAATCGGCATGACCTGCCCGCTATTCTCACTATTCAGAAACTCAGATTTCATTGCTAAAGCATAAATAACTCAGCACCATCAATCAACATGTCATATATCCACATAATAAGCAATAACCACATAACACTTAGCATATAAGGCATGCACCACACATCCTAGATTACCCACATAGCACATAGCATGTAATTCACTCTCAAAAACATTCAGTAGATGAATCATCTACATTGTCAGCCGAAGCCTCAGAAAACATTTTACCAGTCAAACACAAACAAGTGCATAAACAATAAATCAAGTCGAATTCATCGACACCTAAAGCATTAACTAGCAAGGTAAGTTGCCCTTACCTGCAGATTCTCCAGGATTATCTTCTAACTCTTCCTCACAAGCAAAGCGTTGCTCCTCAGGAAATTCCTCAAAAGTTCCTTTAAAGCAAAGTCACAGAAATACTATCAGAATCTATCGAGAACTAAGCTATCGATACTTACTAAGGTTACTCGAAGTAATCTATACTCTAAGGTACGATAATCTAGCGCGAAAAGACAAGTTTTCGGAAAAGGAAATTTTCCTCCTCCCCCTCTAATAGGCTCGGCCACTTTACACAATTATGGGGCTCGATTTTTCTTCGATAAAACTTGGTTCCTATGCTTTCATTAGCCGTAACTAAGGGTATTCTGAACTCGGAAAAATTATCGGATCAAAAACTGTCGCAGGGGTATTTTGGTCATGATTTTTAACTTAGGATTTTCAAAACTGAAATCCCAAAAATAAAATTTTGCAGGGACGTCACTAACGACGTTTATGACAACTAATCCTACTAGCACTAAGCTAAGGCGATAGTTTTCAGCCTAAAGGTTGAAGCTTTACCTCAAAAACTCCAAAAATGGGTATTTAAGGCTAAAATTGATTCCGGCGGAATTCCGGCGACATAACGGAAAATCTAATCCGGCAGAAGTGATCTTGGGCACATATAGAAGAGGTTTAGAATCAGAAATGGAAGATTCAGGATAGTTTTGCAAAAACCCATAAACTATCCGCTCAGAAAACTCTACAGAAAAGCTATGGAAAAAGCGATCAGAGGTAAGGATTAGCGACTATACCTCGAAGCCTTGAAGTAGCAACTGATTGATCGACGATCAAGCAAGAAATGAAGAAAATCTCTCCTCCTCCTCTCCTTTGCAAACTCGCGGCCTTGAATGGGTTGAAAATGGTGGAGTTTTGTGATTTCTTCTCACTTGCTTGCTATATATAGAAGATGGCAAATCGCGGGAAAATGAAAGTTTCGCGAATCTGATTTTTCCGGCGTCATTCTCCGTGAATTAAAAGATATGTTTTGGCAAAAGAATTCCAAAACCATAAAGAGGTCTCCTTGTATTTTTGGCAACTAATGCATAGTCGGTATAAAACTATTTTACCCGATAAGTTGCTTTTTGCATCGAATGTCGGAATAGAAAACTTCCTTCTGAAGAAAGATTGAAATCATCAAGAGAAATGGGTGTACGCGTGTGGAATATTCATTTGAAGCTCTGAATAGATAAAGTCTTCATCGTCGAGAAATTCTAGGGTTTTGAAATACCAGGGATTCGGTTTCGGCAAACTTCCGATGATTGGAATCGGACGTTCGTAGATCCTAGAGTTTCGCCTCGAAACGATTTTGATATATGGAAAAAGAGAAGTTCTAACATTTCTCTGAAGATTTTTGGAATTAACTTCCGTCGTGCCTAAAAGTGAAAATTAGCTATATACTAGGGTTTCTGACCTAGGTTAAGCGTATAACGATCGTACTATAACTTTTATCGATCATGATGTAATCCTTTGACTTTTCCTGAACTTTCTCCTTCATAAATTTATTTCATTTGGTAAACTCTAGTTCAGGTTTCCCTTCACAATACATCAACCCTAATCGTAAATGGAAATCTCTTCCACTGATCCTAAGCTTAAAATCTTGGGTCTTACATGCCGGGTTTCTTTGTGAGTAATTGGGTGGGTTTGATGAGAAAGGGTTGGATCCGAATTATTTCTTTATGAATCTCGGAATCCAATTATTTCTTTGGATTTTTTCCCTCTTCCAAAGTGTATATATGTATCTGTTCTGGGCAATTCGTATGTATGCGTTATCATCATTACATTGATAATATGTAACGTGTTTTTTGTTTTTGATATGAGATGTTTTCAATTAAAAAAAAATTACAATCTGGAAAGAAAGGAAGAATGAGTAATTGATTTTATTTGGAAATTTGTCATGCTCCTTCGTCACTTATGTTATGGGTTTGGGTGGGATTTCTGGCTTGGTTATGGATCTTATTTTGGGTTAATGGGTTTGATTTGAAATCAGGATTTTTCTGAAGAAGAGAAGAAGAAGCTCCATAAGAGAAAGGGGGAAATGATTTTGTTAATTAGATTAGGGTTAGTTAATTAATTTTGGTTAATTAGGGTAATTAATCTGACAAGTAATTTTTTTTTATTTTTTTTTTAAATCAATGTCGGCTCACTTAACTCTGTCAGCGTGTCATTTCATCACTCAGAGCTCCGGTGAGGATCCGCTCCATATGATTTTCAAATATGAGGATCTTTTTTCAATAATAAGGACCTAGGTCAGACGGCGACACAAAGACAGAGACTAATTGTTAATCCGAAATTCCACCTAGGAAGGATTGTCGAAATTTGACAAAAGAAAGCCATGGAAAATACTAAGTTAAACTGGCAAGTTGGGCTGATCGTGAAATTCGACAACCACAACGCTTGGAGCAGTTACAAAAGAAGTGGGCAATTAAGAGCACGTGCACTCACCCACGACGCAAGGAAACGGTTAAGAGCGCGTGCCTTCCCCCACGACGCAGGTCACCCACGATGCAGGCAAGCGGTTGAGATGCATGCCCTGTCCCACGATGCAAGAAGCTTCTGGAGCAAGTATGAGATAGTGGACCATCAAGCCCACTAACCCATTCAGCAGAAGGAAAAACTGTCAAGGACATGTGAAGCAATGGAGCACTATAAATAGGAGAGGATAATTCAGAAAAAGGGTTCCCATCTCAACTCCAAAAAACTCACTAAAAAGCTCACATGTCCGCATCAAAGAGACTTCAAAGGCCTAACGTGACAATGAAGGAGTATGTTGCAGAACCAGTCATTTACAATTCCTGCATTTAGTGCTTTCAAACTTGCTGTTTTGTTCATTTTCCTGTCGATTTCTCATTTGATGTAATTTTCCTTTGTTTTTCGACTTGCTTTTCTTGTACTTTGCACTTTGATTAATGAAATTCAGTTTCCAGTCTTTATAAATTATTTGTTTTCTTTACAAATTCATCCGTTCACTCTCGTTTGTCGAAAAACACATTTTGCACACAACACTTTGACAAGACGTTTTTCCGAAAGAACCCCTAATCTTAAACTTTTTTCAGTCGAAATTGGAGAATGTTTATTTACCAAATATCACTGTAAACACTAATATAGTGCTTAACCCTTTTCTTTATACTATTACTTATATAATATACATATTTTTTTTACATCGGAAAGATAAATTGCACCATAGGATTGATCGCTGGACCCCAACCCATATGTCTCAAACTCTTATCACTTTTTTTACTTTTTATTTTGCCTTTAATATTTAAAAACAATTAAAATTTAATTCATAAATTAAAAACTTGCGTAGTGAGATTATTATTAATTGTATGATATGAATGAAAATTATCGTATAAGAGATACCAATATTATAAAACAATTATATTTTGTTTTTCATCTAATTCAAAAAAAAAAATTACTTGGTGGAGTGGGGTAAATATTTTAAATTAATTAATTATTAATATATAAAGAGCCAACGGCTAGAATCCGCATAGTATATTACAGTATTTTCAAATTTTGAATCCCTAAATCCAACAACGCTCCCCTCAAATTCCCGTTTCTTTCCCCGAGAAGAAGAAGTCAAAGACGAAGCTTTACAACAATGGCGGAGTGCGAGATCGAGAAGGTGGACGCAGAGACAGCGTTTCTGGCGTCGAAGAGAGAGAGCGGGAACGAATGGGAGATCTTCAAGGAGAACGTGAGACCACTGAAGAGAGGACGCAACGTCGATCTCCTCAACCACGCTCTCAAGTCCCACACCGATAACAACCTCAAGAAATCGCTCCTTCATCACCGAATGAAACTCCTTCAAGAAATCGATGAATACCAAGGCGAAGACCCTCTTCTCCCATGGCTACAGTAAGCAGCATCTCTTCATAACAACCCACTTTTTTCAATTTATTTTGGAATTAATCTATAATTTCACACTGAAAATCGTTTTGTATTAACTACTTAACTGCGCAATTTCGATCTATTTGTCGAAAGGTACCATCAATTTTTTATGTCTTTATGAATTTGTCATTACTTTTTGGTTAGGGTTTATGATTTGTAATGGAATAGCTGACCCGTGTAACTATAACTGCTAATTGTTGTGTATTTGACATAATAGTGCATGTTTGTGAATCTTTCTCCTATTGATTTTGAAACTATGTTCAATTTGGGGTAGAAAAATCTTGGCTTCTAGGTTTTTTAGAATCGATTCTGATGAAAATCCAAACATGCGAATAGTGAATTTTGAAATTAAAAATGAAGATGTATGGTAGGCAAATTCTTAGGGTTGATTTGTGTATACAACACTAGCAAGAACCAAAGCACTGTAGATTTATTCTTAGGGATACCAAATTAACTATTAATTTGTGCACTCTCTTGCTTATTGACAGAATGATGAATTTATGTGAAAGTTTGAGGATTAACTTATGTACACAAAACCTTCAATGTCCTAATTGTGTTTTTTTTTTCATGGTGTTGAAGGTGTATTAAGTGGGTTCAGGAGGCGTTTCCTCCAGGTGGAGACAGTTCGGGGCTGGTTGTGATTTACGAGCAGTGCGTGCGTGCATTTTGGCATTCGGAGCGCTATAAGGATGATCTGCGCTACCTCAAAGTGTGGCTTGAATATGTGGGTTTTTCTTAGTATATGTATGGATTGGCGTTCAAAGTCATTTCTCACCCCTTGCATGAATTTCAAAGCGTTAACAGCTATGTATGGATTGGCGTTCAAAGTCATTTCTCACCCCTTGCATGAATTTCAAAGCGTTAACAGTTTGTTGGATTGAAGTTGAATGTATTTTTCCTCACATTTCTGTTAACTCAACGGTTTTTCAAACACACCCTTAATCTTATCACACTTCTGTTGGTTTGTTTGTTTGTTGATGTTACTTAATTTACTTGCTTCAATTTATTAAATGTTGTTGCAGGCAGATAATTGCTTCGATAAGGAAGTTATATATGCTTTTCTAGATTCAAATGGAATTGGAAAAACTCATTCCGATTTCTACATTTCTTATGGTTTGCACTTGGAATCTAAGAACAAGATTAAAGCTGCTAACCAGACATTCGAACTTGGCATATCTAGGTATTGACCTCTCATCTCTTGGAGCTTGTGAATGAAATCTTTTCTTGTTTGATGTGTTATTGTGTTAGTTACATATCCCAATTGAATAACTCCATCTTCTCATACTAAATCCTCCTAATAACTTTAGGAAGTAAGTAAGACTATTGTTTTTGCATTTATTATGTCCTCTGTTCCTGATGTTTTGCATACTGTTTAGGACTTCTATAATTTATATATAACTTGATTCCCTTATTTAAAAGAGAGTCATTTTAAAGAGAGAAAAAATAGTACTTGGTTGAGCAATTGGTGAGAATTGTGATAGGGTGAGAGAACAGATTAGTATTTGGTTGACTAATTCTGAAATAATTATTACATGAGGGTATAGATTGTAAACATGAGATAAATGAACTTGGATTCTAAAACAACAGAAGTTTTAGAAAAAATTTGGAAAAACTAAAGCAACAATAGATTAAGAACGGAGGTAGTGTGGTTGCATATTATAAGTGATTAAGGGGATGTCAGAGGACTTGATAGGACTTACTACAAGCAAACAATTACTCAAAGTGCATGTCCCCGTGTAATTTCGTTTCATACAAATTTGGAAAGGCGAGAATGTTGTTGCTCTCTCTCTCCTACTTTGGTTTATTTCAAATTTTGATGGTTGAATTTTCCAATGATATTTGTATGCTGCAAGATTTACGGACTAGCAATTTTGTCATCCCTCATTAGATTGTCATTTTGCAGGAATGCTCAACCCATTGAAAAATTGAAAGCTGCTTATAGAAATTTTTTTGCACGCTCATTGACAAGGCCAAAAACTATAGACGTATGTGGAGTACTAATTAAGTACTTCTTCCAATCTAAACTACTATAACTATGATATGATCTATGATCTATCTAATCTACTATTGTTGTCTAACCCCATATTTTTTCCCTACCTAGGATTCAATGGAAAAACTAGCACCTGGGCGTAGCTTTGGAACTCTTCTTGCCAAGACAGAGAATCGTGAGTCTTCTGTTCTCTGTTTTTCCTGTATGTTACCTTTTGTCTCAAATCTATTATTTCTGAATGTTTCCCCTGTGTTGCAGGTGCACCGTTGGCCTCATTGAACAGAAATTCTTCTGCTACGAATAATAGGTAACACTGAGAAAGCAATTCACTTATATCTTTGGCTTTATTTAGTCGCAATTGGCTACCTAGTACTGTTCTTCCCTTGTATTTCTTCTTTCGTGGATCCTTATCTACTTTTTTAGTGCCTGTTGGCTTCCCATTTGCGTCATCACACGCATCCATGGAGAAGTAAGATTTTGCCACGTCGGCATTGAGTTCAAAGAAAATCCTAAAAGATACACTGTTTTGTAGACACTCGCACTCCGAGTGGGTGTCTAGAGAGAAATGAATAGAAGACAGATGAGTAGATATAATGTGATATGATATGAAGAGAGATAGAGAGAAATTGGGTTGTTTGTGGGGTGTCGATACTGTTGGGTGTCCAAAAAGCAGGATTGATATGTTTTTTCTCTAATTGACACTGCATTTATATACTATATACCTAGTTTGTAGAGAAATATATAAAATCATGAGTTTTTCAGAGACATTCAAATTGAACTTGAAATTTTAACTCCAAACTTATGTCAACTTTAAACTCATGTTACATTCCTCCCTAGGCATTCAGAAAGTGAAGGATTTCTCATTTCTTAGAATATCTTCATGAATTTTTTTGATGATACTCCATGTTTTTTCTCTTCATGTAGGACTAGAGGAACTTCACTTTCTATTTATAAAGATTCAGCTGCCACTGGTGAGACCTACTCACAACAGTCAGACATATCACAACCTTGGCACACACTTGGAGCTCGAGCTGAAAGAAATAAGGAAAATAATGCAATTCCCGGCAAATGGAAATCCTTCAAGGTGCTCATTTTCCTCCACATCTTTCTTTTTGTCTGCCCTTCTCATGATTGATCACATTACATCTTAGAATACTTTACTTTCTCTTTTGGTTTGTGTCCTAAATTTGTTTAACGTCCAATTTACGTAATGATTTCAGATTCCACAGCGACCTGGGACTATATCCGGAGCTGCTACTGCTAGTGCTATCCCTGTGTTTATTGATGAAGAGTGTCAAGAGTAAGTAGAATCACTTTCCCAGTACCTTTACATATAGATATCTTTCCCAAATGGCAACCTCCTTTGTACCTTCTCAATTTTGCTCTTATCACAGTTTGGTAACACCTTAAAAATGGGGTGAAAATCTAATCACTCTTCAACACTTGTTAATATCAATCTAATCCCTTCGTTAACTTTTCCTCCTCTCAATATTTAGGGTACAAAAAACTCATTCTTGGAATTATCACTAGAAATAAAATTGTTACAAAAGAACTTCCCCAACTATTAGAGCAAGAGAAAAGCTTACCTTTTCTGTTTGAAAAGAATCTGTTGGGAATGATCCAGAATAGAATAGATGTCTATCTAGAACATATTGATGAACCTATTACATGTTTTTACAGTTCACAAAGTATGAAAGCAGAGGGTTGTAAGTCCTCAAGTTTGAAGATTAGGCAGGAGGATGACAAAGACTTGAAAAGGTAATCCAGATTCACCTGATAATTAGCTATTTGCTAACAGCAATTATATAAGACCCTTGTAACTTGACACGTGTGCGATTGTTCCCTGCAGTGAAACAGAGCTACTCAGGAAGAATCCATTGCGCAACTTTCCAAAAAACAGCCTCCCCAGATAATTGAGAAACCTTAGAAAATTAATGCTCATTGCAGCTGTATGATATCTTTTCTTCAACAATTTGCGGGTCAGCTTTTCCCTAGAAAGCTTGACTCTCACATTTATCTTTGGCTTGTATTTGTATTGGAATTTCGGGTTTGTTTGATTGATTGAAAACTAGTGATTTTTTTTACCCGTGCGTTGCACGGGGAATATGTTTATTGTATTTGATACATCGATTATATTTTAAATTATAAAAAAATTTAAGATACTAAGAATGTAAGAAAAATCATAATGAAGCAGATGATAAACACATATTAATCATGGAAAAAAAAAAGAATGTGTCTATTGTATTTGATACATCGATTAATATTTTAAATTATAAAAAATTTAACATACTAAGAATGTAAGAACAATTATAATAAAGCAGATGATAAAAACATATTAATCATGGGGAAAAAAATGTGATAGTAGCACAAATTAGGGTTGTGAAAGATAAATCACAAAATATGACATCATTTTGTTTATTTGAAGTCATAAAATAGCAATATATCAGACTTTGTACAAAATTTACGAACCTTAAATCGACAAAAATAATTTTGCATAGATTTTAAATTAGCCAACATAGACTTATTTTGGTAATAAATTTTAGGTGCAGAAATTTCTCCTCTCCATTTATAACTGAATGCATTCGGTTGGTATCCCATTTGATTTTATTTGAAATTTAACATAATATCAATCAATTAGTTCAGAATATAATGATTGTTTAAAAAAATATAATGATACTTTTTATATAAAACAAAATCTCACATTACATATGCATAAAGAAATCTCTAAAGTTAAAAAGAAGATTTTAATATTTTATAAAAAAGTTTCTCATATTTAAAATTTTTAAATTAGCCAGATTTGTTTTGGTAATAAATTTTTGGTGCAGAAATTTCTCCTCTCCATTTATAACTGAATAAATTCGGTTGGTATCTCATTTGATTTTATTTGTAATTTAACACAATATCAATCAATTAGTTTAGAGTATAATGATTGTTTAAAAAAAATATAATATTTTTTATATAAAATAATATCTCACGTTACATATGTATAAAAAATCTCTAAAGTTAAAAAGAAGATTTTAAAATTTTCAGTGTAACACGTGTCAAAATAGGAGAAGGATTTACTTATACATAGGTGGCAACACCTTGAAATATCATTACAACAAACAATTATCTTTGCATGCTCTTTTTTGCCACCATTTATCAAGAAGTGTGGGCCTTTAGAGTTGTATAGTAGCCACCAACTGTATTTAGAATACCACATTTTATACTATTCTTGGTGTAGAACTCAAGCTCAATTTCTTGCAAATCCATCACATATCATCAATCATTGTCATGCTTCTTTGGTAGTTGGGAGCATCAATGTCTTTCTTTTACTCTACATCATTGGGAATGATCTTAAATTGTGCAAGATGATGCATCTGTTATATATAAAAAAAATACAAAACCAAATTGCAAATCAAGCAAGAGCTTACATTGCACATGTGAGATGGACAAAACAGATTGAGAGGAACAATGAAATAATGTTTAGGTAGTGGAAAACAATTGAATTACCAAAAAAAAGGTGAGCAACAGACATGCAAGTCCATAAAACCCGGATAAGAGTTAATAATCTTTTTATACTAAGCAATCTGAATGTGTGAAGGCTATAATAAATTTCTTCCCTTACCTAAGATTGGGATGAGAGGTGATGTCCATAGAGCTCAGCAAAGTCCCTGTCCTCATTATATGAACCCATAACTGTTCATTCTGCCACCAATCTTATACACTAACCCCATTCCACATCAGATCAAGAATTACAGTAACAAAAATGGAGACAAAAAGGAAAATGAACCACATGCTTGAAAAGTTACTTATTTGCATTAGATTCATAATTCTAAGATCCAAAATCAATAAAAATGAGTAGCTATAAATTTATCAGCAAGAAATGAGATAGCAAGAGCAAATGCCATAAATTGGTGGATGAAAATAAGGAAATTTTATATGATTCATTCTCCTTACCCACATTCTCTTTCCATTCAGCTCATTAACTGTGTTAAGGCTTGCTTCCCACTAAGCAAAAGTTAGTATTAGTTATGAAGCCAAACTAAATGTAACATATGAGTTATAAAGATGCAGCTATGAGAATGCAGTTCCCGGACCATAACCCCAAACATTCTTGAGCCAAATAGGAAACTTCCTGAAAATCAAATAGAATCAGACCTTTAGTTAAGCAAATTTAGAATTTTAACCCATGTACTAATTGAAAAAAAAAAGCTTCCACTATTGAGATAGTAAAGAAAAATAAAAGAGACTATAGTTATGTCTAAAAGCGATTTACAATTGACAACAAAAAAAAGCTATTAATTAATAAGAAAAATAGCAAAATCTGGAATTGAAAGCAATCATATGAATAAGTATCTTCTTATGAGTTATAAAGATGCATCTATGAGTACAACTAATACCCATGGATGTGACAGGTATAAGGATGCAGTTCCCGGACCATAACCCCAAACATTCTTGAGCCAAATAGGAAACTTCCTGAAAATCAAATAGAATCAGACCTTTAGTTAAGCAAATTTAGAATTTTAACCCATGTACTAATTGAAAAAAAAGCTTCCACTATTGAGATAGTAAAAAAAAATAAAAGAGACTATAGCTATGTCTAAAAGCGATTTACAATTGACAACAAAAAAAATCTATTAATTAATAAGAAAAATAGCAAAATCTGGAATTGAAAGCAATCATATGAATAAGTATCTTACCTAAATCTCATTTCTTTAACTGGGATCCTGAGTCAAATTTGTTGGACGTTGAAGGTATGAAAAACGGTAGAAAGGGGGGGTTTGAATAACGTTTTTAGAACAAAACTTCCACCTTAAAGATTTAGACAAATCTTTCGAGAACTTTAGTGCTAAAGATAAGAGATAGAAAAGCACACAAGGATTTTATCCTGGTTCACTTGATAAATCACTCAAGCTACTCCAGTCCACCCGTTAAGGTGATTTCTTCCTTCTTAGAATGAAGGCAATCCACTAATCAGGTAAGAGTTACAACTGCACTTGAAACCTACAAGTGACTAACAATTACACTGACTTAGCTCACACTAAGATTCACTCTCTTAGTCTTCTCTAGGATCCGATCAACCTTGATCTCCTAAAGGAACTAAACAAACTGTTTATCAAAGAATTGTTTACAAGAGATTTGCTTCTAAAAAGCTAATTGTAAACTCAATGAATTTCAGATGAAAGAAGGCTTAGAATATTTTGAATATGTCTTGCGCGTGTGTATTACTTCTTCTTAGTTTCTTAGCCGCTTCTTTCAATCTTCAGCCTCTATATATACTCCAAGGATTAGGGTTGAGCGTTGCATGGGAAATGCTACCGTTGGAGGGCAGTTCTGGAAAATCCAGCTTCTGCTGTGGCTGAGAACGTTAGGTAGGTCGTCAGGAAGGTACACTTGTTTTTGTACTTGGATAGCGACTTGACCTTTTAACCTAGGAGACTTCTGATCAGGGGAATACTTCATATTGGAACTTGTGAAGCCGGTTGATCAGAGTCAGAGGGAAAGCACAGATCCTCTGACCATTGTATCTTCTGATTCTGAACTCAGAGGGAAGAACATGGCCTTCAGAGTTTCTTGCTTCTGGACTTCAGAGTTTCCACTATTCAGCTTCTGGATCTTCAGAGTCTTCTACACCATCAGAACATCTGAACCTTCAGTGTTTCTTGGTTATCAGAACTTTCTGGATCTTCAGAGCTTCTAGCGACTGAGTCCACATCAGAGTTTGTATAGCTTCAGAACTTCTGAAGCTTTTCCACTGTTCATACTGAACATGGTGAATGCGAAAGCGTTGCTTGGGTTACCCTTTATACACAGTGCTTCTGATTTGTGTGAGATTGAGTTGAGGTCAGAGCCTGTAAATAGCACACTCAGAAAAACACGTTAGAGTACCACAATTGTTCATATCAAAAGGTTAACTTGTAATCATCAAAACATAGAGTTGTACTACTAGATCAAAACTTGATCTTACAATCTCCCCCTTTTTGATGATGACAAAACTAAGATTTTTGATGAACAATTCTTAAACATTAAACTGAATTCACTCAGAGTTTAGAGATATAGAATAAGACTTATCCTGATGTGAATAGTTTATCTTGCTCATTCTGAATTCAAGTCACTGCTTGATTCTGAGCTTAGCTCCCCCTGAATCTAATACTTGATGAAAACGTTAGTAAAGTCTAGATTCTGAGCTAAAAAATATAAGAGTTCAGAGTGAAAAGCTTATGACATAGATGAAAAACGAATAATCAGAGCGCATAAGTGATCAGAGTCATGGACAAGGTATCAGACTCTTGGGTATCAGAGTCAACTTAGAATCACTTCAGAAGAAGTGAAATGTATTCCTTGTATTTGCCCAGTGACACATCTATGGTCATGAAGGTGGAACTCTTAAAATCTCCAAAAGAAAAATAAGTCACACTAACACATCTTACACATCAAAAACTGGGTTTACTCCCCCTTTTTGTCATAAGCAAAAAGCTTGGGGTGTGAAAAACTTAGCTTGAAGTACAAGGTACTCCCCCTTAGAGAAAGTCTAAGTTTAAAAGAAAATGAAAACGATGTAAGAATCAGAGTTAGGCGAAATAAATAAAAGAGTTAATGCAAGGGATGAACGTTTACCACCGGTCAAGTGAGTAAATAGAAGGGTCAGTTACCAAGAACTTAACCTCGAGAAACTGTAGGAGCATTAACTTGCAGAGAGAAAGTGAAGCCTATATAAAGCGTTGGAGAGAAAGGCAAGCTTCACACCTCGAATAATTTTCAGTAAAAAAGAATGGAATCATACAACGTAGCACTAGAAGAGCTGAGGAAGAAGGCCTTTGAAGAGGACTTGTTCCTGAACATCAGGCATCCAGAGGGTGCAACCACCATCGCGGAGCTGACACGGACACTGCTGGAAGAGGACCTGCGTCCAGAGTTGGAGAGAGACCTGAAGGAATTTCTTGCCTTCGTGGAGGAGGTGCAAGAACTCAGCCGGCTTGAACTCAAGCTGCTGGAAGAGAAAGAGTGTTTGGAAGAGAAGCTCAGGACTTCAAAAGAGATTCTGGAGAGGGATGAGCTAAATGTTAGGCTCAACAACATCCAGCATGGACTGGATCGTCTGGAGAAGGATAGGTCAGAGCAGCGCCAGGAGTGCAGAAGAATGAGGAGAGATCCTCCATTCTAGATTATATGATGTAAAGAAATATGATGTAAACACAAAACAAGTTATGAATAAAACAAGTTTAGCAAACATATGTGACACAAAGATATATATATATATATATATGCATATAGAATCACAAACGAACAAATTAAAATAAGTAAATAAAAAAGAAACAGAGTTTAACAAAAGGAAAACAAGGTTAACGAAAGAAGAAAAAGAAGAGATCCTAAAACTAAGGTTTGTCAGTGCGTCGCAGAAGTTCCAGCATCATTTGCTTCATCTCAATCAGCATGGATTCATGAGTGTCAAGACGTTGTTCCATGATGTCGAGTCTGGATGAGCTTGTCTGAGTAGAGCGGGAAGGAACATTCTGAGCAGCCTGAGGATCTGGAATGGAAGCAGAAGCAGCAGGAGTAAACATAACTGGTGCAAGTCGCTCTGCCTCAGCCTCAGCTTCAAGACGCTCTGCCTCAAGTCTGGCTTGTTCAGCCTGAGCTGCTGCTTGACGTGCAGCTTCTTCTGCTTGTTCTTTCTTTCTCTTGGCTTCTTCAAGAGCTTCAAGAAGCTTATTTCTCTGTTCTAGTTCATGAAGAGCCACCCTTCTAGCAAACCTTTGCTTTGCAGCCTCAATGCTCTGACTGCCCTCTGCATGCAGGAGCTGCATCATAATCGGAACTTGAGCCACTAGCCAAGTGCTCAGATTGTTCCACTCATCAGCCACATTTTCAGCATTCTCACTGAGATCAGTCTGACCGTGCACATTGCGGAGCCTCAAGGAGGCTTCATGATAGAAGATATTGATGCACTCAGAGAGAGATGTGGGTTGAAGGTGAGTATAGGGAATTATGGAGAGGTTGGGTTCAGGAGAGGCTGGGTGATTGCTGCTATGAGCTTCAGAGGCACCTTGTGGAGAACCAATGTTAATCATGGGAGCATTGGGTTCAGAGGTTCCAAGGTGAGGATCTGAAGTTTCAACCAGAGGGTGAGGTGATCTAACCGAGGATTGGTTAGACACTGATTGTTCGGGTTCAGGGTCTGGTTGAATGGGCTCTTGTTGGTCAGGGACAGGGTGAGCTTGTTGAACTAAGGGGTCTGCCTCTTGGATAGGATTGGCCAAGATAGGTTCATCTGGGTCAACTAGACGTTCAGGTCTAGGGCCAGGATATCTCCTAGGGCTTGGACAGGTAAGGTAATACTCTTCCAAGGCAGACACCTTCTCTTTTCTAACCTCCATGAATTTTCTAATTGATTCAGAGTTATTGGAGGGAGAAGAATCAACAACATTGATTGGAAAGGATACAGGTGTAAAGGCTGTTGAAGAGTCTGTATCCGTGGTTCTGGCAGCAGGACGTGCTGATGCTCTGGGAGCAGAGTGATCAGACGTTCTGAGTTGTGGTTCTGTTTGGTTGGGTTCTGGTTGGTCATGGATGATGGGTTCAGAAGATAATGGGTCGTACGGAATGGTAAGGAGAGAGGTTGGATCTTCTGACCTAGAGGTTGGGTTCTGAAGCAAATTCCAGAGAGGTGCTTCAGTAGGAGAAGGTTGAAAGAAGGAGGATCGTGGGGAATGTGTTGGAGAGGTGGGTTGTGCGGCTGGTTGGGATTCAGGAATAGGAGTGAGGGGATTTGAGGAGTGTTGAAGCAAGGCAGAAATTGGGAGTGCATCAAATAAATTCAAATCATCATCAGAAGCAAGTGCAGGCTTACTTGAATGTGCTGATGATCGAGTCACTCTGACAGGAGCTTCAGTCCTTCTGACCATTGTAGCAGCTGGTTCCACCCGAGTAGGCTTCACCACGATTCTGACCTTCTTCTGCTTCTTCTTAGGAGGACTATCCTCACTATCATCACCATCATCATCATCAGGCTTTCTCTTTGTCTTCTTGACCAGAGGGACATCAGAGTCCTCAGAAGATTCGTCCAGAACCATCTTCCTCTGAGCTTTCTTCTTGGGAGGAGAAGGAAACTCTGGGGCTGGTGGCAGTCTGCTGACGAAATCATCAAGGTCAATTTCGAATCCTTGAGCCCTTAGATCTTCAACATAGCATCTGATGGCGTCAGGATTGTCTGCTTGAGTCCACAGAGGGTAGTCATTCAGAGGCATTCTTCTTCCTCTGATCTCAGAAGATGTGTCTTCATGAGCAGGAGCAATCTTCTTCTGGACCAAACCCATCTTCTTCAGAGAATTTGCAGTGAAGACATCACTGACAATTGTGCTCAAATCCTCTGTGCAACCAGCATTGATCAAATCTTGCACCAAGTTGCTTTCAATTAGAAAGTCTGAGAGCAGCCTCCCAAAAGGGATATATTTGATTGCAGACTTGATGGAGGCGGTGGTGCGAGACTTCCGGATGCATTCCTTCAAGTAAGAGAACAGGAAGTAGGGAAGGCAGATCTTCTCCTGATTTTGGATGAAAAATAACATCGCCTTCTGGTTGAAGTTGATGTAGTCTGGGGAACTGCCCTTCGGTCTCTGATTGATGCAGTTGAACAGGATCTTGTGCCAGATCCTGAGTTTGGGGTGAAGATCCATCACTTTGTAACTCGTCTTGCCCGGTTTGAAGGTGGTGTACAGAGCCTGATTGACTATGTCCTTGGTGCTGGGTTTCAGCTTCGATTCCGTCAGTTGGAACCGATACCCATAAGCAGTTTCTGCACCTAGCAGATTCACGAATGACTTCTCCGTGATGATGATCTTCCTGCCAAGAATATGAGATACCACTAGAGTATCATCGCAGTCGGCGTGCTTCCAGAATTCCTTGACCAACTTCTCATACACCGGTCCTCGAAGTCGGTTGAAATAATTTCCCCAACCTTGAGCTTGGACTTCAGGACGAAGGTCAAACCCATTTGCAGCCAAGTTGTCGAGGTTGAATCTCCATTCTGCCAGGACTTGGAGTTCCTCAGGAGGATAAACACAGTGAACGGCACAGCCCCGTTCTGCAATTGGAACAAACTGCTCTTGAGCTTGAACTTGTTCTTGTGCCGGGTTCTCAGAGCCCCTTTGACCCGTTGCCAAACCGACTACCATGTGAGGGAACTGAGGTGCATCTGCAGTAGATCTTCTGGTTTGTCTCACCATCTTGAAGAGGTTGAAGGTTTGAGGTAGAAGATGAAGTTTGAAAGATGAAGAGAGATCGAGAGAGAAATCAAGAAAGAGGCGGTTTTGAAAAGCAGAGAGTGCGAGAGTGAAAACCGGAAGTGAACGAGAACGTGTGTGTATAGTGGGTTTTATCAAATAACCGTTGTTGATTCAAAAAGCACTTTAAGATCAACGGTTGAAAATTAAAGATAGATAGTAACAGTAAAATACACAATCACACACAGGAGATAAGCATATCAACACGCAATCATAACAGACTGTCACACGGGCACAAGGAATTATGCATCAGAAATTCTGATACACGTGTTGTTGTCTCAGCTTCAGAGTCAGTACCAGTGGGCACACACACTCTGATTGAGTTACCTTCTGGACTAGACATCTTCTGATCAAGAAGTATCATAGTCAGAGGTTCTGATCCATCTTCACTCTGGACAAAAGTCCATGTTTAGATTTTCAGAATAAAATTAAATCTATCTTCAGCTAAGGGCTTTGTAAAGATATCTGCCCATTGATGGTCAGTATCAACAAACTTCAGAAGAAGTACGCCCTTCTGTACATAATCTCTAATAAAGTGATACTTTACCTCAATGTGCTTTGCCCTTGAATGCAAGATAGGGTTCTTACTCAATGAGATTGCAGTAGTGTTATCACAATAGATTGGGATATTGCTCTCAAGGATCTGATAATCCTCCAGCTGATGTTTCATCCAGAGCATCTGAGTGCTGCATATTGCTGCTGAGATATATTCTGCTTCTGCAGTTGATAATGCAATGGTTGATTGCCTCTTGCTTGCCCATGAGACTAGATTGCTTCCCAGAAATTGACAATTTCCAGAAGTACTTTTTCTCTCTGTTCTATCTCCAGCATAATCAGCATCACAATAACCTGAAAGCTTGTACTCTGATGTTTTCTTATACATCAAGCCAAGGTTAGTGGTGCCTTTCAGATACCTTAGGATCCTCTTAACAGCAGTTAAGTGGGTTTCCCTTGGATCTGATTGGAAACGAGCACATAAGTGAACACTAAATAATATGTCTGGCCTAGATGCAGTTAAGTATAGAAGTGAACCTATCATTCCACGATAGAGCATCTGACATACTTTACCACTTTTATCTTCTTTCTCCAAAATGCATGTAGGATGCATTGGAGTCTTGGCCACTGTAGATTCCAGCATATTGAACTTCTTCAGAAGTTCTTTAGTGTACTTGCTCTGATGGATATATGTTCCTTCTGGTGTTTGATCAACTTGTATTCCCAGAAAGTACTTTAATTCTCCCATCATACTCATCTCAAATTCAGCCTGCATCATCTCAGAAAATTCTTTGCATAGAGATTGATTAGCAGAACCAAATATAATATCATCAACATAAATTTGCACAATTAAGATATCATCTTTATAAGTCTTGCAAAAGAGAGTTGTATCTACTTTACCCTTACAAACTCATTCTCCAGAAGGAATGAGCTAAGTCTCTCATACCATGCTCTGGGAGCTTGCTTCAGACCGTAGAGTGATTTCTTCAATTTGAACACATGGTCTGGTTTCTTCTCATCTTCAAAACCTGGGGGTTGATGAACATAGACTTCCTCTGAGATATAACCATTTAGGAAGGCACTCTTTACGTCCATCTGATGTAGAACTATGTTGTGATTTACTGAGAAGGAGATCAACAGTCTGATTGCCTCCAGTCTTGCTACCGGAGCAAATGTTTCAGTGTAGTCTATTCCTTCCTGCTGGCTGTAGCCTTGAGCAACTAGCCTTGCCTTGTTTCTGACTACATCTCCTTTCTCATTTAGCTTGTTTCTGAATACCCATTTCGTTCCAATAACATGGACATTCTCAGGCTTCTTCACTAA